>NW_017306654.1:359835-371517 GCF_000935625.1 Nanorana parkeri | reverse complement strand
AAGCCTTCAGCTGCCCCCCCACCCCCCATGCCTCTCCCCTTCACAAACCCATGTTTATGAAGCAATCTAAAGACAGTTTTGCCTGATGGTGGTCAGATCTTGTACATAGTAATGGACAAAAGTGAAACTGACCTGGCTTTCAACATTTCTAAAGTAATACAAGTTTTAAAGTGTAAGGACTTTATAGTGCCTAAAAGTACCTGTATTAGATTTTATATTGATCACTATGTCCCTGCAGAACCCACTTTGATTCTAGGCCAAGGCTAAAAGGTGGAGACATAAAAAATAATTTTAAAATACCGAACACCAAATATATAAAAATGTATATTTATGTATATAATGCAAGAGAGTGGACAAATTAATATGGAATTCAGGGGCCAGTCTGCCCAATCTAGGGGCCAACAGTATTTTTTTCAACAGCTCTGTTGACAAAGATCAGGGAAAAGCTGAAAAGTTAGGCGCCAGCTGTCACTTTTAAGGAGCATTGGCTCCTGGGAATTGTCCAGCCCCAAGATAAAATATTACGAAGAGTTGTGCGTTTACCAGAAATACAATAAAGGTTAAATGAAAATGATCATAAACCATTACAGCGCCAGTTGCAATTTGTTTGGAAACAGACGGCTTACAGTCCATAACAACAATTTGCATCCTCATAAATGTGCACAAATATTGCCACTGCAAATCTTGCATTACCCACACGGATACCAATTTTCCTACACTGTACCGATTGCTATATTCAGCTTTTCCAGCCAACAGTTTAAAGAGAACTTGTGCAGCAAGCAAACATCGTCAGGTTCATATGCACTCAATTAAAGAGAAAATATAGGAAATAATAATAGGTATGAAAATGTTTGCGGTCTGAAAAGGATCGTGTCAAGTTCTGATAACACAACTTGAACAAATGTTTACAATTTGATCAGATATACTGAATTATGACAACCCCATCACAGTTAGAAATTCAGATGTCCCTATCGCTAGAACCCTGATGGGTTTCATCTAAGAAGACAGACAAGTCTGCATGTGTGAAGCCCTGTGTCTGCTTTCATGAAGTGCCACCACAGCACGTGTCCCCCCCCTCCCTCTACTAGGCTGCTTCTCCCTCATGTCCCACAGCGTGAGGTCCCAACTGCAAATCTCTAGCTGCTGGCACACTTCCCTTTTCATTACATCACCACCAGCAGCTGACAATACATCCAGCTGCGTCATCCCTCGGCAATCTGAAAGTTTTCATTCTTCTCTCCATCTTATTCACTAGCCCTACAGACAAGCGGCTGAGTATAGCATCACTGACTGCCCAGAGAAGTATTCCTCAGTTACCGACCCATGAACCACTGAACGCCTGCAATCCCGATACTACCGATACAAGGTCACACAGCTGGACGAGTCAAATTTCAGAATACATTATAATATTGAGCAGTGGTCCCTGTGATGCTCCACGATTTTGAGTTTACTATACCATATAAATATGTCTATAGGTCTGAGCAATCGCACTGGGCAACAGGAAAACTGAACTCACCCTCTAGTTTCTTATATGTCTTATTGCCCAAGCAAAGAGACCCTGTAGGAATTTAGGTGTCCCCATCCCTTCTGGGGTATTTGCACTCCTCATATTTCACCGTCCACAGCAACCTTTCTCAGCCAGGGTGCCGTGGCATACTGGTGTGCCTCCTTGCCTCCTCAGGGGTGCCTCAAACGTTTGTGGTGGTAGGACTGTGATATGAAGGGGGGATGAAGACTGATGTTAAGGGGGCTCCTGATGTAAAAAAAAGGGAACTCTTATGTGAAAGTGGAGCTTCTGATGTGAAAGAGGGGCTCCTGATGTGAAGGTGGGCTACTCTTGCAAAGGGTGACTCTGATGTGAAAAGGGGAGGATCTTGATTTGAAGGAGCACTTTGTTTTTTTGGGGATTTTAAGGAAATCTCCACTTTTTTGGGTGTTTTGTGTGGGGACCCCTTTAACCACTTCAAGACCAGGTGTTTAGACCCCCTTCCTGGCCAAGCCATTTTTCAGTATTCAGCGCTGCGATACTTTGACTGACGTTTATTCCGTCATGCAACGCTGTACTGAAATGAATTTTACACCATTTTTTGGGGACAGATATAGACGCCCACTCAGATCTAGAGAGCTCCTGGCCGGCCGTTTTTTTACTACGGCCGGCCCGGAGGCAGTTAAAATCTATGACATTTTAGACTAGGGTGCCTTGAGATTTTGCATACTTTTAAAAGGGTGCTGTGACTAACAAAAAAGGTACTCTGCTCAGGTGTCTGTAATGCTCAGGTGTCCTGACCTCACCACCAACCGCCTGGCAGTTATAAGAAGATGTAAAGTTGGGCATACACCTTTAGATTATCTGCAGATTTTCTAAGGCTAGCCTCCTCCATCTAAGCTAAACTGATTTCTAGCTACGCCCCCTGCAGAGCCCCTCTGAGATAAAACGCAACCTACCTGAGAGTGACCCTGCAGAGCCCACCATAGACTCTCTATAGTGGGCTCTGCAGAGTCTCAGGTGGGCTGGTCACACCACTGCACACTTCTTACCCGTCAGCCCCGATCCACTGTCAGCCTCCTCCACCTCCGGGCCCCAGGTTGTCAGTGATCTGGAGAGCGGCACATTTCTCACAGCCGCCTGTGACAGCCAGCGATGCCATAGCGATCCAGCCCGCACGGGCATCAAGGGGACCCCTTTGTTCCTCGTCCTGGCCGGGCCCCCCGTGCCCTGGACCCCATAGCGGCCGCCTGAGTCGCTATGGCGATAGTTCCCCCACTGCCGCTGACTCTAGAAAATCTGCCGAAAATCTATAGGTGTATGGCCATTCATGATATGCCTATTCATAGAATAGCATGGAGAATGCAGCCGGAGGAGTGAGGGGTCCTATTAGGGGAATCAGCCAAGAACTGGAGAAGGTAGTCCTACTTCTCACCCCAAAAATCCAGAGACAAAAGAAGAAGAAAAATCAGTTTATTGCATCTGACCCTTCAATGATACTACAACTAGAACTATAAAATGCAAATGTAATGTAAATGCCTCAACTTGTGTCAAGGTGCAGAATAATTTACATACCAGCATGGTAATGCTATAAATAGATTAGTTATGGGAGCCAATGCAGGGATCAGGTCTAGTTGCTCATAAAATAAAAAATATAGTTATTTTTGAAAGGTGAATGACCTCAGCAAAAATAGATTATAAAATGGAATAAAAGAAAGACTCGTCTTATAGACAAGTCCGAGTGAGTACAAGTGATCTGAGCGAGCATCATTCTGCAGTTGTTTGTATGTTCTGCACGCAGCCTCATGCTACACACTCCTCTTTAGATTTGCCTGTGCGTCTTCATAACACAATACAGAAAAGAGCAGGACTGTTGGGAGACCAAAAGAGTAACCGCTCTAACTGGATAACCACAAACAATAAAACAAAAGGTCACTATTCCCATCTGTATAAAATGTGTGATTTTACAAAAAGCCGAAACAGAAATGACCTGGCCATCCATCTCAATAGTAAATCAGCTTAATGTGGTCTTGTTGCTTTTTCATTGACAGCAGAGACTACTGAACACTAATGGGCTCCATTATTACTGCCCTGCAAACAGCCATCCCCCACCAACAGATAATCACCTTATAGAGAATGAAGTAAAGACAATTTATGGCTACAAGTCCAAGTTCATCCAAAACTCATTTTCTGGCAATGGTCAATTGACCTGCATCTTCTGGAGACTTCAATGGTGACTTTTCTTAGCCGTACTCATTGTCTCCATCCTTCCCATAGGGCCATAATAAAAAGGGACAGCTGGTTTCCCCAATGATTCTATTTTATGAGTTTACTGGGAAGAGGTACACCACCACTTCATTTAACAATTGCTGGTTCAGATGGGAAGAACTGAGAAATGTAGCGGCAATATATACCCAATAGAAGCTACAGGAAGCTAACATGGTTTAATATTCTAGCATCCATGCAAAACTAACATTTGTTTATTGGGAGTAGGCCTTTAAATAAGTGCACAGAAATGGTATAGTTTAGCATATCTGCAGTCACGCCCTGAACTGCCTTACACTCTGGTATCTCTGTGCACTTTAAGATATCCATGGTGATCAATGTAGAATGTCCTCCAAAGTGATGGCATTTCTGCAGCCTAATGGAAAATTACTACAGGACTGCGTAAGGTTTTTCGGCTTCATTTTGTAGCCTAAAATAATATCTCATATTATAAATACCCAGCCTTATGTGGATTTCTTGTTACAGCAAGAATGCTGTTCTGACTGTGAAATCAAGACTGACCATGTTTTTTTTTAACTAGAACTAGTGGTATGTAATACAGTTGTTAAGATTTCTTTTTGGTTTTTCTTCCATAGATCAGTGCTGGTCCAATGACAGGATATGGGGGGCTCAAATGCCAACTCTGATATTACCAGGGGCTACACATACTACTCAACATATGTATTGTCACAAAGATATTCAGAGGCCAGGCTAGGGGACATACTGCTGAAGATGGTCAGAGGTCAGGCTAGGGGACATACTGCTGAAGATGGTCAGAGCCCAAGGACATGCGGCTGAAGATGGTCAAAGCCCAGGGACATGCGGCTGAAGATGGTCAGAGCCCAGGGTCATGCGGCTGAAGATGGTCAGAGCCCAGGGACATGCGGCTGAAGATGATCAGAGCCCAGGGACATGCGGCTGAAGATGGTCAGATCCCAGGGACATGCGGCTGAAGATGGTCAGAGCCCAGGGACACGCGGCTGAAGATGGTCAGAGCCCAGGGGCATGCGGCTGAAGATGGTCAGAGCCCAGGGACATGCTGCTGAAGATGGTCAGAGCCCAGGGACATGCTGCTGAAGATGGTCAGAGCCCAGGGACATGCTGCTGAAAGCAGAAGCCGAGGACATGCTGCAGGAAACTATAAAAAGGCCAGGGGCCATGCCCCAGGAGATGGTCAGAAGCCAGGGGCATACCAGCAAGAAGTAATAGGGTGGAAAAGTGCCAAAACGTTCAATTTGATACTGAGCAGGTTATACACACTAAATAAAATGAATAGTAAAAAAACAACAACAACGGTTATGCTCTATTTACTAAAAGTTAAAATGTAAGCTGCATAGTTTCTGTGGACAGCCTTGCCTTTCTCAGCCAGGGTGCCTCTGTTGTGAAAGTGGGGGACTCTGAAATGAAAGGGGGGCAGTGATGTAAAGCGGGACTGTGATGTAAAGCGGGACTGTGATGTAAAGCGGGACTTGATCTGAAGGGGGCACGTCAATGTTATGGGGACACCCACTTTTTTGTTTTTTTTCCATGGGGTCCCCCTTAAAATGTATGACATCTTCGACTGCGGTGCCTCGAGATTTTGCATATTTTAAAAGGTTGCCATGACAAAAAGAAAAAAAGAAAAAGGGTTGAGAACCGCTGACCTACACTGAGGATATTGTCTTCCAAATACGTGAAAGTTTTAAAAGAGCGGTGCAAAGTACATAATCATGCATAGAACTTTTTCCTCAATGTGGCTTATGCAATATGCAATTAAAGACCCAAGTAGAACATGTATCATTGAGAAAGAGAGAGAGAGACTGATTTATGTCCAGGCCACAGGGTTTTCCTGTTGTGACAGGTGAATACCATTTTCATGGGTGTAAACGGAAAATTGTGTAAAACAATGTAACTTAATAGTGGCAGATTAGTCAACTGTTAAATTCACCTTGCTGCGTGACTATAGCCAGCTGTATGTCGGTGTTATGTGGCTGCATTTCATACTGCTGTAAACCTGGCAATCAAATTCCAGTGTCCTGTACACCCTCAATGTAAAGAGACAAATGTATGTTTAGGTGTGTTCCAGGCAATGATTTCACATATTTTTAGTGTATTCAACAGGTAAATATGACACATGAAACCAAAGTTTGGCAAGGCAGTGAGTATAATGTGTGTGAATGGAGGCCGAGTATAAAAGGTCACAGAAGGAGGGAATGTTTCCAAATGAATTAACACACAGTTATCAGACTTATTACTGTGGGAGTGTGTGTTTGCAAAAGAATATATTCTATATTTGTCCCAAAACCTCACAGCGTTATCAGTTTTACTGTTCAGGGACCTTCATACAGCTTTCTGGGAAATGAGGTGTAACTAACAGCTCAGATACCATTTTGCAATTTTTCAAAACAAACAAGAATTGATGTACTAAAGTGGTCTGGCGTTACATGAAAAAGCATATTTGTATGAGATGGCTTCTAATAGATTTCTTGTGATTCACCTATTTTTCACTAATTTTTTTCCTTTAAGTGAATGTGAGCAACAAAATAAAATAGACCACTCATGCAACTCCCTGCCATGTTGAGACCAGTGCCTGTATGCCCTTCAGCATTGCGGCAGAACCAGGGACCCATCTCAAAGCCCCACAACCTGGTTCCTGGGCCGTCTTTAACGCAGGGCAAAAGGGGCAGTTGCCCGGGGCCCAGTCATTGTTGTGGGGTCCAAAGCAGCTGCCCCCTGAGCCGCAGCACCATTCTGTTCACTGTGCATTGCATACTGTTGCTCTGCCCCTGCCATACGGTGCATAGTGTAACCGAGTGACATCTCATGCGGGGGTCACATTTCCTGTCTGCTCTGCATTGCATGGCGGGGACTGGGCAGGTAGGGGGTGCAGTGAGGGCGGGGCATGGCTGGTTGGGACGGGGGGCCCCAAGAAGACGTTAGCCCAGGATCCCATCAATATTAAAGACGGCCCTGCCTGGTTCTGATTGGCATTGGGCTCATCCACAACTCCAGTGCCTAGGGGGAGATGTGGAATAGTCAGCAAGTAGGAATTTATCGTAGTAGAGCGTGTCGCTTCTGCCATAAAATCTCTTCTCCTGTCTACTGGCATTTCTTCACAAATTGTACATAGACTGCCCTGTATGTGCAGATCAGTGGACAATCCCAGCATCTAGAAGATGCCAGAAGAAAGTGCTGGCACAAGGTGCGTGTGAATTATGCCATCCCAGCTCAAATCAAGGCAGTTGAAGACTTCATTACTAGAAAAAGACTAGGAGAACCTGGAAGGACTGGTGACTGAGCAACGAGTGGAAGCAAAGACCTCGTATTGCTGAAAGGGGGCGGGGCACTTTACAAAGTAAAGGTGCCTTCATGTGCAAATATTCTGTACATGCACACTATGGCTTTCCTGGGAGGCTAAAAACATTAAAGGGTAAAGTCTAGCTATAAAAATGTTTTTACTTAGAACTACTTTTCTTACTATGCTATACTGTATGTAAACATGAACAAAGAGACATGATTTAAGTCCAGCCTGTGTAACAAGCATGGCTGCGTGAATAGATACAGGCTGAATTCACACTATGCCTTTTGCATTTACCTTGTGCTGACGCATGTTAAATGCACTTGACATGCGTTGACATCTTCTGTTTTAATGCATTGAGTTGTAAAGATGTGCATCTCTTACCGCATTTGGTTGCATTCATGTGCAGGTTTGTTGATCACAACAGGAGCAAAAAATACATAATTTTTATTTCCTTAACATGCATTGCAGCACAATGTTATGCGTTGTAACACGTTTCATTTAAATGCAGCATCTTCCCTTTTTTTTCACAAAGTACACACCATTGCAACGTGTTGTTTTGAACTGAGCCTACAGCTTGTAAATACACTGGGCCTGCATTGAGCAACACAACCCAAAGCAAGTGGTGTGAATGGGTTGACTGTAAAAAAATAAAGTGTTTGCATGAAGGGATATGGAGTGCGTTATTAGCTGGATTAGCAAATCAAAATAAAGGTAAAACTAGTAGGAAAAGAAAACTAATGCAGCCAGTACATCTAAGGATTGGTAAGCTGCAATATATCAAATATTTGTTTTCCGGAATTAGATACGCTTTAATACAATAACTTCACAATATCTTAGAAGTCATAGTTTGAAGCCATGGAAATGAAAGCCTTGCACCTAAATTCCTAGCATAACTTGTATAAAGTCCAAGACAACCTAAATCAATAACCTGCGTCACGACAGATATACACTAACCCAATCAAAGCCATGTATACTGTCAACACGGCACCTTATCGATAAAAATCACCTTCAAGATTCACATAAAATTCATATACCTGCAGGATAGCTGACCTCACTGAGACAATAAGAAGCCACAACGTGGGGTCCTAAAGTCATTACATATATGAGAAGTATGCTTTCCAGATACTGGATTATATAGATATGGCCAAACACCTTTGATGATGTCTAGGGAACACCACTGCTGTCCAACCCTGAAATACACAAATTTCACCTTTTCTGTAACCCGCAGATATTATCTTTGTTTTCTATTCTTTTTGTTTTATATTGAAAAGAAAAAATCAAATAAAATCTGGTTTAAAAGAAGAAAAAAAACAAACAACAGGATGTTTATCCAATTAACGGTGTCCTTATCCTGGATCTTGGGGAATATAGCTTGTTAGCTATACAATGCCAACTCGAAAGCCTGCTTCTCCCAGCTGAGGTGGTTTGAGGAGGCCCGTCATATGTACATCAGATTCCAGGGAACAGTCATCTATAGTGCTGTAATTTCTATATTCGTCACACTTTTTTTTGTTTCTGCAAATACCAAGAGAAACTCCCTTTTTTAACCATAACCACCATAATCTCATGCTTTACATTCCTGCATTCCTAAAAGGTTTCACTATTCAATAGCTTAAGAACTTCTATATTGCTCTGTAAACTTACAGTGGAAGTTGCTATGAAATCCTACACAAAATCACACAGTTTTGTACGTGACGGATGTCGTAATACACCAGCATGGGTAAGCGTGCATCATGTGCGAACACATCACCCTGCACTGCTAAAGTCAAGTACAAGCCAAGTACAATTAAGGGATTCACGTTTATTTCAGATGAGAAAGGTGTACAAAAATCAACACAACAAACACAGTTGGAATCTTTTGTACACACTGCCTAATAAAACATAACACTGAAAAAAGGTAAGTATTTCACCCAAGTCATTTATCCAAATAGAAAGTTTCATTTTTGAGACCCAAATTTACAGCAAACAAAAAACAACAACTAAAACCTGTGCAGATAACAAATGTTTATAAAACGGTTTTAAAAAAATGTAATCAAAAAGTGCTGAAAGTGAGGAGATAGCTAAAAACACATAAAAACAACAGAACATATTTAGAAAAAAACTCATACAAAAAACAATCTAATTGATGTCAACATAAAATTTACATACCAAATAGCCGAGAAATTCTGCGGTTTAACCCTTCGAATCGTCCCTTTTCATCAAACATTTTTTATCAGCTGGAGCCTGTGCTCCTTCCTTCTCCAATACAGCACAGTGTCTTGTCCTTTCTCATGAGATCTGTATGCAGGGAGAGGTGTGGACTGACTGACATCATTCTATCACCTACAATCTCCCAGGCCGCCCTTCTCTCTCTCCGCCTCCAGACAGGAAACAAAACGTCAAAAGATGAACTTTCCTCCCTCCCTCCCACCGAAATCACACCGAAAGGTGTTTCCAGGTATACCCATCTGATGTCTCTTTAGAATAGAAAGTTCAAGCCCAGATCTTTGCACACGTTGCTCATCTGACTGGAGGATTTTATAAAGCGTTATTTAGTAATGGATTGCACAGGTACATGCCAGATTTTTGACACTTTCCTCCTACATGAATCATATGAGAGATTAGCAACACCAAAAGCCTTTGGGGGAAAAAATACTAAATGATAATAATAATTAATAATAAAAGAAAAACAACAAAAAAACATTTAAGTCAAATGTAAGTACAATATAACCACTATGGTCCACTAGTTCAGCGGTCACCAACTGGTAGTCCGTGGACCACTGGTGATCCCTGAGAAAAGTCTGGTGGTCCCCGGGCCCTCCACCAGCACTGCCACTCCTGCAGGCACACCCGCACCTGTATATGCATGTATGTATGCATGCATGTGTATATAGATATATGCTCATATTTCCGTTTCCTCATATATAAATATATTCTCATATGTGTGGGTATATATATATATATACCCACACGAGAATATATTTATATATGAGGAAACAAAGAATATGATAATATATATCTTTTTATAAATTATATATATATATATATATAATTTTTAATTCATAATAGTGGTCCACGGGATTTAGAAATATGAATTTAGTGGTCCATGAGGTCCGAAAAGGTTGGCGACCGCTGCATTAGCTCATCTGTAAGCGTCTGGTCTCCTGGCCTTTTTTCATCCATTGTCTACGGGCCAGCATATGCAAAGCGCTGAACAATCATACGTCAGGAACAGAGTGATTGGACAGGTTATAAACCCTAATCCTTCTTCCTTTCTCCAGTGCCAGAGATGTGTTGGCACCCCCTCCTCTAGGCTAGGTACACCTCAACAGTTAGGTGTGAACCTAGGCTTAGTGTGCTGCCTGTGATGGCAAGGTACATTGGATGCCAGTCAGAATGAATGGCATTGCATCCAACTGTTGCAAGTAAAGTATGGTGCAGTAACGGGCATGGGAACGTGCACGTTTCAGCATGTGAATGAGCCCTTATTCTCATAAGGTTCAGTGATGAGACCAGATCTCGTATATCCTAGGCACTGGCCTGGAAGACGACAAGTGAGGCACATTCTCTAAGGCTGTTAACTGTTGTACAACGTCTGTGGCCGTCTTCAGCATTAGAGCACATTTATACCAGTGCATTTTAGGGTGCGATTTTATCAAAAACACACATTATGAAGAGTCTCAGCGCATGTAAAGCTCAATGTACATATGGCTTCGAAACCACAAAAGTGTGCACTGTGTAACCAAGCAGCCTAGACCCTGTGAGGCATCTGCACACTGTTGTCTGCTGTCCGTGTATTGAGAAGTGTTTGCACAGGTCAAACACCAATTGAGAAGATCAGTGTAGAAACACCAAGCAAGAGATGTACTTGGTCATTTCCTAGATTAAAGATTACACTCTTATCTGTTTCTGAAGTCATTACCTGTAGTAGATGCTTAAGGGGTAAACCACGTGACAGGTTGTTTTTTTTTGGGTGGGGGGAAAGCACGGAAAGCACGGCCTTTTTGCATTCCTGGGTCCACCTAAAATGGCCACTTTTTAAAATGTATTTTAAGTTTTTTTTAACAGGAACACCCAACACTCCCAGATGGACAGGAACAGTTAGAAACTATGGTAGGGAGATCTCAAAATCAGGAGTAGCCAAGACACACAAGACATCGTTCAGCCCACCATGTTCCCCCTTAAATTAAAATATCACTTTTGGGTGATCAAACTCTTTAAATATTCAACAGGCTTCCCCAGTGAGAATATATTAAATGAGCACAACTATACAAGTATTCTTCTATTTTGGTTTCCTATGGACAGTATACACATTACAGGGGGATTCTAAAGAAGAAAAAAAATACATTAAATGGGATGCAAAGAAAAAAACCCTTTCAGAACTTTCTGAACACACCAATAATGTCACATGTTTCCATTGAAACAGGCCCTCTGCCCCTGATGTGATACTCAGCAGGACACATTTTCTTTGGTTAATACAAGTTCTAGGACTCAGATGACATGACAGCAGACCAGTTGTGGTAAAGGAGGTTTAGTGCCTCCCACACTCTGAGACATATGCTTAGCAGATCGAAATGCATATGAATATTACCAGATTTGGCAGCTCAATCGTTAAAGTGACATTAAAACGCAGGTTCTCCCCCCCCCCCCCCCTCTTTCTCCACTCCCCCAG
>NW_017306654.1:316063-359536 GCF_000935625.1 Nanorana parkeri | reverse complement strand
AACCCGGCGCGCCCCCCCCCCCCCTCGTTTTCCACAGTCCCTCCAGCGCTGGTGCCGATCTGTGATCCAGCGTAGACTTCTAGTGTCCCACGGAGTCTGTCCAACGTGCACGCTCCCAACTGCGTCCATCCAGCTTCAGCGCCGCTCTCCTCCTCTTCCCCTCCGCTGATCTGGACTGTGCATGCGCCCACCCACACTTCTTTCTTCACAGCGTTTGGGAACCGGGACTTCTGCTGCCGGGAGTGAGCGGCGCTGATACAGGTAAGTTTGTTGGTGTTGTCTAACTTTTTTTATGTTGGGGCATATATTTACTTCTTACTAGCAGTAGATATCTACCAAAACAAACCCCAGACTTTAATTATACATTAAGGCTTATGCCCTAAAACACAAACCAAAACGGTCTGTGGCCATTTCCTGTAGATGAATACATTTACGTTAGTTCATTTCCTTATTGCAGTAAAAGGTCAACAACTAGGTGGCCTTTGTTTTGTGGACAGGTCATCCACGCAGAAGCTTTCACCACCACAGACTCCTCACTGTGTGCTCCAATAACCAAAATGATTACCTGGAATATCCCAGAATGCCTTGCTAGACACCAGAGTGTTTTTGTGTAGCTCAGGATTATACGTCAGGGCACGTCAAAGGGGAATTTAAATATAATTTGTTTGTTTTATGTTATCTTTTGCTTGACAAGTCAACAATGACCAAAATCGATTTCAGAAGTCATGATGTGAAATGTAGCATGACAGTCACATCTTGCATCTCACTTTACTCTACAAATCGGTTGTCTTTTTACCTAGTACCTTTTTGGCCTCGTGCTTTGGTTTGGGGTCCTGGCCTTCTTCATAAAGTCAGTGCAGCTCGGTATGACACGATTAGTCATGAAGGTGTAAACATTACTCATAATTACAATGAACAACTCAGCACCTCCAAAATACTTAGGTTTCCGACATACATTACCTATGCCCCTCAGGTCTAGACTTGCTTACAGGATTCTGTCAGCAGGAGAAATAATCACTTCTCTAAAGAAGAACAACCCGTTTAACCTTTTCCTTACAAGAATCATGCTGCCAGGGCTTGCCAGCGCAACGTTATAAGAAATCGCCTAGTTTACACAGAAAGTCCCAGCCCCTCCTCAATGAATCATACCAGATAGCGAAAACACTGTGCTATGTCACCTATCCCGTGCAGTTATGTAATTTGTTCTAGATAGCACAAATAAAATTTCACTATAGTATATGACAAATAATCATTTTTAAAAATCCAGATATTAAATTTTTAGCCATATTCAAGAAAACTGTGTCTAGCTTTGGCTGTGTATGAAACTGAAAAAATTTGCCAACTAGTAAGTATAAGATGCTCCTTGCTGCCTTTAAAGAATAAAGCGATGACCGTACAAAACATCTAAGCTTCTAAGCTAACCCCACTGATGATTGTGAGCTAACCCCACTGATGAGGAGCAAGCCGATTGGCAGCCCTCGATGTTCGCCCAAGCTTTATCAGACCAGCTCCTTCGATAAATGTCAATGGGGCGGGGGGTGTTTATCTACAGAGACAAGCACTGCTCGAATTTTCTTGATGCTTCATCTTTCTACAAAAAGTGAATGAAATGCCCTATTAGTTTTTGACAGAACAAGTGACCTCATTGGATGCCTTTATTCCTGTTTCAGTGCCAACTAGCTTTTCCCTTAGGCCTTGTTCACACCAAGCGCGTTCCAGGAGCAGAGCAGAGCAGTTACAGACCGGAGCAAAACTGCGTCCAGTGTATTCCAATGGTATTTTTAGCTCCAGTTCACATTGCAGCGTTCCGTTCTCTGGAATGCATGCAAACGCCCTGGAATGCACTGAAAGCCCATTTTAAACTAAAAATAAAAGAAAAATGTTTTAACCAAAAACGGCCCGGAACGCATCAGAAACGCGGCAAAATCCACTGCACTGCGTGTGCAGAAACTCATGCAGCTCTGCATTTGGTGTGAACAAGGCCTTACTTTCAATCCTGGTGACAATAGTCATGAGGAGAAAAAGGAGGAGGGTAAATCTCCCCATCAGAAATGCAGACGCTAATAAAAACCAAACATGGTTTCTAATTCTACCCCAGTCCATCCAAATCTACAACAATTTTTGGCTTTAGTTATACTAACATTCTTTCTGGATTTCTTCTACAATTATGTATTTTGCTAATGTTCATGTTAATGGGGCATATCTGCCAGCAAATTCACCAAATCATACTAAACATGTTTGGTAGTAGTATGGACATTTGTCACTGTGTCCCAAGTCCCATATAATGGTGAGGCTCTTTATTTATCTTTGCAAACGCCAGGCACATTGTTTAACTTACATACAGATCATTTAACACTCAGCAAACTTAAGAACAAGTTCAAACTATGACAGAAATTCTTCTGTGCTCTCAACACTAGAGTTAATTTTCAAGGAAAACTCGGCTTGGTAGATTGACCCATAATGCTGGCCACAAACATGCCAAATTTCAGGCACTGTTAACCACTTTTCGTTATGCAAAAAATAAACTGATCAAAGCAAACTACCAGCACAAGTTTTGTCTGCCTTGTGGTTTCGACCACATTAATGGTAGGTTGTCTTCATCCGTTTTGTCATTTTTGCAATTGAAAGCTGGTTGGAAAGGGACACAATTGTCATGTGTATACCCAACATTACAGCTTTCTGGTGTAGGAGGAAGCATTGCATACTCTGCTGCAATGACAGCCCACTTTGGTGATATATTTATAATAAAATGTAGGTGTTAAAGCAGACATTTCGTGTTTTAAATAGGTCATTTAAATTGACTTGAATAGCAACATGCAGGTGGAGTAATCACCTTCCCATACTATGAGGAGTGGCGAAGTTCAAATACATGTTGGTGTGGCAGCATCCCCACCCCACTTAGAATATGTTGGAAGGTGCCTAGTAGAGTCCATAGCTACCCAAGTCTCCTTACAATGGATCCAAGTACTGCAATGGTTCTTCATACCAGTGGGAGCTCCCCTGGTGGTCAACCATATTCAGGGCTGAGCAGTTCCCACATCTACATGCTGCTCCCAAGACTTTCACCACAAGCAGGCATGCTTGGTATCCACTTTTATAACTACAAATATTCATCTTTTTTACAAGGAATAGGTTTCCATGTACTGTCTGGTTTGTCATTACCTTCCTTTGTGGTTAGAAAATACAGCTGAGGCTAGGTTCATACCTAGGCGATTCAGATGCTTAGCTGTTTTCGATCGCGTGGTTTTCAATGCATAGAGAAGTCTATGGGTCCCAAACCGCGCGACAACCTCCCGAAAATAGCTCCTGCACCTTTTTGCGCGGCAGGCGATTTCGTCCGCGCGACAAACCGCAAAGGTGTGAGCAGCCTCCATTGACTTCAATGTGAATCTGTGTTTTGCGTGATATCGTGCGACCCAATCCGCACGATAAATCGCCTAGGTGTGAACCTACCCTTAAAGTTGGATGAGTGACAGGTACCTTTTCCATTGCTCCAATTTCCATAAAGAGCAACAGCTCTATTACAAAACACCTTATAGGACTGCATTCCAACAAGCAATATTATAGACATGATGTTCTTTACACTTTTACGGTTTTAAAAAGATGCATATGGCACCATCAAAATGTCTTTAAGGCATATAAAATGTAACAGTCACAAAAAAATTTCTCCCAGTTAAAAGAGACATCCATCATTGCAGATTATATATATACTGCAATCATATATTTCTTGTGTGAACACACCTAAGATGCTGAGATTCTACCAACACACATTAAACATAAAGGAGCAATAGGCTTGGCAGAGAATGCCAATTTCTCCGAGCATGAGCTATTAGAAGGAGTGAAGGGATGACTCTCTCATGTGCTGGGTGGGGTTCCAGCAGTTTCCTGCCTGGAAGGAACTCTACTAGGCAATCAGCTGACATCTTATTATTTATACTTCTTTATTGCCTCACTAATTAAGTGCTTGCCTTGCATCACAGTATTCCAATTTTTCATGTGTGTGAGGTTTTTAAACAACATTATAAAAAGAAACAAAAATAGTACAAGCTGAAAGATATATAGTACAGGCTGAAACAAATATATGCTACCTGTTCCCGTTGTAAATAAAAAAAAACAACCGGCTCCAGGTAATCCACAATGAACACCGCCCACATCGAAAACCAGACTTGCACTACAATTGCATCCCAGGTGCAGGCAAACAAGCATGCCATCGCCCACAGCAACCCAATCCAAAAATAACCACACTCCAGGAATGTTTAATGAAGATAACATTTTTATTATGGAGCAAATCCATCCTGTTTGTTCCTTCCCATGTGTTCCTTCCCCCTCAACCCTCTAACGCATTTCACCATTCCAACTTACTCATACGCGTTCAGTACACATGGGGAGGAACAAACAGTATGTACTGGCTCCAAAAAGAAAGATTTTTTTCTCTTCGGTGACGACTCCTGGAGTGCAGCTTTTTCTGGATTGGGTAACTCAGCTCCAGGTGCTACTCTTCTTTCAACATGGTTATTAGAGGACAGATATGCCAGTTGGTTGCTATGGCTAGTAGACCCACTAAGCCTTTTCCTTTCTTCCTTTAAATGAATCCTGATCAACCTGTATCCAAGATGGATGAAAACAGAAGCAAGCTACAACGGAAACACTACAGCCAACATAAATGACACCTGTGCTTACATTGTTCAAAAAGGAGCTACAAATGGAGCAATGATATGCAACCATAAAAAGAAGGTGAATTCCTATTGAGGCAATAGACCTGATTCCAGAAATGGATCTAAAATATGTACATTGGGATATACTCCCTTTTTCTTACTATGCAACACCAGGTCACAGAAACAGGGATCAGGTGTATAAGAAAAACTATAGATGTCTTCTTCAATATTGGGAAAAGGCACAACACACAAAACAACCAAACTGATTCCTGCATGCATTAGAATGCAGTAGAAAATGACATATGTAGAAAATGACAGTTTCTACTGCAGTAGAAAATGACATATGGAATCTGATTTGTTTAATGCAATTTTTTTAGATGTTCCAGTTGGAAGCATTACTACCATATCCCCCCAGGTTGTCTTCTGAATGGGCTACAGAAATACCCAGCTAAAAAAAACAAAAACAGCTGCAAACTTTGTTTTCAATGTAAATTGAAGCTATTTAGTTGTACACAAGTAAAAGTTCCCATGCTAATTTCCACAATTTAGACAACTAATGTAGCCTAATTCTTCTGGAGAACGGCATGAAATTCCCACGCTGATTAAACTCATTTGTAATTCTACTTCAAACAAAATGAAGCTAAAACGGAGCATGTTTAGATTTTCCTGGATATACATAGCAGCTAAAGTGTATTCTGACATGAAAGTAATTCAGTGCGGCCAATAAACATCACGAAAATTACATCACTGCACATATTTTACTTGGGGCATTTCCTTTGAGCTTACAGGTCAACCATGTTTATTTGTATTGTAGCATTACCCCTGTAAGGGCTGTTGGAATTTAGTGGGCTCTCCTACCTTCCTAATGGTGGCCGGCCCTGCAGCTGCACCAAACACACAGACCCACAGACAGCAAATCTTCTTTTGCAATTGTATCTGCTCTTTACCTGCTCTTTACCTTGGTGGGAGAAGAGTTAGGGGTACAGGATAGCCCAAATCAGCAGCAAATATCCCTCCACACAGCAAATATTCTCTAGAATTCTTTAGGCCAAGATGGACAGATTTCCTCCAGTTTCTGGGCCTCTGCCACCGGCCAGCTTCAGGTTTTTTAGGCTTCTGCCACAAGCCAGTGTAGATTCTGCAGGACCAGACAAGTGGTTTCCTTCCAGCTTCTTAGGCCACTGGCCAGCTTAGGTTCTGTAGGCCCAGGTTCAGGCCTTCAAGAGAGCAAACTTCTTTACCTTGGTTCCCTCCCTTCAGACAAAAGCATGGAAGGCAAGGACCTTCCACAACTTCATCCTCTTCCGACAGAGCCTGGTAGGCAAAGATCTTTGCAACCAAATCCTTTCCAGACAAAGCATAGGAAGCTTTGTCTGGAAAGGATTTCCAGACAAAGCCCACATCACTAGAAAAACTGATCAGTGATTGACCAAGGCAAGTTCTGAGGTTGATACCAGATGATAGGGAAATGCAATACAAGTTTATTTAATCACTTGATTGGTTGATAAAATACATCCACCCACCCTTACAACCAGCTCCACTTTCTTTAATCAGACAGACACCTCAAAGTACCGGTCTGTGTGCATTCTACCAGTTCATTTAATGGTCATTAATCCAAACTGTAAAGAGTCAGTCCACCCAAAACTGACATTTCAGTCTGATAGACCCCTGAGTCACGTACTGACCCACAATGCTCCACCAAATCACAGGCATTGGCTGGCTCCACCAATCACTGGATAAGATGCAGCATAGAATCAGTGTCCCTTTGTTTGTCACGATGGTAGGACATGGGGCTATGAGAGGTAACTGGAGGTAGAAAATGGGGATAGAAGACTTCCCCATCCTCCTGCATGAGTGCTGCATTAGTCAGAGATCTCAACTTTCACTGGCACCATATGCTGAAATGAGTGTTCCAGCACCTGTCACTGGGACATGGGGTGGATCCTGAATTTAAATCCTGCGACAGTCCCACAGAAATCTGGAATAGTTGGGAGGTATAGACAATGCAGGAGAGTGCAGCCATTGGAAGATGTATGTAAGCATCAGGAAAAGAAGGGTAGTGGTCAGCTTAGGTGACAAGGGGAAGGATTTGCAGGTTTTACAATGTTGGTTAACTTGTCCTTAAAAAACACATGATCGATAATCGAAAAACAAATGCCAGAAAACATACATGGAAAGGTGTAAATTCACCTATTTCACATCTGTTCTGCACATGTAAAGATTAATCAAATACTTATCAAACTGTCATGGGGACAGGCGGATCAATTTTACTATCAAACTACACAGCTCCAGGCCTATGTTCTATTTTATTCTCTCTCTCTGGCTTTCTGAGAACAATTGTTTACATTTAAAACAGACATTTTGGTAGTTCCCAGGAAGATCCCGAACTTCACCTGGAAAGCCTGCACTTTAAGTTATGAGGTCAGTAGCTAAGTATGCGTTTTAGAGGGCCATTTAACAAAGCAAACATGTCTGCCTGTGGAAGTTATGAAGGAGTTCGACCAGGGCGTGGATTAGACTCACAGGTTAAGAATGTAAAAATCAACAGGATGTCAACAAGAAAAAATCCACTATCAAACAGACACGCTAATAAATCATTGCAGATTTAACCACAGGCATGTTCTTGGAATATGAAAAATAAAACACTTCACTAAGACCACACAACCATGGCACATACTTTAATGTAATCTTTTCCGAAATGGCAATTGTATATATGTTCTGATTAGCACTGAACAATTCTCAAGTACATGGTATTCTGACTCCGATCGTTGTGATAGCGAAATATATCCCTTGCTGAGACCTCTATGCCTGGCCTGTATAAGCAGATATACTCACTGTGGACAATCCTCGTCAGATAGCTGAACTCGTCAATACCGATTCATTCAAAAGAGGTGTTTATTCTTTACATCAGGTTACAGCAGATGATAGGAACAGCAGTTGAACGGTTATAGTATTGTGCGGTCAGAAAATGATGCCTTTCCTACGTACTGTGCAGATTACATGTGTGTCCTGTTACATGTGGCTTTCAACTGTGCCCATGACACAGGAAGTACTGCACACAGGAAGCAGGAAGGGGCTACACTAGGGGGAAATACATCGTCACATGAGGAATAATTACAGAAAGCATGTTTGTTACAACAAAAGGCCACTAGATGGCAGCATAGGATAACACATGGATTTAGCTATGAGAAAATAGTTAGGCAAATCACACTATATAAATTCTAACCTATATAACAATGCTAATCTTAACTGAGGCTATGCATCTCATAGTCTATGCCCCTGTAAAGTACTTAAGAAAACGTACGATCTGCCCATCTTGGACAGGCAGATCGTACTTGCGATCATAGCGGGATCACCTTAAAAGGTGCCCATACACTGCACGATTCTCGTACGAGAATCGCAGGAAATCCCGCGACCGTGTATGGAAGGCGTGCGACTGTTTCTACTGTACGGTCGCACGTCTTCCGCGCACACTGCCCGTTTGCAGTCATCAGAAGCCCGCCCCTCATTGCAGTCATCGCAAGCCCGCCCCTCAGGGTCGCAAGTACGATTTGCCTGTCCAAGATGGGCAGATCGTACGTTTTTTAAAGTACTTTACAACCCTCGCAAGACAAAAGTCTTGCGAGGGTTGTAAAGTGTATGGGCACCTTTAGAGTCATCACAGTTCCTGCAATAAAACCCAAATTTCATCCCACTGACCAAGTAACTAGTCTAGGCATTCCAGTTAGTGCCAAAGAAGGAATATAAACAAGTGGATGCTGAAACAAGGCTCTGGGCCCAAATTTTTAGATGTTAGGTAGAATATTATTGTTTTGACCCAATGGCCTAGGTTCAACAGTTACCCACAAAAATAGGGTTCTCACCAAATACATGTACCCTTTTTGAAAAATGTGATGTGTAGTTGGGCTAGCAGGAGTGCACAACATGCATTTGGGGAGCCCAGAAATGTATTCTATTGATTCCACAACTGTATAAAGAACACAATACAGTCAACACATTTTTAGGGACCAAACAATCTCCCATCAGTGTTTAAGAAACTTGTCACAGGATCTAATGGACTCAAATATGGGAGCCTGGGTTTGTGTGTCAAAGCCACGAACAAGTGATACATGGATGTCAGTATTACATGTTTGTGCAACTATATCTATAGACTTTAGTTTGATCTTTACCCCAAAAGACAACTCTATATATGTTGTAATGACCACTGTGCAATCCCCTTTATGAATCACATATACGTTATCTGCACTGCAATCAACTCACCCAAGAGTCATCACAGTTCCTGCAATAAAACCAGCATTTCATCCCGGTGATGATCCCATTATCCCCAACACCCCACTGACCAAGTTATTCTAGGCATCCCAGTCAGTGCCAGACAAGGAATATGAACAGACAGAGAATGAATACCGAGCACAGTAAGCTCCAGAGCCTGCGGCCAGGTGTCTGGAGCAGCACCAGTACCAGGAATGCAGGGTAGGGGCAGGGAGGATTGAAAGGCGTTTAGGGCCACGGCTGACAATATCACAGCTTGTTTCTGAATACCAGGGCCACAAATGTAAACAAACCTCTTTTACTGATGTGCTAGCCCCATTGAAAGATGCACATCAACTTGTGAAATGTAAAGGATATCGGATGCAATGTCAGCTGTGTCCTTAAACAATGTGTTTGAAAAACCTCAAAAAACAACTGAGGGCCACAAAGCTATACATCACTTTGTTACACCAATGCATTCTAACAAGTTACACCAGAAAAAGATGACATTTATTATCCATTTTGATAAATCCTGCAGGAAATTTCCAACACACAAGATCTTTGTGCAGTAAACACTGACCGGTTATCAGAAGAGTTTAGGCTTCATTCTCACTGGGCCATTTGGGATTCCTGCGGCAGGAATCTATTGATCCTTGCAGCAGGAATCCTAGACGTCCCGCTTAGATGTGGCCACCCGTACGAGTTAATGACCAGATGACAAAGGCTCCATCTGTAAGCAGCAGTCCGCATGTAAGCGTATGGGATACTATATTATGCTGTTTGAAATAGATCACAGGATAGATGCATCCAGGGACAGTGATCTATTTCAAACCGCATGTAATCATATCACATGCATTGCTGCTTACAGATGCAGCTGCCGTCACCCGGTCAGTAACTTGAACGGGTACAGCGGCCCCATCTAAACAGGAGATCTTGGGTTCCTGCCACAGGAATTCCAAATCACCCAGTGTGAATGAGGCCTTATTAGGCCTCATTCACACTAGAAACGGCCGGCACGTACAGCTCCGGCCGTATCGGGCAGCTCCAGGGAAGGACAGGTGCTGCTTCCCTATGGGAACAGGCGGCCGTACGCCGCCCTGCGCTCACCTACCCTGCACGTCCGTGCGGGTGTCCGTACAGTGACAGGATGGATCACCCGCCCCGTACCAACCTGCACTTGAGACGAGTGTAGGGCTGCGTATTCCAATAGAGGAGGAAAGGGGCTATGTATTAAATCACACGCAGCACCTGTCCTTCCCGGGAGTTGCCCGATACGACCGTGCACGCAGCACGGAGCTGTATGTGCCAGCTATTTCAAGTGTGAATGAGACCTTAATATTGTTGTTTTCATAACCCTTGCAAGGCCAGATTGTCACAAGTGCACCTCAAAACCCTCTCATCACTTACAAAATATCAGGCCATATGCCATCCCTAAAGGAAAGACACTGCGAGAATCATCTGTGTATCATCTATGTGCAGTACCTACTTATGTCAGTTTACCCATTATCATAATCAGGGATTGCACGGACTGCAGGCTCTTTCAGGCCACATTAACACCTATGTGTGCGTATAGCCAGGCGATTTAGAGGATTTTGTGTGCGTTTGTACGTGTGACTTGTAATACAGGAGCAGAATCGTGCTTTTTTGACCCCATATAATTAAAAAAGGAGCACCTTAAAACCTAATATTTTTCAGGTGCTACCATTAACATCTGTGGGCTAAAACATGCATGACTGCTCCAAAAGAAGCTAGTTTGCCTTTTTTCAAGCTACCAGACGACAAGCAAAGCAACACTCAGGTGGGAATGAGCCCATTAAGAATAACAGGATTGTTCATCTTAAGCATTTCCGCACTTCGGGAATCGCTTGACAATACGCTCAGATGCGATGGGGGTGTCAAAATATTAACATACAGGAAGGACGCAGCATGCAGGAATATGTTTAGAACCAGAGATCACCAATCAGCAAGGATCATAAACTGTGCTGACTGCAGAGCTATAAATCTGACTCGGCTGGGGGTGAGTCAGACCTCTACAGAGAGACCACTGCTTTCACAAGGTCCTTCTATGTAGAATGCTGGTAGTGGACAAACTTTTCTACACAGGATGTGACTGCCTTCTAAAGCAAAGAAATTTAAACTTATTTTAATGAAACTGAAAATCCAGGAAATAGATGCTGGCCCTGAATGATACCCAAGCAAAGATGGAAAGGAAGATAAGACATAGCTATACTCTTCATGACAATTCCTTAAAGAGATCATAAATAATCGTAAATGTTATGCTTTCACTTTACTTGGCATGCATCCACTGAACGAATATGTATCTGAACTCTAAGGCAAGCAAATAAATACACAGTTGAAATGCATAAATGATCATTGTTTTACTTACAAAACTATTGTGTGTGGTCAACCTTGCGATTCAGACACCCCTGTAACACAGAGTAGCCAGCTTCTCAAATGCCACTGCAGTGGCAACAGGGCTCTGTCAAGAATACACCACTACAACCTTGTGATTCAGACACCCCTGAAACACAGAGTAGCCAGCTTCTCTAACGCCACTGCAGTGGCAACAGGGCTCGGTCAATAACACACAACATGCTGAATGCACAATGAAGGAGCAGCAGCTCAGTGATGATCATCCCTCTACTCTTTCTATCAGCATAATCATTGACTGCACATGTGCAGAGAAAGAAATCCTCATTGGCTCAGAATGCTGACTCTACCTCTCCCAAGTTGAGGCGCTGCTATACAGGGGATTACAGGAGGCTGTTATCAAGATTCAGATACATGCACAAATTACACTGAAATTGCATTTACCAACTTAGGGCTCATTCACACGGGAATCGGCCGGCACATACAGCTCCACGCTGCGTGCATGGCCGTATCGGGCAGCTCCCGGGAAGGACAGGTGCTACGTGTGATTAGTACGCAGCCCCTGTCCTTCTCTATGGGACCACATGGCTGTACACAGCCTGATCTACAAATCCATGTCTTCAGGTACAATGAAAAGACACCAACTTACAAAAAATGCACAGAAAAGTAAAATCTTGTAAATGCTGGCATTACTGGCAAGGTTTTTTCTGTCCATTAGTTTTTTTTTTTAACTTGCAATGTGCCTTCCCTCCAGCAAGAGTAAATTCCCTAGCACAGCTTCCGTTCTTCCTTGCACGTCATAATAGTGTCCAATTACTCTCTGTGCTGACCCAGCTCCTCCATGTATAACCCTTTTGCAGCTGCTGGGGGAAAAAAAAAAAAAAAAAGGAGGAATACTACACAGTGTCACTTGAGCGACAGCTCTGAGCCTGCTGACATCATATCCAAGATGGCGATACCCAGAAGCAGCATCAGGGCTTTTGAAAGGCTACACGAGGTAGGCTTTTACAGGTAAATAATAATCATAATAACAAGAAGTATAAAATAAGTTTATTGCAATATATTATGTGAAGGCTATTGTCAAAATAAATGTCAGATGAGTGTTTTATTTGCTGTGATGTTCTTTTTTTTTTAAGTGACTAATCACTAAGGAAGTCATAATTATTTTCTATCGAATCTCTACCATCCCAATTTACAGCAATTTGTAAGCCGGCCATTTAGTCACTTAGTGCGTGTAGTGTTTCAAAGCAGCGACATTCCTCGCCAGCGATAATTGCTCCGCGCACACCTCTATGGCTTACCTACATATCGCTAAAGGAGAGGGATTTGTAGCAACAAACTAACATGATGATGTAGCACAGATCTGACCTGTAGTGGTGATGGGAAAAAAACAAAACTGTGACAAATAGCAACTACATCTGTAGATATTAAAGTGACACTAAACTCAGGAGTTAAATCTTAAGGTGCATTTATGTACCTGAACTATTAACAATAATGTAGCTTTTTTTGTGTAAAACTCAGCTGTAGATCCTAAAATCATCTCTGAATTCATACTGACACTGACCCTCCTTCTGGAGGGTGGTTACTTTTGTTCCCCATGGTCCCTTTGTGTTGTAAAGTAGCCACCGCTCCAAGCTCACTCCTGTGATGGATTACAATCTCATGTTTAGTTTACTCATTTGTATTGTGAATATAGTCCATTACGGGAGTGAGCTTGGAGCGCTGGCTACTTTACAACACACACACACAGGGACCACGGGGTACAAAAGTAGCCACCCTCCAGAAGGAAGGACTGTGTCAGCACCAATTCAGAGATGATTTGAGGGTCTACAGCTGAATGACACACATATAAAAGGTGCCCGTACACTGCACGATTCTTGTACGAGAATCGCGGGAAATCTTGCGTTCGTACGAGAATCGTGCAATGTATGGATGGCGTGCGACTGTTTCTACTGTACGGTCGCACGTCTTCCATCGAACATGCAGGCTGGAAAACCCGCCGGGAATCGTACGACAACTGCCGAACGGGCTGGTGTGCGCATGCGCACACTGCCCGTTTGCAGTCATTGGAAGCCCGCCCCTTATTGCAGTCATCGCAAGCCCGCCCCTCAGGGGGGCGGGCTTGCGATGATCGCATGTACGATCTGCCTGTCCAAGATGGGCAGATCGTACGTTTTTTTAAGTACTTTACAACCCTCGCAAGACAAAAGTCTTGCGAGGGTTGTAAAGTGTATGGCCACCTTAAGACACATTTTTGTTAATAGTTAGGTACTTGACTGCATTTTAAAGATTTAACTCCTCAGTTTAGGGTCAGTTTTGTTAACCGCTGGCATCTCTGCTCCAAAAACAGCCATTTGACATGACCCTTTCTGCCACATGACTGTGCAAGACAGACTGCTAGAATCTCCCCAAGCTCTCTGCAGTAATCCGGGGGGGGGGAATTTACATTATTTATTTTCATTTCAATATCATTAGCTCAGAATCCACTAAAGCAAGACTACATAATAAAAAAAAAATACCATCCACGATTAAATGACCCTCGTCAACTTCCCTTTGTAAAAAAAAAAAAAACTGTCACCAAAGCATACAGCCTCAAAAGGGTTAATATTAAGAGATAAAATGGTAAGATAATGTCCCTGGATTCTGCTACTGCAGCAGTCTGCAAAGGCCAACTTCACAAAACTGGTCTGTGTTGTTGTGCCAGTCTGCCAAGAATGAGTCCTTCCACCCCCATCTCATTCCCTCTTCCTTCGCGGACAGGACGAGGGAAGAGAGCAGGACAGATCAGCACCTGTTACAGCAATCACACACAATGCTAAAATGCTAACTGACACACAGGTGTACTGTATTCCCTTCTACACTGCAAAAAGACAGTCACACCAAGCGCAGCTCTGAAAATACTTCATCACTCTATACACTGGAGACCATACATGCTGAACAGTACAGCTCTGTCCGGGTCCATAGGTCACATTTGCAGCAGATCTGTTGACCTCATCTAGGAAATGTATTAAAATGTACAAATAACTTGCAGCAACAGTAGCATCATTAAGCCGTTACACACTAGCATTATACAAAAGTTTAATCTAAACACAAATAAGAAAAGACTATTACCTGATGCTGCCTAATGACAGGACACAAAGCAGGAGGAATGAAGCCCCTGGAATAGATTCTTGTGCCGTAGCAAGCTATCACCATAGAAATTGTAGTCTGGGGTATCCACAATCATCCCATATAATGAAGCCACTATCCCCCCAGGGACTTTCAGGAAGTCCTTCACAGTGCTGGACAGAAACGGTTTGCAGAGTGCTGGCTGGGCGTAACAGTAACTCCCTCCAGGCGGAGTATTATAGGAGATCCTGTGCAAAGACACAGCTCAGACTCTCACACACCCTCCACATGCAGCAGTATGCTGTTATTTCAAACATTCTTCCCGAATGCCCATCATTCCAAATGCATTCACACACTTACATCTGCCTTCCTTTCTATACTGGGCGCTTTCATTTTCAAACTCAGTCCACACTGTCTGTATGTGCGCACATGGATCCTAATTTCAGATGGCCTTTGCACTTTATACAGACACAAATATTATATGGTTCATGATATATATATATATTGGGCCATGTTTATTGTAGCACTCTATGCACTGTATGATTTATTATTGTCATATTGTTGCACAGATAAATTTGTTTTGTAAACACTATGGGCAGAGTTTATCAACACTGGAGGAGAAAGAGTCTGCAGCAGCTGTGCATGGCAACCAATCAGCTTCTAGCTTTCATTTTCAAACCTTAACGAAACAAACTGAAGATAGAAGCAGATTGGTTGCCATGGGCAACTGCTCCAGGTTCTGTTTGCTTTGATAAATTCCCATCTATGAACTTTTCTTAAAGAACTTCACCCTTGCATAATTTCCATCTCGCTGCCACTCTGCCTGGTCCGGAATACCTGGCAGAGACTGGCTGCGGCACATCAGCGCACTGCCTCCTGCAAAGAGGCGTGGCAATCCGAGGAAGCATTGGAGAGCTCCTAAAGCGAGGAATTAGGAAGAGTTGTGGTGCAGCACAAAAAAAGGTTCTGTATTCCCTCTGTTTAGCGTGTAAAGGTGGTCACACACCTTACAACCATCGCAAGACTTTTGTCTTGCGATGGTTGTAAGGTCATTACAAAAAAACGTACGATCTGCCCATCATGGGCAGGCAGATCGTACTTGCGATAATCGCAAGCCTGCCCCGCTTAAGGGCGGGCTTCCGATGACCGCAATGCTGAACGGGCAGTGTGCGCTTGCGCACACCGGCCCGTCCGGCAATTATCTTACGAGCATGCCACAAACCAGCCGAAAATCGTGCGATTCTCGGCTGGTTTTCAAACATGTTCGTAAGACAAAAGTCGTGCGACCATACAGTAGAAACGGTCGTATGCCTTCCACACACCTTGCGATTATCGTACGATTATCATAAGGTGTGTGGGCACCTTAAGAGGGAATTGAGTGAAAAGGTCTGCTTTAAGTATTTACTCACTTGAAAGAAAGATTTAGGGCTGGTTCACACCAGGGACGTGCATTAATCACATGCTTCAGATCGATTAACGCAAGGTACAGCGCAATGCATTAACAGTGCGGAAGGTGTCACGCCAAATACACCTTTCCACACGGCCACAATGAGATTGGCCATGACGCAACACGGTGCATTGTGGTGCACTTGAAAAAAGTAGTAGAGAGAGAGAGAGAGAGTTTTTAGTGCTGTCATTTTTTTCCGAAACAACATTTTGTTATTACCTGCACTCACAAGGGTTAATAGTTCTCCTTCCACTTCAAGGCAGGAATCCTGATAGTATTAAACTTTCAGGCCCCTGATAATTATTAACTGGGCCTCAGCCAGAGGTCAGTAATACAAAGAATGAAAGAGCAAGTTCAGCACCAGCTCAATCACACTGTGACCTCTAGGATTCATTGTGAAACTTAAAGTGACACTAAACTCAGGAGTTAAATCTTAAAAGTGCATTCAGGTACCTGAACTATTAACAAAAATATATCTTATTTGTGCTGAAAATCCTCAAATCATCTCTGAATTGGTGCTGACATTGTCCTTTCTTCTGGAGGGTGGCTACTTTTGTTCCCCATGGTCCCTGTGTGTGTTGTAAAGTAGTCACCGCTCCAAGCTCGCTCCTGTGATGGACTACAATCTCAAAAGTAATAACCCTGCAAACGCGGTCATGCATTCCGGTGTACTGTTTTTTAGTCTCAATTGGAATTCTAGTGCCTTCCAGTGCTTTCTGGTGCATTTTTGTGCGTACTAGACCAGAAAACATAGTGCATACAGCAGGGATCCCAACCTGAAATAAGTCATTTCAGAGAGGTGCTCTCTGTCCCCCCCCCACCCTCCTCCTCTCCGCAGGGGGGGGGGGGGGGGGGTGCAACAGCAAGGAAGAGAGCACCCCCCTGAAATGATGGCAGATAGCAAAGAAGCTAATGCTTCCTTTGCTATCTGCTGGTTTTTTTTTAGTATTCTGACGGCTGCTGTCGTCAGAAAAAAAATAAACAGCATAGGAACTAATAGCTAGATTGTTATTGGCTACTTCAATTTGCAATAGCCAATAGCAATCTGGCTATTGCACCCACCCTTAGCTGCTGTCAGTCAGCAGCGGTTGACCTGATGGAGAACTTTAGTTCTACCTCTGCCGATTGATACCAGCAGTGGGCAGGAGCAATAGCTAGCCTGCTATTGGCTATTGCAAATCGAAATAGCCAATAGCAATCTAGCTATTGGTTCCTATGCCGTTTTGTTTTCTGACTGACGGCGGCCACCGGCCTGTCAGAAAAAAAAAAAACTAGCACCGAAAGGTTTACTCTGCTAGATAGAGCAGAGTAAACCTGTACGGGAGCCACTATCTAAAATCGGGAGACTCCCGGAAACATCCGGGAGAGTTGAGGTGTCTGATGCAGTACTTTTTGTAAACATTCTGCAAGGGAACGCAGTGGTGTGAACTAGCCTTACTTTTAACCATAAGAATGAATGGGGATGCGTTTCAGCTCTGGACATGGTGTGAAAGGGCCTGTAAGGCCTCATTCACACTCAACGCAAGAGCAAAATTGTATATTGCATATATACACGCGTATGTATACACATATATACGAGCGTATATGCGTGCACTATATGCAATCCCAGAATGCATCATTCGTAATAGAAATTGTAATGCACTATACACGCGTATATGCGCATAGACATCCGTATATGCGCGTAAATACGCATCTCGGTTCCATTCTGCATTGCGCATTTTTACGCTACACAAATATACGGCTCCATACACAGCTGTGTGTATGGAGCCATTTATTTGCATATGCTGCATATGGTACAATACGCGCGTATATGTGCGGAAGTGTGAATGAGGCCTAACGGTGTGTCTGCTCCTGGGTAACACTGTGTCATTATGCAGTCAGTAAGCCAATAAACTTGTAGAGGCTGGAGTCCAAAAGTCCATAGCAGGGAAGTTTATTGTACTCAGTTAGTGACAACTTTTTCACAAACAGCACGGAGTCTTCTAAATCCAGCTAGTAACAAAAACACAAACAAAAAGCCTATCTCTGTCAGAGATCTACCTACACCTAGAAAACAGTTTCACCCTCACTGAATAAAAGGTGCCAAGCTAAGTTTTTAAACCCCTGCCAAACAAACAGAACATTTTCTCAGGTCTCACTATACCTCTAGTGCAGCAGCCTGGGAGGTCTGTGTTTCACAGTCTCTCTTCCCAGTGACCTGTTAGCTGCATCTCCTTTTAAAACCTTCTGTCCACACTCTGTTTAAGTGAGTTAACCCATTTTGTAACTGACCGCCTGTTTCAACCTATTGCTAACATAGTAGCCAGCAATTACCTCACCCCGTGGCCAGTACAATCTGTCACAGGGCCCTAATGGCTCTTTCATACATCTAGCCGTGACCCGCGCTGTACCGCACCAGATCAACGCACTTCACCGCTAGGACACATAGAAAAACAATTACTTTGTAGGTGTCTCATTCACACCACAACATGGATGTGATGGGCACCATGTTGCGATAAAATGCAAACATTCTGCAATGGATCCCATGGCAGCACAGCAGACCTGCAATGGGATCCAAGTTAAAAAAGACATAGTTTACAAAAAGGGGGAAAAAAATTAAACAGTGACAGCTCCAGCAGTGTGCAATACAACACACACTAATGGAGCTGACACGGTGAGCTAGCACATCTGCTAAAACACAATGGGGGGAATTTATCAAACGTGGAGCAGACAAAATCTGGAGCAGTTGCCCATGGCAACCAATCAGCATCTCTCTTCAGTTTGCTCAGGTAAGATTTGAACATGAGACAGAGAAGCTGATTGGTTGCAGTGCAAAGCTGCTCTAGATTTTGTCTGCTCCAGTTTTGATAAACTCCACCCAATGTTTCAGCGGATAAGCTAGTGTGAACAGGCCCTTAAGCTGCCCATACACTGCTGCAATCTTAACCAAGTAAGCAGAACTCATCTGAAATTCAAGAAGCGTATGGCCAGCTTTAGTTTTCAGAAAGACCATACAGGTTTGGAACACATGGAACATGGCCGCACATATATTATATAAAGCAGTGTGTGGCCCTGCTGGCACCACTCCATTTGACGTAAGTCAATGTTTTAATTGATTTTGCTGAAGGAGCGTGGCCAATAACTGCTGCCTGCCGAACAGTGACTGCAGCCAATACAGTAGATACTGTATATGCCCCAACATAAAAAAAAAAAAAAGTTGGCAAATACCAACAAACTTACCTAAATCAGCGCCGCTCGCTCCCAGCAGCAGAAGTCCCGGCTCCCGAATGCTGTGAAGGAGGAAGTGTGGGCAGGCGATTGCGCAGTCCATACCAGTGGAGGAGAGCAATGCTGAAACTGGATGCACGCAGCCAGGCAGGTCGGAGCGCGCATGCCGGACAGATTCCGTGAGACACAAGGTGTCTGCGCTGGATCAGAGACTGGCACCAGCGCTGGAGGGACTGTGGAAAACAAGTGGAAGGAAGAAGCTGTTCGGATCAAGAGGCCTCACATAAGGTAAGTCCTTACAGCGGCATTGAGAGGAGGGGGAATTCTGCCTTCAATGTCACTTTAAGGCCTTCTTCACATCTCTGTCCTCGCACAAAAGAACGTTAAGCACATGCATTGTTGTGGCTGCTTTCATTCATTTCTAAAGTGTCCCCAACAAACATCCAAACAGTTAGCAAGCACTTGACCCTCAACACACCACAACATATATGTATTTGTTTTGTGTGGTAGGTTTTAAAAAGTCAGGTTTGTTTTTTGGTCCATGGATGCTCTTTAAAGAGCCGTAAGACATAGGGCATAGGTATTGCAATCCATGTTACACCTTTACAAGCATCAATGAATATGCATTAAGAAGTGTTGCGTTAAGGCAACCTGTTCATTTTGAAACACACCTTCATTTTTCAACAATGCAGCACTCCACAACACACAGAGCACTGACATCTGTGCATTGAGGTGTACTATAAAGGTAAGGTTTCTTACTTTATGTGCATTGGGGTTCCATTCAAAATAAACTGCAATGCCTGTGTTCAGTGTATTATCATGTGCTGCAGCAACGCGCCTTAAAGCATGGATTCTAGAAATGTTACTGCAATGCATAAATGTAAATTCAGCCAAAATGTTTTCAATAGCTAACACCCGCCACTCCTATCATGTCAACAGATAAAGTGCTTGTTCACACCATCCAATGCGTTCAGGGACATGAATGCACTGGATTGCATAAACAAAGGCTTCCCATGTTCTGGGGTGGGAGGGGGTGTGTTGGTGCCATTCATGTCAATAGCACCGCAACAAGCAGCCCGCAGTGCGATCGCCTACACTGGAACGCGTGGTACCGCAATGCCATGCGCTCCAGTGCAGTGCGATCGCAAAAAATAGTGCCTTTGACGTAAATGGCACCACCCCGTCCCCTCCCAGCCCAGAACGCAGAGAGCCTTTGTTTATGCGATCCAGAGCGTTCATGGCACGGAACCATGCCTTGAACGCATTGGATGGTATGAACAGGCCCTCAGACCTTTCCTTTCCCTTTACACTCCAAAGAAAAAAATATTGCAATTATATATATATATATATCTATATCTATATATATATAGATATATATATGTAGATATATCTAAATATATAGTATTTTAATTGTTTTAATCTTTCTTACATAAAATATGTTCCATAAAGCCAGAGCTAAAAAATTGAGGGCATTATGAGGTGTATGACTGTAGCAGAAGAAGTGTTAAACACATTTAAGGGATAAAGGTCCTGCTGAGACAATCCTATAATCTACGTGAGATGTTCCTTAACAGTCTGTTACTTAAATAGCAAAAGCCTCAATGGGAGATTAACGATAGTGCGTACATGTGACCAGCAGATAAGGTGACAGAGGGGGCTGGGTGGTCACAAGGTGTAAAAATTATAGGGGTATTTTGCCAAAATGGGAACATCAGACGTGGCATATCGGTGCAAGTATGATGTCGAGTTTGTATTTTGATACTCCAGCGATGGAAACACCATACAGGTTTATTTGTTTTGGATGCTAGACATTAAACTGGTTATTCAAGTAACATGTGAGGACAGATTGCATGTAATTTGGTCTATTAGCAGTTTATTGTCCACCTCAGAGTATTTAGACTAGTTACTGCTGTCACCGTTGTTTTACTGTGACATATATATAAGGCTGCTAAAAGGCTCTCACAATTATCCAGAATTATCAGACATAATTTCCAGCTTGTGTATTGAGTGCTGCATGTCTGCTAATTATTTGTATTATAAGCAGTAGAATAGGTGCATTGTTCCCAATGGACGTTTGTATCCTGATGTTACCTGCCACTAGACACTCTTCTATAGCTCGTCTATAATTTCATTTAATGAAGGATTTTGTGCAGAACATGTTTGTTTATGCATGTATGTTTCCTAAAACGAAACTGCAAAAGACTCTTCAGCTTCAACATGTTTTAACTAACCGCTCCCCACCAGTTACTGCGTTATAATAATCCAAACAATTAAACTCTTACATATAACACCCGGAAGACTCATCATAACCCTAGCCTGTGTCACTGTATCCATTCAGTACCAGAACTATTAGATTTATGTATCCTGTGCAGAGGACTTGCTAATGCACTGGCATATGAGCCACACGTACATCAGTCATATAGGGATTGGAGCAAGGACACTGGTTGCAGCAAGTGCCAAGGCCTTTGGGGGCACATAAGTTTGGGGATACATGGGGGCGGGGATTATCTAAACTAGAGCAAACAGAATTTGGAGCAGTTCACCATGGCAACCAATCAGCATATCTCTCCAGTTTGCTCAGGTAAGATTTGAAAATGAGACAGAGAAGCTAATTGGTTGCCGTGCAAGTCTGCTCCCGATTTTGTCTGCTCCAGTTTTGATAAATCCTCCCCATTGTGTTTTAATACTATCTCATGATACCAGCTGCATCAAAATTACAAGCAAAACTTTGAAAGTAAACCATAGATTTATTGTCAATTACCAGTATGCGTCAGCTATAAAAGAGGTCCAGAGAGTATCCCACTGCACTCCTTCCTGGAAACCCCTTGAGGATGGGTGCTAAAATGACTGCTGAACGCACTGCTGGAATCAATCAAGAAGCACAGCTTCTTGGGCTATAAAAGAGGAGTCACCTAGCATTTTCATGGGGTTTTCATAGTAACCTGAGGCGACTGATGGATCTGAGGAAAGAGGCCAAGTAGTTGGTGCCTCAATTGCAGGTACATGAGAAAATAAAATCGCAAAATCATTTAACAAATAAAGGGTGATGGTTATAAAAATAATGACTGCATTTTAAAGAAGAGAATGCTGTCACAAGTTAATGTTCAAGCATTGGCAGATGAGCAATTAACAAGATAGCTTCTAAAGGTGCCCATACACTGCACGATTCTCGTACGAGAATTGCGGGAAATCCCGCGATCGTACGAGAATCGTGCAGTGTATGGAAGGCGTGCGACTTCCGTCGAACCAGCAGGCTAGAAAACCCGCCGGGAATCGTACAATTCTCGGCGAGTTAGTGGCCTGCTGGTTCGACAACTGCTGAACGGGCCGGTGTGCGCACGCGCACACAGCCCGTTTGCAGTCATCTTAAGCCCGCCTCTCATTGCAGTCATCGTAAGCCCGCCCCTCAGGGGGCGGCTTGCGATGATCGAGAGTACGATCTGCCTGTCCAAGATGGGCAGATCGTACTTTTTTAAATCCCTTTACAACCATTGCAAGACTAAGGTCTTGCGATGGTTGTACAGTGTATGGCCACCTTAAATGTCATGGATGTGAGGCCTTCAAACTCTCCACAGAACGAAATCAGCAGCTCCAAAGTATCCAAAAACTACAGGTTGCTTCACAAAGCTGAAATTTTCATTGTTGCCATTTAAAGACCATTTGTGTCCAAATGACAATCCTAAGGGCTGCGTTCACACCTGACCGTTTTGTAGGGCGTTCTACGCTCGACGAATGCTCTACAAAACGGTCAAAAATATAAATTGCATTGTAGTCAATGCCCTCGTTCCCACCCCGCCGTATTTCCGCCCGTCCCTAACGCCCTACAAAACGGCCCACGCCTGAAAAGGTCCCGGGACTACTTTGGGCCGTTTTGTAGGGCGTTTTCCATTTGGATACTGCCAAGTAGCCTTTGGAATCGCGCGACGGTCGCGCGACTTTTATACCGCGAATCGCGGTAAAAAAAACGCGTGACGGTCGCGCAACAGACGCGCATATTACAATACGCCTAGGTGTGAATGGGGCCTTAGGATGTATAACCTGGCCAAGCAGCACAACATTTGAACTCTTGGCTTGTTCACGCCAAATGCAGACAAGATCTGCATGAGTTTCTGCACACGCAGTGCAGTGTGTTATACCGCGTTTTTTTTGCCGCGTTTTTGATGCATTCCGGGACGTTTTTGTTTTAAAAAAACAACCTTTTTTTCCCAGTTTAAAATGGGCTTTCAGTGCGTTCCAGGGCATTTGCATGTGTTTTTGATGCATTTGCATGCGTTCCAGAGCAGGTAAAATAGGGCTTGTTGCAGTTTTTTTTACATGCTCTGTAACTGAACGCTGCGGTGTGAACTAGAGCCCAAAATACCATTGGAATACATTGGTCGCAGTTTTGATGCGGTCTGTAACTGCTCTGCTCTGCTCCTGGAACGTGCTTGGTGTGAACAAGCCCTTAGAGCAATGGGGTAAGAAAATATGGTCTAAAGCCTTGGTTCTCAACTGGTGGGTCGTGACCCAAAAGTGGGTCGCGACCCCATGTTCAGTGGGTTGCCGCATGCCTTCCACTTTTCTAGGTGAGAGGCTTATCAGCCTCTCCCTAGCGCAGCACTGGCAGTTCTTGCGCCAAGCAGCCATTCAACTTGAGGTGGGATGGGGTTGGCTGGAGATTTGGCTGCAAGGGAGCTCCATCCACACATGCATTAATGCTCGATCACGTGCCTTGTAAGAGGTGCCTGGACCAGAGTGACGTCACATTCTGGCTCCCGGCACCTCTACATGCTGGTACAGGGAGTTGTACCAGCAATGCACATTTGGATGGAGTTCCGTCACAGCACAGCAGCCCACACTGGACCCCAGGATGAGGATCCACTCCAGTTCTCGTAAGGTAGGGAGACTGGGTGGATCTTAAAAAAAAAAAGAAAAAACAAATTACAATTTTTTGGAGTGTGTATATGTGTGTGAGGCTGTGTCTGTGGTTGTGTGTGTCTGTCAGTGTTTATGAGAGCCCGTTCACACTAGTACAGTGCGTTAATCGAACAGTCCTGTGCACTGTATCACACAATCGCGCCTACTATTCGTTCTGGTGCATGAGGTGCGTTGCCATTTATTTGAATAGCACCCCAAACGCACCTACCGCACACAGTTCAATCACCTGCACCGCAACATGCGTTTCACTGCAGTGTGACTTGGGTCGCCACCTAATGACCAAGGAGAAATGTGGGTCCTGAAATTGCACAGGTTGAGAACCACTGGTCTAATGAGGCAACATTTACCCAGCTTCCAGCATCGGACAGCCTTATGTTTAGAGCAAGACAACAGATGGCTTCAGCCCAGAATGTGTGCTGATCATCTGTAAATTATAATCAGCATAATTGTAATGTAATGCACAGTACTGGGAGGCATGCTCAAGAGATTTGGGACCCTCCGCTGTTTCTACAGAATGTTAGGGCCACAGAGGGAACACATAGGAGAAGTGGCCCCATGGGATTGTCACACTTTCAAAGCAATAGTTTTGTTTAATATAGTTGTTTAATATTGATTTTAATTATAACTACTAGAGTAGTATGTTAAGATTAAGAATTTTTATATGATGTGTTGTTGGATACGCTGCTGACTCTCCTTTTTCTTTTCAAGTTTGTTAGGTCGGATGGCTGTAGCTAGGTGGATTTAAGTGTAACGCTAGCCTACTACCAGTACCTGCGGCTGTCACCGTGCAGGCTTTCCATTTAGCTAATGCCTAGATTGGTTCTCATCTATTTGGAGGGAAAACGTTTGCTCAATTACAGTACAGTTTATAGAAACTGGTCCTGGTCTCTAGGCAGCTTAGCAGTTCCTCAGAGTTCAGCAGGAGTCGTCAGGTCTTTATCTTCTGGATTCATCTGGACTTGCTTCCCCTCTCTCCCCTTTTATTTTTGTCGCGGTCATCCTTTCCTGGGGTAATGTCGTCCACTTAATGCAGGTGGCGAATGAGATAAGTGACACAAGTATCTCGTGGATACACACATTCTTCCCTTGGGGCACACATGGAAAATACAACCTGTGGCCTTGACCTGGCTATGCCACAATACCAAAGATCAATGAGGATTTACTACATGCTGATAACTGGATTTCATGTGGTCAATTAGAAAAATGAATTGGGTAATGTTAGAGGAAAATATCTACAATTACAGCATGTTTTAATTCTCAAATTAGTAAATACGCTCATAAAATGGTAATCCATGGGGAAGATTAGCTGTAAAGGCTTTGATTGCTATCAGCCATAATGCAGCTGTGTAGAGGGCATGACTCCAGGCAAAATGTTGGCTCAAAGTGGACCTATTAATAGTTCTATAAATCTGCATGGATAAATTACTGGCATTTATATAGCAACTGTCATTTTAAAAAAAACATACTTTTTATTATTAGAAAGCAATCTCTAAAAGCCAGGCCACTGACTGTACATAGGCTGAGAGGTGCAATCTGGGAGAATGATGTCATCAATCTGCTGTAAGCAGAAAACAACATTTCCTCAGGCTACGCTGTCCTATGATTACTCAAACTTTAACGATTTACCTTTGTAGCACATGACAAGGAGAAGCAGAAGAAAACCTATCTACTGTATATGAGACACAGCCCAAAATGTTACGGCTAGCACAAAGGCAGCAGGATTTATATTATTGCAACATTTAGGGGAAGGACCCTACTCCAGGAGGTAGTACATGATGACAGGAAATGATACCTGGAAAACAATGAAACTGGCCTTCTGGAGAGAAATATTAGGGAATTGTCAGGCCTAGTGTGATCTCTTGCTGTAATAAATACCTGCAAGTGTTACACTTACACTCAGTTTACTAAGCATGCACATAACATTACAAAAAATATATCTGACTCTTGAGCTTCTTCTGCATGGTGGCAAATTTCTTATAACCAGTCTATGTAGTTTCCACAAGAAAAAGGGAACAATCATTAGAGATCTTCTCAATTGAATCCAATGAGCCCATACATGTATAATTGTATACATCTAACATGAACACTAAACAGCCAACGTGGATGTTAGTTTTGATAATGGCTACCCACGGAGCAAGTATCCTTTCCACAGTACAAATGTCACGATTTTAGCCCATTTCACAAACAGTTTCAGGGCACTTGTGAGGATTATTTTCTTCCAGGTAAAATGATATTTTGCCACTGTGTCCCATATGGTGCTCAACTGGAAGCTAGACAGCTCCCATCATTATAAAAGCAAGAAATAGTAAAAAAAAAATAAAGCAATTGTAAAATAAATTACATTCTTTGGAGTTGATTTACTAAAGGCAAACAAGCTATTCACTTTGCAAGGGAATTTTCCCATAGCTCAGTGAATGAGGTGAATCTCTGCTGACTTCCATCATCCAATCATGTGCAAGTAAAAATAGTTTATTTTCTTTGCACATTATTGGGTGTTCTTTGCAAAGTGAATTTTCAGCACTCAAAGTCCACAGCCTAACTAATCATAACTGCTAAAACAGCTGGCAGTAGGTATTGACATACATCTACTAAAGAACACTGATCATTTGAAACTGAGAAACTGAAACCCCATCCAAAGTCCCTTACAATCCAACTAGTTGCCATTAACTGCTCTAACCTGTTGCTAAGGGAGGTGGAGAATTGTATAAAGATCCTACTATTCCTGTATTCAGCCTGGACATTGTTCAGACGCTTCTTCCAAAAGCAGATATAAATGTTTAGGTGTGTCATTCTGAGCAGAAACGACAAAATGTTTTTAACTGTTTGTACTTGTCTATATGTAAAAATGCCCCCACCTTCCGCCAGCACAACTCTCATAGTTCACTACTGGGTCGGCCAGGGATAGTTTTATAAAAGGTCCCTTAGCAAATAAACTTGCGTTTACTCTCTGCATCCACATCTAAATATTCGCCAACAAATCTACAAAGCTGACAACTTCAGCTCATCGAAAAGGTCTTAGTGGGTCTTCAGATGAAGAGGCCTTTGTCCTCGTAAGGTGGCCAAAGATATTAGGTGGTGACCAATCATGCATACATGCCGCAGATGCCGAACAGTCTTTATAATAAAATATAATTTTGCAAACATTTAATCATCATCAGGGTAACCCTGTATGTTTCTGCAAATGAGGGTGAAGGGTGTTGCTGCAGATGTGCTGTGTGTATGCCTAGAAGACAGCAGGAAAATTCTAGGATTTTGTTTATCTGATTGGCTTTACCCCAAGCAAATTTGGCTGGAGAGCATTTTTCAGGGTCATGGGGGGGGCACAATCATATGAATGTTCCCCAATCAGACCATAACTACTGGATTGGATACACATTCTCTAATGTCTGTAAGCACCATTAGTCTCAAATCCGAGTGCAGTAATGCAAGTAACAGCATACTGCAGGACAAAAGATCCCTATCTATAGAATTTACATCGGGTCCACTGCGATGGCAGTGGTTGACAGGAGCTGGACGGGACGCCAGCCATAGCGTCCAGCTTGCATACACATCTCCCCACCGACTCTGGTTGCTAACAGCCGGCAGAGGGATATGTATTGGAGAGGGGTGGGGAAAAAACAAAAGTCAGCTGTTTGCCGACCCATGGAGCAGCGTTCCCCTTCCAGTGGTGCCCAGGGCATGTGCCATACCCTGCATACGCCACTGTATAAAGACCAGATGTTGGGCATTGAATGAAATGTGGCAGCCTTATTAAATTACCCTCTGGTAATGTGATGTTATAATAGCAGTTTATATGACTATATGATAAATCTATGTAGTAAAATATAGCTGTCTCTGGTAACATGGCAATTGTGTTTGATAACATGGCATCTTTGGTAACACCATCTTGTAAATTGCAGCATTCTCAATATCATAGCAATAGTCTCTGTTAACATGTCAGTACTCTCAGGTAACATGTGTATCCAACTACAGGTATGATTAAGGGCTAGTTCACACCAGCCACAGTGCGTTCTGGCTCACTTTGTGCTGGGGCGGAGGGAGGCGTGGCGTTGCATTGAACTCAATGGCATAGCAGCCACGCCCTCCGGCCGATCGGCGGTACGGGAACGCGTGGCATATCAATGTCTGCGTTCCGGTCCGGTCAGGATAAATAGTGCTTGCAGCATTTTTTCTGAGGATGGTTTGAACTAGCCTCACAAAAAAACAAACACTTTTTTTCCTGCCAACGGGGGCTACATACACCCCTGCCTTGTGGAAAGGATGTTAAGGATTTTTTTATTTAGAATTACAGCAGGATAGTGTAAAACAGCCTCGGTCATATGTTTCATTCTATTGTATATTTCATTTTGTGCACAGAGCTTGGCCAGGTTAATCATTTACTTTCCAGCTTTGTGTTTACAGCTTATTGAATTGTAAGTGTAGCTGACTTCCCCCAGCACTTCCTTCCCATACACAATTGTGTTTTGGACCAAGTAAAGCTTTGTATTACCTGCATTTCCCAAGCATTCATTTAAACCATGAATGAGTAGCACAGGCACTGGCACAAATGCTGTAAAAACGATTGGCCTCCATAAAGTGGCTGGAAAAAGGAAGTGGCTAAAAATAAGTGGGTGTTGGTTAACCATGCAGTTGCTAGTAAGGAAAGAAAGTCGCTTGCACATGGCTTGGCTGTTATTTTGATCCAAAGCCAATTTGTGGTGTTCAGTAACTCTTTCATGTTTGTATATGAAGCTGTGAATGTTTCTGGAATTTTAACAACTGTTGGAGTACACTATGTAATGCAGGCAGTTCAGTGTAGTATGTTGCAACCGCCATAGATGGCATGGGATATTTGCATCTTATTCTGGGATATGGAATATTGTTTTTTTGTTGCACATTAAAGAGAATTTAAACCCATCCCCACCATGCCTTGTCCCTAGGAACATACAATCTAACATATGCATACACTGTTCAGGCATAACATTTTGTCCTTCCGTATAATATTGAGTAGGTCCCCCTTCTGCCGCCAAAACAGCCCTGACCCATTGAGGCATGGACCGCACTAGACCTCTAAAGTTATGCTGTGTAATGTTTAGGTAGGTGGTAGGTGTCAAAGTAACATTCACATGAATGGCAGGACACAAGGTTTCCCAGCATTGCCCAAAGCATCACGCTGCCTCCGCCGGCTTATCTTCTTCCCATAGTGCATCCTGGTGCCATCTCTTCCCCAGGTAAGCGACGCACGCGGCAATACACTTGTATAAGAAACCTGATTCATCAGACCAGGCCAACATTGTTCTATTGGTCTGTGGTCTAGTTCTGATGCTCACGTGCCCATTGTAGGCGATTTTGGCGGTGGACACAGGTCAGTATGGGCATCGTGACCGGTCTGCAGCTCTGAAGCCCATTCGCAACAAACAACTTTCTATTGGAACCAACATTAACGTTTTCACCAATTTGAGCTACAGTAGCTCTTCTATTGCCCTCACATGCATCAATGAACCTTGTCCATCTATGACCCTATTGCCAGTTGACCGCTTTTTCTTCTTGGACCACTTTTGGTAGGTCGTAACCACTGCAGATCGGGAACGTGCTACAAGAGCTGCAGTTTTGGAGTAGCACTGACCCCGAAATTGAAATGTCTATATTAATTCAAGTAGAGGCCTCTTTGAATCTGTAAATTATATATGGAAATAGTCAGCTTGCTCTTTGCATATCATTGTAATTAGGAATGAGTGCAATGTGTTCTCCTATTACATAATGTTCTCTTCTTATTAAGCCGGTAATGTGTGTACTTTGATTTCTGATAATGCTTTCAGTAACAGATATAGATCTGTACCTTTTCAACTGACTAGTACGCTTGACTACCCCATTATTGCCACCTTGTTTGAAAACATTTTTATAACCAGGTATTTCTGCAGTACATTTTTTATAATTTTTTCCATGTGTAAAACAATAAGAGCACTTTTAAAATCAATGTGCGTACAGTGTTTCGTCATTTATGTACTTGTTTCATGGTGCAGATATTTCATGGTGCAAAGAAATATACTGTAGTTTTGTTGATATGTCATTAATTTCAATGTGCCTGTCTAAGACGTAAAAATGAACAAAAATGCCACATCTCATATTTTTTTAACTGTATTGAGCAGCAGAACATAGATGGGAACCTGGAAAAGTTTGACCCACCCTGGATGCCAACCCATTCACAAAGTAACCAAGTCCATAGGAGCCCTAAGTATAGGCACTTAGCACTGCCTTTCACCTGACTTCTTCTCCCCATTTCATTGTTCTGGTTTTTTTCCCTTCCCTGTTTTTCTAATCTTAGGGTAGATAATGCTATATCTGTATTTTGTGTATAACTTATTCTCGCCACATCTCCAGTTTATAGTATGTGCCTACAAGGCCTTGGGTTTTTGTGATATTGTGGAACAAAAAGGTTCTGCTATAAAAAAGACCATCTTAGAAATAAATTAAATGATTTGTTTTCATTATATATAAAAAATATGTGTAGGAAAAAAAAATGGTAGAGCATGACCATGTCAGGTCAATACACTTTAACCTTCCTGTTTTATGCAGCCTTTGGAATGTTAAAACCATCTTCCATCAATTACCTAGAACTGCCAATCCTGACACCATCATGGAAACTAATTGCCAGCTTAAATCAAATGTATTTGCTGTCTTAATAATAATGCAAAATAATAATTTAGCAATCTCCTTTTGAACCAGCAAATTAAACTAGGCTTCTTTTGACATTTTTCCTCTCCTTGAGTGCCCACTCACACCATATCCAGTGCGGTGCAGTTCGTGGCCAGAAAGGACTGGATTGCATACAAGAAGCCGGTGCGCTTCATGGCAATGGCACCACAGACATGCCCCCCGCCCGCAGTGCGATTGCCCGCACCGGAACGCGAGATACAGGAATGCCCTCTGTTCCAGTGCGATCTGAAAAAAAGAGTGCATGCAGCATTTTTTCAGATCCCACTGCACTAGAACGGAGGGCACTCCTGTACCTCACGTTCCGGAATGGGCGATTGCACGGCGGGCGGGGGGCATGACTGCGGTGCCTTTGACATTAAAGGTACTGGCATGCCCCCCTCCCACCCCAGAACACGGCCTATGGAGGCCAGGGGTAAAGTAAGCATGTTTATTGACTTTTTTCCCAAAAGGTATTTTTTTACAGTAATGCTGCTACTAATGATGGGGGAGTGACCTTAATATATTAAGCAGACCTTCAGGCTGGGTTCACACTTGGGCGTTTTTCAGCGCTGATCGAAGCGCTGAAAAACACTCAAGCAGTGAAATCCTATGAATCCCTATGGGCATGGTTCCCACCTGGGCATATTTCAGCGTGATTTCTTTCAGCAGACGTATTTCAGCGCGTATCCATTGGTATTCCCGAGTGTGGCTCGGGGTTAACAAAGCGGTAACCCCGAGCCACACTCGGGAATACAGCGTAGGTCTTACCTTGTCCGCGATCCCCGCTGTGTCCTCCGGCCGCTGCCGTCTTCCAGGTTCCGTCCCTTGCCAGCGTCCGCGTCGCAGGGGGGCGGAACCGGCGGGAAGTTTAAAAAAACCAAAAAAATATAGACTAAAAAAAAGGAAAAAAACAACAACAAAAAATCATACCGCCAGGGAGGTTAAAAAACGAGCATCGAACGCGCGTTTCAGTGAACAAAAAAACGTGTTTTGAAACGTGCTAAAAACGTGCATAAAATGCGCCTATTTGGAACGCCCAGGTGTGAACCCAGCCTCAAGGTCCACTGTAAAAGGAATGTCAGCTCGTACCATATTTTCAAACAATAAAAAGAAAGATACAACATGTTTTTAAACAACATAAAACAATATGTTCCAACACTTTCTATGCAATAAGCAAACTAAGGGCTATTGTTTTTAAAGTGAACTTGTTCTTTAACTTTTCCAGCATTTCTCTCCCATTGCCTCCAACCTGTCCAACATCTGTGCTTCAGTGACAGATTAGCCCTACAGAGGTTGGGATTTAGTATGTAGTTCATCCATGTCACTTTCTATGGTCAGTTGTGTTGTCAGGCACTTAAAACCACTGCTGACTGCATGCTTTCTTACTGGGAGAAGTAAATCAATTCTGTTCAAAACAAAGGCTTGGCCTGGTCCTGCCATTCTGTATTATGTAAAGTAAATGAGACTTTAAGTTAATACAAGAAGAACTACACACATGGGACCCATCTGTATATTTATTTGCTCTATCCAGACCCATCTATCAGTATGAGCACTTATAAAGCTATACAAGTCTCTCATTAGGGCTATTATAGTGATTTAGGCTGATGAATGATGTTGATCAATTAAATGTTTATTTGTCTAAACCTCTCATTATGATGGCACAAAATACACTAAGCTGGACTCCTACTCACACACAAGCAAGATTTAAATGCTAGAAGGAGAATACTTTGAATTGTACAGATTTTCAAACTTGAAACTTATGTTTATGAAGAGTTTAGATAAAACTAAAGGTGTAAAATAAAAAACTCCATGTTTGGAGTCCATCCAGCATCAGTAATTTGTGCTGGATAAGTGTCTACAAATGTTATAGATTAGAGCGGTGGGCCCCAAATTGCAGCTTGCAGGCTGGATATGTCCCTTTACTTGCCTTTAATTGGCCATTGGGCACAGTTCCTCCCATTGACACTATTCATGGGACACTTTTCTTCCCACTGACACCAACAATGAAGCACTCTTCATTCTACTGATGGCACTGATGGGGCACTATTCCTACCTCTGTTATCAATGCAGCAAAATTCTGGTCAGAACATTCGATAATGCCATCAGAGACTTAACAAATGTAATTAATTCAAAACCTTTTTTGTCTCAGCACTCAGCATATAGCAGGCTATTGCACAGAGCCGCACTCCGGCCGGGAAGGATCCCGACAATATTGTCCCTGCCAACTGATTGACACGTGGCTCTGCCTCTCTGGAGACAGAGCCAACTGTGACCGCCCCTTCCCCCATGAGTCCCTCCAATCAGTACTGGAGGAACAGAGAGGGGAGGGGAAATCCCTGCGGGGAGGAGAGACTGACAGTCACCGCTCTCTGCAGGGAGAAGATCAGCAACTGAGCGATCAGAGGTATGTGATGAATCAGTTCTCGATCTATAGAGCCGACATGTGACAGTCTCAGTGTCACACGTCTGCTCTATTCATGGGGATTAGTGTATTTTCCTCTCCCCATAATTCTCCTTTAAGGCTAACTACAGACATTAGATGATCATTGGCCATGAGCTGTTCATTGGCCAAATGCCCAATACTAGTAAAAATCTGGAAATGATCACACACCTATGGGCATTCTGTCACTTCCACAGATATCCCTTGGCTGTCTGATCTTGAGACAACAATAGATTACCTGAAACAGATTTCCATAAATACTCCTATAAGATCTGGTCAACACCGGCAGTGTCTTCTTAGTGCATAAAAGTCCATTTTCTACTGAAACTAACATAAAGGATTATTCAATGGCTGAAACTTACTATTACCCTCTCATGTCTGTAGTTATTCTTACCCATACAATTGCTGCCTTGGCTACACATGGTGTTCTTTATGCCATACTAATGAAGCCTGTTCTCATTTAATCTTATTTAATAAAAACTCAGCATCTTGGCGAGAGATTACACACAGAGTACAAGCCTCTGTCCATTGTCCCATTCATCCCTCCCCCTACCCCCCTTTCTCTGTTCTTCACCTACATTCCTCAGTGCACAGGAATGCAGACATGGCATTTGTCTGCCACTGATACAGTCTTAAGTCTTCCTGCACCGAGCCAATATAGCCATTATTAGATAATGAATAGATATTCATAGGCACCCCATAGGCACCCCATGAATGTTATTTTTAAAAATAGAAAAAGTACAAAATTCCCCAAAAGGGGGATCTCACCATTCCTTCAAAGAAATATAAAGTAAATATTTATAAAAATATATATTTATTCATTTGTAGAAATACTAAAAAATATATATATGTATAGCAAAACATATCAAAGATTGTATCAAAACACACACACACATGTATATGGCTGCATTCCGCTAATAACTTTTTAAGCAATAGGTTATGGAAAAACAATGTAGAGACACACCGTTTGAATGCCTTACGTATTCAAAATAGACAGAAAAAATCTGGTATCAGAAATATATATAATTTCATATGTTTTTAGGATCTCCAAATAGATGGCAAAAATTAGCCCATATTTAATGAAAGGGAGAAAAAGTGACAACAGAGCTCTGTAAACTTGAAATGGGCATATGCTGTATGAAAAAAAGGAAGCAAAGAATGAAAAATGAAAAAAAAACAGTCAAATAGAATGATCTATCATAGGCGTTCAGTGAAGTTTCTCTTTATGTGGCTGCTTCGGCTGAGACCTCTCCGTTTTGTTTGGCCTGAATTTTTTTTTTTGGTATATTTTTTGTACTTTTTCTAAACATTGAATAGCAGGGGACCCTCCTTCATATTATCTAAATTATTTACCACACCTTCCTTTTCCCCAACCAAATATCTACTATTTTTAAAAATAGTCTCAGGAATATTTGCAGGCAGATGATGTCTTCAAGTGATCCTGCAGCAACATAATACTTCTAAAACAGACATTTATGCAGCAGAGCAGGCACCTCCAGTTTCATGCATGTCTGGACAGATCCTCCGCTGAGTTTTCTAGGAAAACCTGGACATTCTGATATACAGATTACTACCAGCACCTCTTTCTGGCCACTCTTGTGCCTCACTTTTGGTTACTTATGCCTCCATCATAGTGATGGGTCAGTAGTGAAGTTCAGGAGGAGGGAGAAGGTAGGCAAAGCTGACGAGCAGGAAGCTGGATGCATCTTTTGGATTGTAAGGCCTCACGGGCAGGGCCCTCCTTACCATCTTGTCTTGAATTGTATTGTAATTGTAATGTCTTCCTTATATTGTAAGGCGCTGCGCAAACTGTTGGCGCTATATAAATCCTGTATAATAATAATATTAGAGCATCCCATTTTTAGGGCTCCCAAAGCACATGCCAGGGAATCTGACAGGAAGTACAGGAAGGTGCCAGATCTTTCGGAATAAGCGGCAGTTTTATAGGTATTATGCTTCCATAGGTTTATGTTAGTATGTAAATATATTTCAGAAAACAACAATATTACATGTGCAAATTAGAAAAATTATTTAGGTAAATGTAAAAAATGTCCTTACAGGCCATTTATGTAAAAATGGAGAAGCCAAGCTTGAATAGAGGTGAGGGGGGGAAGGGATCTATTGTCTGCCACATACAATGCTGTTTTAACACCTCTCTCAGGTAGGTTAATAACACCTCCTAGACTCCAATTATGCAAATGTAATGAACACCTGGTTGTGACTAACAGATTATGTGGATTGGAACGTCATTCACCATATTTATTCCCAGATAATTTTTTCTACAAGTCATTCAGAATTGAGAAAGCTGGATGGATGAGCAGTGAAATGTCTTCAAGAAAAATACAGCAAGTCCTGTTGCCTTAACTTATTTTTTTTACAGACGTGCTAATATTGCTCGTAATCGTGCGCATGGGCGCAGATGCTAATGCACGCGTTCATGCGCAACGGCACTCACGCAGATTGGCATGCACGTGCTCACATCTAATCATGGCGCCAAAAGGTCTATTTAAACTTGCATCCTGCATGCACTCAGTGCTGAGAGTTCTTCAGCTAGTGCCCAGCGTTGATTCCTGATTGTTCCTGTATCTGACCCTGCTTGATCTCCTGACTCTACTGCTCTCCGCCTGCTCCTGACCTCGGCCTGTTCCGCTACTCTGCCTCTTGTCTGCTGATTCGGTACCACTTATCCTGCACAGCTTAACCTCGGCTTTTCCTGACACAGCTTCTGATTCTGTACTGCACAGCTCGCCAGTTACTGACCCGGCTCGGCTCTAACTCCGCTCATCTTATATCCTGATATCTTGCAAGCTTCTTGCTGACTACCTGCATGGTGCTTCACTCCACTGTCTTCAGTATCTCTACCCAGTGGCATCCGTGCCTCATGCAGTCCATTCGGCCCTGTTCCACTCTCAGGGGCGCTCAGACCAGCGCCGCAAAGGAAGATCCTTCTTGTCATCTCAGACTCACATCAAGTACGTGACAAGGTTTTTTTGAAAATTCCAGATTTCTGATCTATAAGTGAGATTTAGGAGAAGCTGCATCGTATGGCAAGGGCAATCAGGAGAGAAGCTTGAATTCATGCCATTCTTCGATACATAAGCTAACATCCAGCCAATCTAGTTGAATTTCTTAGGTGCTTACCCCAATGGTTAAGATCTCAATACATTTTTCGGACACCATTAGAATATTAGAAATAGAGCACATTTCACAGAATTCCATTTATAAAAACAAGTCTATGATAAAAACAGAAAACTGACAGCGGAGGGGGACACAGTAAGATGTATTTGTTCACTTTTGTAGTTACATAGATAACTAAATGATAAAAAAAGATTTACCTTCAAAAGTATGATTTGAAGGTTCCTCGAGACAGGGACCCTGCTCTTCACTTTCTGAAGTTTTCAGAGCACAAAGGTTCTGGGTGTCCACTTCTGCTAAGGTCCCATTTTTGCCTCTTGCCGCCTGCGAGATTGAAATTTGGAAATCCTCCTCGGTATTCCTGTCTCCCTCCATTACTGTGGTCTGGGGATTAGCTGTCTAAAACATAGTACAGTATGTCCTCTCAGTTGCATCAATTTAGCACCTGCAAGTAAAAACAGAAATAATCAATTAGAATATCACCAATCAAAATAGAGGACACCCATTAGGGCAGCATTCTGGTTAAGCTTTTATCAGTTACTTTAAAATACTGGGGTCCATTATTTGGACCCAAAAAGCTACAATACCTGCATGAGGTTTGTCTGGGTTTTTCTCCAGGTGCCCCAGTTTGCTTACCAAAAAGGAGGTATTTTGTTTACTGACCACCAATGTAAGGGAGCACTTTTCCATTGTCCACCAATGCACAATGGAAAAGTGCTCCATTCCAATGATTATACATGTAAGAGGCAGTCTTCCAATGACCACCAATGTAAGGGGTATTCCTTCCACTGACCATTAATGTAAGGGGCATTCCATCCACTGACCACCAATGTAAGGGGTAGTCAGCCCAATGTGTATCCAGGCGTAAGAGTGACATCTTTACTATGGCCTAATGGGAGGGAATGTAGAGAAACGAAAGCAGAGGAATAAAAACACTGGTGCCTCAGAGTTATGTGAATCTGGGGAGCAAAGGCCATTCAGCAAATCACAGTTTCAGGTGGAGGTATAAAGCACATTACAATTCAGAGGTGGATGCACATTTTACAGGCTGGTTTAATATTCAAAATGTGATATGATGCAACGCATTTCCTGCTCTCCTGAGCAGATAGCAATGCACATACAATTCTACTATGCAATGCAACTTTGGTACATCAGACCTTTATAACAGATGCTACGACTGTCACAATCCTTGACTGTCTCATAAATGTCTGACCAACAAAAATCTGTCTCATAAAACATACCCTAGCCAATAAATGACAACTATAAGAAAATTATACCTTTATTCCGTTGCAAAGCAATTCACTTATTAATACACACGTGTATATTCCATTGACATTAATTGAGATAAATACTCAGCACTCAGAGCCCATAAATGAGGTCAGGCAGCACCTATTGTGTCAGTAAATGTGTTGTGATTGACAGAACTGCCATTCAGGGATAACAGGCCAGTTTTAAAAAAAGGTTGAAATCAACATTTTGCCACAATAAATGTATTTCTAAAGCAGCTTCTTCTTGTCACAGTTTTGCCATAATAAAGAAGTCCTTCTCTATTGAGAGAAATAAGCCAAATTTGAACACTTCTCACGAGTACATTTACTGATATCTATAATAGTTGGCCTCAGTATTAAACTTCCTAAAACACCGTAGGACCTCTTCCACATGGGCGCCTGCCAGTTTTGATCAGCAGGGGATCTGTGCAGACCCATGTTGCTCTATGGGGAGTCGGATGTAAATGAACATGTGTCTGTTTACATCAGATTACCGCTGACCTGTCACAATTAGGTCCTCCAAAACGGAACTCTGTTCTGTTTGGTTTTCTGGACCGGGCCGGAGTCATGGGTAAACGGATCTCAATGGACACACGTCTGTTTATATCCGACTGCCCATAGACTAACACTGGGCTACTGAACATATCTGTCTGCAAAAGTAACAGACAGGCCTGATCAGAATGCCCCTTTGAAAGTGCTCTAATTGTTGCATTAACAGAGTGTTGTGTCACTGACAGAAATATCAAAAAAGCTTAAAGCCTATCTCCAGAAAACAAAAAACTCCCCTTGCAAGGGTTACCTGCTAATTTTTTATCTAGGAGAATTGTGTAAAGGATTTTTACTTACCTGATCCCCATTTCTGCTGATTCCAGAACTAACAGTTGCAGCCTCTTGCCCCTTCCAGTGCTCTGGCGGTTGGAGGCCCGCTGAGATCATATCTAATGCATAGCCCATAGCCCTATAGGTGTATGGCCAGCTTTACACAAACAGAAAGAACATGCAAACTTTTGTATGGGTAGATTTCCTTGGAATCAAACCAAGAACCCCACTCCTGCAAGGGAAAGAGCTAAGTGCTAAGTTGTTCTCTATGTATGTGGCCCCCAAAGCCACTTACTCCAACAGAAGTCACTTAGTATGTTGCTGTCTGAGCAAATGACCAGATCTCCAGGGGGAAGAGCCCTCTACATCATGATTTATCGTTGTGTCATGAACCCCAGTTCTGCAGTCACATTATTGCTATAGTTACACCCTTGTTATGTGTATACTTATAAGTAGGGATGCACCGATACAAAGTACCGTAATCGGTACAAGTACAGATACCTTTAGAGCTCCAAGACTAGACTAGAGAAAAATTCAGAAGTTAGGAGGCAGCTGTCATTTGTAAGGAGCACACGGAGCTCCTGGGATTTGTACATCTCTGTTTTAATGTATAATTTTGGTTTTATAAAGATAAATAAAGAGATGCATCAATACCATTTCTGCAAGTACAAGTACTGTTACTTGTCCAAGTACTCACAGATACAAGTACTGATACATTTTTGTTTATTGTCATGTGACAGTTTTTCTAAAACAATATCGACTAATGATTTCAGGACAGTGGTGGAGCGCCAGAGCCAGGCCCCAGCTGCAACCGCTGCAACCCTGGTAGTTCTCATGAAAATGCCAAGTATCGGCCCTGGCATCTGAACTGGTATCGGTGTATCCCTATTTGTAAGTGTCCAGCAGAGATGGACCCCCCAAACCAGTTATTAAATCATCAGATGTCTTTTATCACTGTAAAAAAAATGCCTGATTTTTTTTTTTTTTTTTAGAAATCACCATTAGTTGACAACACAAATAAAATAACAACTTTGCAGCAAATTGCAATAGTAGCAAACAGGCTTGAATCAGCATTCTTTACTATGTCACAGCTTGGAGAAATGTAAATTCAGCATACAAATCAATGACACGGGGCTCTCATTTTATGCATGTTTATTTTATATGAACTTAAATTACTGTGATTTGCACAGTCTGGCAGGATATTTGAATTACACGCCCCAACTCAATATGACATGAATCAATTAAGTATTATTAGAGATCTCATGTCTATAGAAGAATAAGAGTCTTTCATTAAGGATCCATTCACACCATATTTGTTGGGATGTGTTCCTCAATGCATTCCCAACGCACAGCACTAAAAATATAATAGTTACAAAGTATTTGAGGTTGAATAAAGACATAAGTCCATCAAGTCCAACCTATTGTGTGTGTGTGTGTGTGTGTGTATAGGTCCCTGAGTCATCTCATTCTTAAGAGTACCTGTACCCCTGTATATTACGGTCTCTCAGGAAATCGTCCAAAGGCTTCTTGAATGATTCCACACTATTTGCTGAAATCACTGCTTGTGGCAACGAGTTCCAGACCCTAACCAAAGTGCATAACTGTGCATAATGAAATGTAATGCAACCAATTCACCCCAGCATGTTGTGCTGCAATTTAGCTGCTCTGGAAAAAAGTAGAGCATGCACAACGTAACGCACATCAACGCGTGCAAACACATGTCAGCGCAATGCGCTGAAAAAAAAGAGAGATATGAAAAGTTTACAACGCATGCTGAAAAAGCAATGCAACTACGTTAGCGCATGCAATATGGTGTGAATAGACCCTAAGGCAGTTACAAAGTGTATTACTTTACAGAGAACAGCAGCCTTTCTCAACTGTGGAGCCTTATGGCTTCCTCAGAGGCACTGTGAAATTTTTGCACAGTGTCATGTGTTTCCATGGTGCAGGCAGGCAGCCCACCAAAACTAGGGGAGCACATTATGCCAATCCAGGGCTGACGGAATCCATTCGGAGGAGGAGCTCTGAACCCTTCCTCACTCTATCTAAACTAAAATAATTTAAAAAAAACAAAGTTTTAGCTGGACATATACTTTCATCGTAGTGATTCTAGCATTTAGCTATTGCCATTCTTAAAGTGCATGTCAAGGCAAAGTTAAAAAAAAAATGCGGTAAATCCTTACAATGCATGAATCCATGTTTTATCCCTTTAAAGATCCTACAAGTACAGAAAATGCCTGTTGATCTTCACATTTAGTTCATAAGTCCTGTTGTTGGATGCCAACACACAGGATTTATTTTTTTGCCCTGAGTGGTGTTAGTTCTGCCCATTGTCTTTTGCTAAACTACTCAACCACTCCCACTCTCAGATCTCCAAATCATGAGCTAACACAGAAAGTGTGCAGAGGACACAGGACAGCTCAAATTTTTTGGCAGGAGCAAATGTATTGTAATGGATCCCCGCCGTCTGCGCATGTGCAACCTGCACGTTCCCGCACTGCTCGGGAACGCGCCATCCCGCGCATGCGCAGAAGCAGTAACCTACCAGCACGAATATGCGCCATCCCGTGCTATAAGTGCCAACAAACACTGTCCCTGTAAAGAGGAAAGTGAATGCATACCTCTCCGACCACCCTCCATGCTCCATTGAAAGGAAAGCGTTCATAAAGGTCTCTATAGAAATCATTACTTCTGGGAGTGTCACTTCCGGAAGTGTTGATTTGCTAAAGAAACTTCTGCCAGGGATTTCTCTTCAATTTAGTGGTGAAGGGCAGGAGAGGTGAGTATTATTTCTCTTTTTTTTACTGTTCCTTCACACCAGGGCGATCTGTTGCAGATCATTTAAATTCATGACACACATTAACATGCGGTGTGTATTAAATTGGCTGCCAAACACACCACAAGCTAAATTGTACCTGCTAAACTTTTGGTAATGCAACACAAAGTAGTGCATTACTATTATAATATCTATTGAAATAGGCATTTTTATCATAGTCACTTAACCACATCCTTTACACTGCAATGCAGGTGTGTGGTGGAGGTGTGTTCGGTGTCCTTTAGGAATAGGGATGCACTGATACTTTCTTTGGTATCAAGCACGAGTACCAATATTTTTTCTCGGTACTCGCCGATACCGAATACCGATACCGGAAGTCCCAGTAAGGAAGTCCGGCGGCAAGCCATTACATTGGCCTGGAAGCTGGGTGGCGTGTAATGACTTGCTGCCCGGCTTCCTGATTGGCCAGCTTCCCAAGTGATGAGGGAGCATGGAGCTGTCTTTCTGGCCAATCAGGAAGCTGGGGGATGGGTAATGACTCGCTGTCCAGCTTTCTGATTGGCCAGCGAGTCACCAGGTGACGAGGGAGCATGGAGCCAGCTTCCAGGCCAATCAGGAAGCTGGGAGGCTAGTCATTAACCGCCCCCTGCTTCCTGATTGGCCGGAAGGCCGGCTCTATGCTCCCTGGTGACGAGACAGCATGGAGTCGGCTTCCTGGCCAACAGGAAGCTGGGCGGCATGTAACGGAAGTATCGGCACCGATACTAGTATGGGTGCATCCTTATTTAGAATGTATGGCACCACAGTTTACTGGCACTATTCATTTGGAGACAGGGTCCCTTTAATATGTACACGCGGAAGCTTGTGCAGAAATACCTAAAAACATTTTTTTTACTTTTATAAACACAGAATTCCAGACTTGAGAACAGTAAGCTATGAGATATGAAATGTTTACATGTCAAAGATACACAGAAGAACCCAGAAGGAAATCAAAAGATTTATTTCAATTTGAAGCATATGAAAGCAAAGCAGAAACATGAAGAAGGTAGACGAAACCCCCACTGTGATACATACCACCGGTGAAACAAAAATGAGGAGTGTAAGCTCCTTTTTCCAATATGAAAGACCATTTATGGGGAAAGTAAAACCCCCTCCCAACTCTTCACCACTTGGTAGTGGCAAAAAGGGCTCGGGTTACTGAAGTATGGACTAATGTGAAGGGATTAGGTATTCACTTTGAATTAAATTTTTTGAAGTGACACTAAACTCAGGAGTTAAACCTTAAAAATGCATTCAAGTACCCTAACTATAAACAAAAATGTTTCTTATTTGTGTATCGCTCAGCTGTAGATCCTCAAATCATCTCTGAATTGGTGCTGGCACTGTCCTTCCTTCTGGAGGGTGGCTACTTATATTCCCCATGGTCCCTGTGTGTGTTGTAGCCATCGCTCCAAGGTCGGTCCGATTATGGACTACAATCTTAATACAAATTAGTGAACTATACATGAGATTGCATCTTTCTATGTGTTGGCAGCCTATTAAAAAAAACATTCCTGAACAAACAAAAGAACATGGCTTACATGCTCGTAAATTTCAGATTACATTAAATTGTATACAGATACTCCTCAATCGAGTTACGATTTTTCGTACGATGGAGTTTAATGTACAGTACTGTATAGTAAACTCCCAGTTATTCGGTACCCACAGATCGGTAGGTCCCCGGTAGCTGTAGTTTATGGTTGCTTGAGAGTTAATAGTAACTCTCAAGCAACCAACACCAAGGCGCTCCACTCCCCTATTCATCTGCCGGCCCGCATCCGCAGCCAGTAGGTGAATGTAAACACCCGGGAACAATAGCAAGACTGCCTACTAAGCAGAGGAGCGGATCTGAGAGAGAACTTTCTCTCCCAGGTCCACTCCTCTTCGTGGTCGGGGATTCAATAGCCAGCCTGCTATTGGCTATTGCAATTTGAAATAGCCAATAGCAGCCTGGCTATTGATTCCCATTGTATACTGTCTGGTGCCAACCGCAGCAGTACAGTATACAAGTAAACTCCTCGGTTTGCGATATTTTCCCTTTACGATGGATTTTCTGGAACATAACCCCATCGTAACCCGAGGAGTGTCTGTAGTATTTTTCATTTTGGAATAGTGGCAGGGTTCCCATGACAGCATTAGCAGTTCAATGAATGGTTTAATTTATTATAGATGTTGTCTATGGAAAAGTAACCCTGCCTCCCTAAAGCTCACCCTTTCAGTAAGATATACTCACCTATCTGTGCTCCCTTGCCGCTTCCCTACTCCATAACAGAGCTGAGCATTTGGGAATAGACTGGTATGTGTCCTACCCCATGTGTCAAAGCTCAAGCCTGAGTGGCTAAACGGCAGGCCCAAACATTGTCACATGG
>NW_017306654.1:303666-316034 GCF_000935625.1 Nanorana parkeri | reverse complement strand
ACTACAGTGGGATGAAAAAATGTTGCAGGGGGGGGGGGGGGGGGGGAGGGCAATGACGCCATCCACCCATATAAGCTCTTACACCAGGGAGGCAGTGAGAGAGCTTGGATGAGTGAGTATACCCTTTTGAGGTGGGCTATCAGGAGGCACTCTGTGCTGAATGGGCAGGTGACAACATCTGTTTAGGGTATATTTATCCTCTGTACATTCTTCCTGTGCTGACATAACATGCTAGAAACACAACAGCATCTTATTGTTTACATAGTTCCCGACTGTCCCTCATTGGGAACCGAAACCCCTTTGTCCTTCGTTTCTCATCAGTTGTCCCTTTTTTAAGTCTGATGTATGAACCTCTATACAAAATATACATTTGTAAATTTGCCCAGCCAAAACATTTTTGGGTTTATAAATCACATCAGGTTATCCTTACTACCTGGCCTTGTTATTTTGTATCGCCAAATCATCAGAACCCAACATAAACGTACACCTGGCCTAGACAATATTATATTATGGACTATGGGTGATCAAGGACAGGTTAATTTTCTACAATGAAAAGGACAAGATCACTGAGCCATCAGAGATTTCGCAGCATGTGCTATATTGAGTACTTTTAGTGCTTGGACGCACGTGCTATTGCTCAGGAATTTACCCCTACAATTACCAATTGGCAAATGTGAATTGGTCTTTTAATCTCCAAAGACAAGAAAAAGAACAGGTTACTATGCAAAGGAGTTCCAAGTAGATTGAGGATTTCCATATATATTAATCTGCTCTAATAAATAGCACCAAGAGCCTTTTATCTAAGCAAAGTGCCTTTAATCACACGATCCTGAATTCACAATATTAAAATTAGTATTTTTGAATGGCAAATTAATCATATCTCCGTTAAGATATAGAAGCCTGTTCAGACATTGTTTCCAAGAACAGATAAAGTTACTGTGTTCTCCATAAAAGTAATAATTTACCATTATGTGGCCAGAAATAATGAGAAGTGTATAAACAATACAATGGAAAAGAGGAACTGGATTTAGGGAACAAAGGTGTTCATATAATATTACAATACATGTTATGAGGTGACAAAGAATGCCCTCTAACAGAGGCATACAGACTCAAATGCAAATTGTTAACGTTTGTGTAGCATTTCTGACCAAGCAATTCTGACTCACAATTTCTGGTCTTTCAATTTGTTTTTTTTATTCTATTGATTACATTTTAAAACAAAAATAAAGTACGCAAGAAACAGTTATAAAACATGTACAAAAAGAGATAACAACAACCCGAAGAAACACCCAAAAACCCAACTCTCCAATTTCCAGTTCACAAATGGAAGTAAAAAAATAGAAAATTAAAAAAGAATTATGAAATTCCAAGGAAACCTATAAAAATCCAAAGAAAAAACTCAACAATGCATGGGGAAGGCATAGTTCAAAAGATAGTGCATCCCAGTAGAACAACTCAAAGCAGGTAAAGAAATACACAGCATCTTAAAGAGTCTCCACCGTATTAGAGGTTTCGATCCACACAGCCCAGACTTTGTCAAACTTTAATGGGGAACTTCTATTAGCATATGTAGTATTTCTGTTTGAACATCCAGCTACTTGGGAGATCCCGCTTTCACTACACAACTTGGGTGATGTCCTCCTCTTTCAGAATTTGCCAATAAGGCACAGTATATTGGCCCATAGTTACCACGTGGAATACATTTTTCATTGGCCTGACAGTCATACACTGAAATCTGAATAGTTACTATAGAATTTACTGGCCAAGTCCTAATCTGTAGTTCACAGCTCATGCTCAGGCTGTACCACCAGCAAGACCTGGATGAAACATTCCAACCTGGGTAATGGAGATGATAATGGCTGTCAAATGTGATCATGTTCATTCCGCTCAGATTCTTATATGTCTGTACATTTATTAGTTACTTCAGGCAATAATTTTAGTCTTTACTGATTTACCAAAAAAACTCCAACCTATGAGAAAATTTCATTAGCAATATGACCAAACTTAGCATCACTAAGATTCCAAAATTCTGCCAAGAATCTGCTAAGATTTCACTGCCTGTGTTGTGAACTTCATTTAATTTCTTCACAATGCTTATTAGACATGGTCGATTCCTTTCAGGAAGATTCGTTATTTGGACGAATGTTTGGAAATTCGGAGATTCGGATATATATCCGAGTCTCCGAATGACAGAAATAACGATGGGGGGGAAACGTGGGGTCCCCCTTCAAATTCCTACCAGACCCTTGATCTAAGCACAGGCTCGGCAGGGCAGGAAAGGGGAGGCGATGGTGTTACGCCCTAAAGGACCTGGTATGGCAACTGTGGGGAACCCCACGCACTTTTTTTAATTTAATTTTTTAACTTGGGGGAGGAGGTGCCTTCTAAAATTCCTACCAGACCTAAAGGGTCTGGTATCAATTGGGGGGGGAACCTCACCATTTTTTTTTCTCTTCTGCAGACTGTCAAAAAAAATTTTTTATTTTGTCTAATGTCACTTTGCTGCAACGAATATTCGTCCAGAAACGGAAATTCGTACACACTATCGCTAACGAATTTCTTCCAAATCCCGAAATGAATTGACTTTTACATATTACATATATGATCACAACTTGCCTAAACATTGCTATACAGTACTAGCAATGACACCTGCTGGTCGTACATGGAGTATACCATTCATGGTTATGTAGCACTATGGGATTGAAATTCTTATCCCAGATATCACACACCTCTGATTCAGTCTACAATACATTATGTGTATGTTTCATTCAATGGCAGTCTATTTTATTAGAATTGCTCGCTCACAAGCCCTTCCAATGACAGCAACAGCAAAGGCCACCAGCTACTATTGCCTACTCACATCAGCTAACTTGCTCCGGGAATTTTTCCAGCCCTACAATAATACTGTATTTGGTAAAACAATTCCTGTTCTAAGGCAAAACATCCAGATTTTCTTACAAAGCTTCTACTGCTCTTTAAATCATTGTGATTCAATGTCATATTTCCCTAGAATATGTGTGGTGCAGACACGATTATAAACAGTGTTCGTATCCCCATATGAGAAATGACAGTGAATGCAACAAACTCATGTATATGTCAGAAACAAAGTCTGTCTTGTACTCAAGGTCTCGGGATGCTGTGCAGCTGAGCCACCAGCATCCTATCAGCCAATGTTGCTGTGAGACAGAACCTGATTGGGTGCCAACCAATGATCACACCATTGGCTTTGCTACATGTGCAACAATTACAAGTCAGGAAAGCATGTTGGGAACATTCTATAAAGACAATTATGATTCTGGGAAATAAAGGGGGCATAGTTTGTCCAATAACCTGGCTCTTCACACAAGGCCCATTCACACGATATACCGTTGGCTAGTATTTTCCAATGCAGTTTACAATGTATAGACAAGGCAATCTGCCCAACGTCCTGTTGCAGGGGTCACCAAACTTTCAAAACAAAGGGCCAGTTTATTTTCCTTCAGATTTTAGGAGGGACCAGGTGACAGTGGTTCATGGGAATAAACAATGCTCCCAGGGTTGTAAAAAAATGCGCTGGTGGAATAGTGCCGCATTTTACTTTTTAATTCTTTATTTATGAAAGGCAAGGCAGGAAAACATCAGGCATTTAGCCCCACACAAACATATCCATAGTTAGGAAGTGGCAAAATGAACAAACAATAAAGCATATCATAGTCAGAATTGTGATGTGGTAATTCCACCAATCATTTTGGAACTTTTCAATATTTTAACTCAAAAAGAACAATTACAGACAAACAAAGGACAACACATATTAAAACTACAATGACAGGTAAAGAAGAAAGAAGAGACTATATGAGCAAAAAACGTTCACAAAGAGATTGGACAAGCGGTAGCGAGCAAGGAAAGAGAGAAAAGCAAGACACTGCTCTTGGCAATCCACAACCACCAAGCCCTCCATTATTTGCAAAGAAAGGTCCAGGGACCCTCACAGATCTCAGATAGGTCAGTCATAGCATGCCCGAATATAAGTATTGGAGTCCCTAAACTGGAGCCATGCTACCCATGTGGAAACAAACTTATCCTGGGTATCACGTAGGGACAAGGTAAGGTCCTCCATCGGCTTAATCTTTTCCACCCTTCGTATCTATATCTCCACGGTGTGGGGGCTGAGATTGCTTTCACATTCACAAGGTGGATCAACAAAGAGCATTTATATGCCTTCCATGATAATGGGGTAAGGTGGAGGAGAAAAACCGAGGGATCTAAATTTAAGCTAACTCCAGTCATGGTGTTGATAATTTCTTAATGCCCCATTATTGATGTGAGTGAAATGAATAGTGCCCCATCGTTGGTATCTGGGAAGCAGCATCCCATCGTTGGTATCAGTGGAAAGAATTATGCCAGTAAAAGGAATAGTGCCCCATCGTTGGTATTTGGGAGGCAGTGCCCCATCGTTGCTATCAGTGGAAAGAATTATGCCAGTGGAAGGAATAGTGCCCCAAGGGCCGGATAAAGGCAAGCAACGGGCTGCCGTTTGTAGACCACTGTCATATTTTTTCTGTTCACACCAACGCACTGCATTGGTGGGCAATAAAAAAGGACAAGTTGGATTGTTAAGCAGCACAGTATGTTGCTATGAAGCACAACACGTGTTGCAATGTGCTACAGTGCATGAAAATTAATAAAATGTCACTGTGTGACATTTCAATCAAGTTAAAAGAAAAGAAAACAAAAGTATGCATTGTAACAAAGCATCGCACTGCCCCTACACAACACAAAGCACACCAGCAGGCGCACATTATACAGCGCATAACACGTGTCCACTGGTGTAAATGGGCCCTAAAGGTTTAATGCATTGTTTTCAGGCAATTTATCTATAGTATTTGAAAAATACATTTAGAAAAGGGCAAACCAGGAGAGGGAGATGGTCTGTGGTAGATTACCATCTCCCTCTCCTGGCCGCAGCATACCAATGAATTAGTGGCTGCTGTCCATGTCATTATGGGACTTCTGAGGTCTATTAAATTAATGAGCTCTCCCTACAATAGAGGTCAGAATCACAGCCTGCACGGCTCACTGGATTTCTGGTATGTCCCATATCTCTACAGCACGGAACTCTTGTCAGAACTTCAAAATCCCCATTATTCAACACCATAGAGAGTGTGATTCCTACAAATATACACCAGAGCTCACTCATCTCTTTTCCCCAAAGGTATTACATAATGTTAGAATAAACATTACCAACACCTTATTATATAATATGATTAAAATATTCTTATATGTCTTTGTTTGTAGGATAAATAGTTCCTCCCAGTTTACTAGTAAGCAGAAACCAGAGAACAGACGCAGATTGGAACTATTATTATGGCTGCTGCAGGGAAGAACCAGCAGCACTTTGCACGTCAGCAGAGACACTTTTCAGATTTTGGTCTTTGGTCACAAAGCTACACTCTACTACGACAACATTACATAAAATACACAAATAAGCAGATTTATCAGAACACAGCACAGGCCGCACAATAGGCAGGACCTCCGACTGTCACATGCGGCCCACAATAATGCAACTATTCTGGTGGCTGGATACAGAGAGCATTGTGAACTCAGCACAAAGTGAACTCAGCTTCTGCTATATAAAGGAAATTATTGTTCAATCTGGTGTCCTGTTATTCCCCCTGAGCGCAATGCTAATTAACCCATACTCGCTGTTATTAACAACAATCTGTTGCTGGTAGACGCAGCAATGACACCATTACCGAACAGTAGTTGCCCCTAGCCAGTGTATTGTGAGCCACATATGGCTGTCATGTTGCTCATGGCAGCACAATCTAAACTTTGAAATGTGTGTTCTTCCTGTTGCATTGTACAACACTGACAGGCATAAAGCTAATCGCTGTAGTCCACACCCATTATATGAAATATAAAGCCAATCAATAAAATCTCACATAAGCTTTAACATGATAATGTAATTTCAAAAGTTGTTCCAATCTTTTTTAACTGTTTCCTGTCCATCGGGAGGGAGCCTTCTAGATGCGGGTGGGGATCTTAAAACGTCCTTCCCGCCTCCAGTGCGCGCACGTGTGGGAAAACTGCCTAAAATGTAAACAGCCAGCGATGGAGACGCTCACCCCCCTGCCGCCACCTCCGCCGCTGGTCCCGAGCTCCGCTGTGCCCGGTGTGGCCCAGGACCGGCACGGCGGCCCTGTGATCGGAGATGAGAGGGAGATCAGTACACAATCTCCCTCTGATCTCCCCGCCGGTCTCCGAATGCAGAAAGTGATGTATACTACATGGCTGTCTTCTGTGTTACATGGAAACATACCAGTGTTACATATTATGGCACATATATGCTGAGTTTATAATCATATGAATGCAAATATCACGTTTTCTAAGGGTTGAACCATAGGGACATAAATCATGCATGTGACACTGTACTTGTAGGTGCTATTATTAGGGCTGAAACTAATAATCATTTTCATAATTGATTAGCTGGCCGATTATTTTTTCGATTAATCGGATAAAAAAATTAAATAAACACCATCCTTAATTTAAAGTAAAATATACAAATGCAGTGTTACAAACATAAAGTTTACTTCCGAATAAAACTGCATGCACAATTGTTTACAATCGCACTGTGGGTGGGAGGCACGTTTGGGGTGCCATTGAAATAAATGGCACTGCAATGCACCTCTGGCAGCAGAATTTGTCACGCCGAAACAGAAAATGAATTTTTCCCACCTTTTATCATTTAAAAAATAATAATAATAAATAATAAAATAATAAATAATTGTATTGTAAGCACATGGCGCTTGAATAGCTTCAGCTAGGGAATGACAGCTGCCAGTGGCAAGCTTCTACAGACAGCAGCTGAATGTAAATACAGCAGGTAGGGGGCTGGTGCAATAGCCAGCCTGCTATTGGCCATTTAAAATTGCAATAGCCAATAGCAGGATGGCTATTGCATCCGCCCACTGCTTGCTATGCCCTCCCCCCGTCGTGCTTCTGCACGATCTTCATTAGAAAAAGATTAATAAGTGATTTTATGACTATATGATTAAGTTATCTAACATATAATAGAATATAGAAGTCTGCTAGATCCATGAGACATTATCCATGTGACAGTTTTGAACATTTTTTTAGGGTTGTTTTAATTTTTCTTCTCCTACAGATTAAAGATGGTGTCGGATCAGCTCTCCGAGACTTTCATGAACAGGGATATTCATGAAGGTTTACCAAAGCTGTCTGGCTGGATAAAGTTTAGGGTTTTTTAAATTTATTAGAGGTATTTTATATAGCGCCAACTAGTGATGCATCGATACCAATACTAGTATCGGTGCCGAGTATTTGGGCGAGTACTCGTACTCGCCCAAATGCTCCGATGCCTAGCCTGATACCTGGCTCGTCACGAGGGAGCATGGAGCTGGCTTCCCAGCAAATCTGGAAGCCGGGCAGCGTGTAATGACTCACCGCCTAGCTTCCTGATTGGTCGGGACGCTGGCCAATCTGGAAGCCGGGCAATGAGTCATTACACTGCGCCTGGCTTCCTGATTGGCCAAAAAGCTGGCTCCATGCTTCCTCGTCACCTGGTGACGAGGGAGCATGGCGACGGCTTGCCTGGTAATCGAAAAGCTGGGTGGCAAGTCTTTACACGCCGCCCAGGTTCCTGGCTAATCAGGAAGCCAGGTGGCGAGTCATTACACGCCGCCTGGCTTCCTTAATGGGACTTCCGGGACTTAATGGGACTTTTTAACGGCGAGTTCCAAAAAAAAATATCGGTACTCGCTCTCCATTCCAAAAGAACGATACCCGTGCATCCATAGCACCAACAATTTACGCAGCGCTTTAGATAGTGCACATTCACATCAGTCCCTGCCTGGAAGGAGCTTACAATCTAAGGTCCCTATCTCACTTGTATAAATACAGGGCTAATTAACCTTCCAGCATGTCTTTGGAGTGTGGGAGGACACCGGAGTAACGCCTTGCAGATAGTGTCCGTGACCGGGATTTGAACCAAGGCCCCTTGCTGCTGCAAGGCAGAAGTGATAACCACTACGCCAAAAGTTACTTTGTATCTCCTGCTATACATTATGGAATTTGCTTCCATGATCTATGTCATCTCAACACAAAATGAAGGGTCTGTCTACAAAAGTCAGATTACAAATGACTTCACGCATTCAGACTCTGGCCTTAATAAAGTGTGGAATCTCTGCGTCAAAGAGTCTACCAAGGTTTACATTTCTTAAATATCACTAAATGTATCTGCACAATGGAATGTACTATTTAAATATAGTTGGCTTCATATGCCATTATGTTACAAGGCACAGAGTAGTGGTATGCTGAAAATAAATGAAACCAATCACAAAGCAGTCAATAGTAAAACTAAAGAAAACAGACTGGGAAAAATACTTTTATCTGACTACAAAGCATTATTGGTTGGTACTAAGATATTAAAATGATCTTAGTGTAAAAAAGGGGGAGCCGCGCACCACAAATAAAACTTCCATACGCTGTTTACTCCATGAGCATAAATAAGGTGTACACTGACATACAACTTTACACTCTCACGCGTTCCTCCATTATGGCATGATTACAGAGCTGTTCTGTGATCAAGCCATAATGGTGGAACGCGTGAGAACGTAGAGGTTGTGTGTCAGTGTCAGGAAGCAGGGGGTATTGCCCCTGCTCGGGGGCCACGGGCACGGCGCAGGGCACGGGTTTCCCCTCAGCTTGGCAGAACTCCTGGTGCCCGGGTTGTGGGTACGCATGCTCGAGTCGCACGGCGGGTGCGCATGCGCGGTACGCAGACTGCGCGCGCGTCCCCGGGGGCACGTGTGTAGCACTCCTGCTCCATTAGGCATCAGGTGTGGGCCTTGCTGGGGGAGGTTCCCTGTACACACCTTCCATCTCTCTCGCCTGCCATTGGTTCCCGAGGAAGGAAGCCTCCTGGTTGCCTCGGTGACCGGGGGGTGGTCCTAACTCCCCTGGCTATAAAAACCTGGCCTGAGCTCTGGCTTATTGCTGAGTTATTCCACCTCATGGTGTGACATACGAAGCTCCCCTCCTATGTGCCTTGTTGCCTGTTTCCTGAACCCCCTGCTGACCTCCCGTGTACCGACCTTGGACCGCCTATCGTTTCTGACCCTCTGCTGCCTGCCTCGACCTCGGATTACCCTCGACTACCTCTTTGGATTGCCCCCTGGTTACCTTGCCTTCGGACCCTTCCGGCTGCTTCCTGCCAACGGGTTCCCTCTGTGCTGCTCGCCCGCGGACGCACCTGATAGTCAGTGTACAGCTTATTTATGCTCAAGGATTAAAGAGCGTATGGAAGTTTTATTTCTGGATCGCGGCTCCCCCTTTTCTATACTTGGATTTAGTGCCTGTCAGGCTGTGGCGTGTCACCCGACAAAAGCAGATGAGATCCTCAGATTGTGGAGGTGGATGTGAGCGATGTCATTGTTTTGTGTGAACAATTAAAAGGATCTTGTTACAAACCTTGAAGAATTAAAGTGATAATGTGGTGAAGAATTAATATTCTCTTTTTGAGTCAGAGACCTCTTTTTCATGATTTGCTCTGTCTCTCGACACAGCTCGTCCTCGGGGGGGTTACAGCCTGCGGCTTCTCTCCTCCTCACCGCCCGGCCATCCAACATGACACAGCTCCCCCCCCCCCCCCCCCCCCCCCCGCCGCTCTGCCCGCTTCAGCGCTGTCCTCGGTTCCAAGGAGAAACTGTCAGCTAAAGCTTGCGGGGGGGATCGGGGGGTGGAGAAGGGAGTGCTGCCTGCTGTCAGAATGGCCGAGCGGTGAGGATAGAAGCCGCAGCTGTCAGAAATTTGCTGACTGCCGGGCCGGGAGGAGAGCGGAGCCGCTGTCATCCTGTCAGTTTCACGATGACAGCAGCTCTGTGTGTGGCCGAGTTATGAATGAACAGGATGTGATTTACATCACTTCCTGTTCATTCATGAATTTCTGAGTGGGGAGTAGCACTATCACCAGTTTCTGAATGAATGGGAAGCCGCTGTACTGAGTGCTTCCGATTCATTGAGTGCTGAGGCTGCAGAAAAAGAAATTTGTGTCCTCAATTTATTTTCTATTTTAAAAGGTAAATGTCAGGGGTCTGTTTAGACCTCAGATATTTCTCCGACATGTAGTCTAGGTTTTGTGTTCTGTTTTTTATTTTTTTGTTTTCTAGATGCACTTACTTGAAAAAAGGGTCTGCATAAAATCCTGACACTTTATTTTTATAGACTCTATTTAGTTTGACATTTATTGTTTACCACTTGTTTGCCTACAGTTGTTTTATTTAATATGAATATTTATAATGTGCCTAGAAGTTTACTACCTTTGAATTAAAGTTTTATTTTATCATACTTTTTAATATGTTTCTTTGTGGCTTAACAAAATGTGAGTCTTTAAATGGTGTGGATATTGGAAAAAATGGGTGTGGTTACTGAGGGTGTAGTCACTGAGAGGTGTAGTTACTGAGGGGTGTGGTTACTGAGGGGTGTGGTTACTGAGGGGTGTGGTCACTGAGGGGAGCTGTAAAGCTTTCTCGCACAGGGCGCCTAAAGACCTAAGGCCGGCCCTGGACAGGGAGATGGTCATTACAGACAAGTCCATTGGTAGAGTCACATAAGAACTAGTATTTGGTCTCAGTGCTACAGGAGACAAACACGTCTTGTCAAGCTGGCCATACACTGGTTAGATTTTCAAAAGAACTTTCATACAAAAGAACTTTAAACTTTTTACTAGTTGATCCTGTCAAATAAGTGATCGATTTCGACCACAGCAACGAAAAAACTCAAAGAAGCAAAATTCAAAACATTTCTCGTTGGAACCAAATTCTAACAGTGAATGTGGTTTTTGTGCACTGTATATAGGCACAAAAGTGCCTATATACAGTGCAAGTTAAATAAGTGACAAATAATAGTGCTACAGTTCCACTTCTTTATGTGCATGCGTGAACAAGTTGTGAAGACAATGTCCCAATAAAAATCTTCTTGATCCCACTTTAAAACAATTCTCAAGCGTGTTGCAATCTTCCACAGTGCTCCCCCCAATTGTAATAAACCCACCAGAAAAGGTGCGACACTGTATAGAAAAACATAGGCTGGCCTATATATTCAACTGATAAATGTGAAGATACTATATATGCAAAGCTACAAAACATCTTTGAATTTGGCAATCATCTAATAAACGGCTAGAAAGAAAATGTGATGCCAATTATGTCATTTCCAGGCATTATCTCACTGGGAAATGCTTTGTGATAAAATCTTTTCCTTTATATGTGGCAGATACATAGTGAACCAATCTGAAAGGGAGTATGCACATGAAAAGGGAGGAAGGGACAAATGTGGCCCACTTTACCTCTGCCATTAGAACTGCCAAGACAGTCCCCAGTCTCTTTGCCTCTGCATAGATGATGAAATGGCTTCAAGATGTTTCCTCCCAGGAAGAGGAGCTCCTGTGATTGCTATCGTATCTTAATACTCTTTTCAGAAAGTAAGAACATAAATAAAGTAGTTCAATAAAAAGGAAACATACCATAACAGATTTAAAGACAGCGCCGGACAAAATAAAACAAGAGCTGAATGAGATGTCACTTTGAGACATTCCAAAAAAGTTCACAAAACAAAACAACACAATGCACTGCTTCCCTTCAGCGCACACCAGCGGCTATGCGGTATTACACACTGCTGGTGTAAATGAAGCATCAGCCCCTCAACAAGTTTAAATGTACACAATATATTCTAAAGTGATACTTCACTTTCCCATATTTTTGTCTTTCCTCCAGCTGCGGGCCCAGCTGTACATACCAAGTCAGATCACATGTCAGACTACAACACACATCAAACACTTGATAGCTCCATCACTGGGATCTCTAGAACAGATACCTGACCCTGGCTTCTACACTTCCTAAACTCAACAGGGTCACAGAACTATTAACCATTTAGCTGTTAAACTGGCTGCTATGGCAGTTAAAAGGTTAAGCTTATACTTCAGTCATTTCCTGTGATGTGGTCTGTTATTTTTTTTTCACATATCCTGTGTCCATATGGGAAAAAAAATAACATTTCCCTTGTAAAGCGATACAAAAATAGTTTACTTTCCCACGGTGGCTGCAACGGAAAAAGCGATCTAATTTCCACACACCTAAACTGTTTATCAGAGATAAATGGGGCTATTAAAGCAGCAGGGGAAGGGTTACAATTACCTTAGATTTAGGACCACTTTAATAAAGCAAATAATGCAAGTTTTGGTGGTGCTTATGAAGGAGCTATCAGTAGAGCACAGAGGCTGTATATATAAATGTGTCCCAAATAAATATATATACACATATATATATACATTATATATATATATATGTGTATATATATATATATATAAAAACTCT
>NW_017306654.1:262997-303493 GCF_000935625.1 Nanorana parkeri | reverse complement strand
TATATGTGTATATATATATATATACAAAAACTCTCAGTTATCCAGTACCCATAGGGATTGGTAGATGTTGGATAACTGTAGTCTCTGGTTGCTTGAGCGTTACTATTAAGATACAATTAAACCTTCGTTGTTTTTTTTTGCATACATCTACTGCTAGCAAGTAAAGCAATAAAAAGTTACCAAATAGGTAAAAACTTACCTGTGTCTTCGCCGCTCACTCCCGGCTGTTGATTTGAAGATTCTCGAGCGACCATGAGGGATCATGAGGAGGGCGCATGCGCAGTAGAGATCTTCGGCCGGGAGAAGAGGAGAGACACAGGGTAAGTCCATGCACGCAGCCAGGAGCGTGCACGTGGACAGACAACGTGGGACTCGAGGAGTCTGCGCTGGATCAGAGACCGGTACAGCGCTGAAGGGACTCCTGAAAACTACTGGAAAGAAGAAGATGATCGGATCAAGAGACATCATTTAAAGTAAGTCCGGAGTTTACTGTATATAGAAAGTGCTTTGTGTTGCTACCAATAATATTTTAGAGTGACACTAAACTCAGGAGTTAAATCTTCAAAATACATTCAAGTACCTTAACTATTATGAAAAATGTATCTTATTTGTGTATCACTCGGCTGTAGATCCTCAAATCATCTCTGAATTGGTGCTGACATTGTCCTTCCTTCTGGAGGGTGCTACTTTTGTTCCCCCTGGTCCCTGTGTGAATTAAGCTGTAACACTAAGGCCCCGTTCACATTGAGCGGTTTTCAAATCGCGCTACAAATTTGTAGCGCGATTTGCATTTTGCGCGATATCGCGCGATTTGTCGCGCGATATCGCGCAAATGCTTGCATTGAGCAAGCTTGAATTGCGGCTAAATCCGCTCCAAAAAGGGTCCTGCTGTAGCGACACACGACCCGCGACAGCAGGACCCTTTGCTCCATTGAGAATCATTGGAGAGCGATAAAAAATCGCTCAATGTGAACGGGGCCTAAGTGATAAATTACACTATTGAAACTATTACACAAATAAGTGTCGCTCTCAATAATCTATAGATCTATATTAATGTACATAAATAAATAAATAAACGGTGTCCTTAATTACAATGTGCTAAAAGAGATCACATGAAAACTGTGCTATGAATACGAGAATCAGTATAAGATACTCTATCATTGGTATCATTCTCTTGAATATCTTCACTGTATTTATCCCAGTGTCTCGTCAATGTGTTGGTGATGTATGTCCCATACTGGTTCTCTTTTACCTATTTTCTGGCAGTGTGATTGAATCAAGCCATTCTGGAGGAATGTTCAAGCTCTCTTGGAGAGTCTTCTCCAGAGTAAAATTCCTTTAGCTCCTCTTTATTATTTATTACGTCTCTCCGTAGAAGGGCTACATTACTTTGACAAAAAATTAGCTTCTCATATATTTACGGCAGCATGCTGCCTTATTGCCCTCCATTGGAAGCGCTGCACTCCACCCCCGGACATGGATCTCTCTACTCGAATAAAAGATGTTAAAAATTGGAATACTTGACGGCTAGGTTGAACAACACTATGAACTCATACAATAAAATCTGGGAAGCATGGGATGAACTGGAGGATTCTGTCTCTAGTGGATAGAAGAGACAGGTGCTTTCCTTTGCCTCTTCTTGATGGCCTGAGGTGAGGTAGGTCTCTATTTCTAACCCCCTTTTTCCTTTCTATCTATGCCTCCTTCTTGTCTTTTCTTTATCTTCCTTTTCTCTGTATTGGTCTATAGGTTTTGGACTTAATGTTATATTCTGCCTTTATTTTCACGTAATTAATCTGTTACTAATACCGTATGCTTTGCATAATGACAGTAACTATGCATTCCAATTTTCGTAAATGTTTTACTTTCCTGCATAAGTATTGCAATGTTTATGAACAAGGCCTGAAGGTCAAGCTCACATTACTTCTTTCTGACCACATTTTAAATTGTTTGGTATAGACATTCTTTTGTTTAGTTCTTGATTCGTACAACAATTAATAATCCGCATCAAAACCAGTGCATAAATCGCCAATACAAAGAACTGTGCTGAAAACGCAGTGAATGGTCCACATGAAAAACCGCACTACAATCAGTGTCCTATAAACTTTAGTGTTCAATAATATCATATAATAGTCTGTCAATTATAAAGTGTCATCAGTTTCTTCATTTAAAACGTTATCACAATTAATAAGTAAAAGTGGGAAGAAACTGTGCTGTAACTGCAAACCACAATGAATAAGAAGCACTTCCTTCAATCTGAAAGAACAACCACCGCCGTGGATCTAGAATCAATTGTTGTGTCTCCTCCACCGTGAATCAGTGCACAAGTGGCTCCTCACCTCATTCCCTGTAAGAAACTTACCTGCAGATGGACTCCTGCTCAAAAACGTGCACGCACACAAGTATGCAATTCATCGTCTAAAGTTCCTGGAAAATGCACTTTAGCACGTGAACCCTCGCATAGGGAACATTTATATGCAAAAGCGCACACGCGTGTGGAAGTGTGCTCGTTAGCGTACAGGTGCACACTCATAAGCGTGCACACTATCATATTTAAACAGACATGAAGCCACGACCAAGTTGCTGAGTGGTCTTCAGATTGTCCCTGTGTGCCCTGTACTTTCTTCTTGTATCCTGACGTCCTGTGTATGAACCTTGCTTGAGACCAATTGTCTTCGCCTTTCGCCTCCTCCTCCTGATTCAGTACCTCTGCTCTCGGATCTCCTGTGTATGACCCTGGCTTATGTTTCCTGACCCAGCTCCTGATCTTTGATACCGCACCTCAAGACTCGGCTTCCTACGTATGACCTCGACTTCAACCTGATTTCCCTCCTGGTCTGCCACTTGGTGGATCGCTCCATCAGCATCCTGAGCAACAACATCCTGCCAGTGCTCCGTTGGCCTCATACCCGTTGCCTGCTCTGGTTTCAAGATGTCCCGGTGTCATCTCGGTCCTGCCGATTCACCAGCTGGTCCAATGCACTTAAGCGCCTGCTCAAGAACCGGCCAGCCACCAGTATCAGCACCTGTGCCCCACTCTGTCCTTACATCCCCTGTCCCTACTTCCAGAGGTGTGAGACAAGAGGTGCACGGGCAACCCCCTTCTCAGCTGAATCTCCAGTCAGGTACTTGATATTCCCAAACCTAATCACAGGTCCATATGAGCAGCTCCCTTGTTACTTCTGGGCAGGGAACCCACATTAGCATTGATCCCCGTGCCTTCTTCTAATACTGCATCCGCTGCCAATACCACTCAGTGTATTAAAAAATAAAGCAAATCATAGTTCAGACTGATTTCTACTCAAATACTGCTTTATTTACAAAAATACTCATAGGATTTTAAATCCACCAGGGACAAGGTTTTACAAGCCCGGAGCGCAATCACCTCTCTCTTTGGTGTCATGTCACAGAGACTCCGCCCTACACATGTTACATCCTGATTGACTTCTTCAGGGGCTATAGATTTTTTGAGGACGACACTTATTTGTATACCAATTCAGAGATGATTTGAGAATCTACAGCTGCATAATACACAAATAAGATACATTTTTGTTAATAGTTAGGGTGCTTGAATGCATTTTTAAGATTTAACTCCTGAGTTTAATGTCACTTTAATTGTTAATTTCTAGTTCAGGTTCGCAATAAAAAGAAAAAATATGACTGGCTGTTGTAGGCACCAAAGGCACATTCTTTTTATTTTATACATAATGGCCACTGACCTTTCTCTTTATAGTGAGTATTTTTTTTTTTTTTTTCAGCCTCCAGCTTTTATGATGATATACATCATGGTATGAATTGTTCATAATGTACAGATATTATTGTTTGGCCTGACTTGATTTTGGCCTGTTACAACATGTAGGCGAGGGATGTTGATCTTGATCTTTATATTCCAACTGTAGTCTCACATACCATTAGCATCACAAATTATTCCTTCCACATGTGACAGTTTAAACACTAATAAAGGTTTACAAAATTAAATGACAAGTGTCAGCTTCATGGTTCTGGAGCCAAAGAAAGGGAGCTTTTCTTAATCATCCGAGAAGAGCACAACTCTGACTACCCGAATACAGACAAACAAAATGTTCCATTAAAGTGACATTCAAGGCAAAATCCCCCCCTCATGCTAGTGTAAGGACTTACCTCAAATGATGCCTCTTGATCCGATCATCTTCTTCTTTACAATAGTTTTCAGGAGTGCCTCCAGCGCTGGTGCCGGCTGATTCCTATCTCTTCCTGTCCCACGGAGTCTGTGCGGGTGCACACTGCTGCATTGACTTACCCAGTGTCTCTCCTCTTCTGAAGAGGATCTGTAGTAGCGCATGCGCCCGCCCCATGATCCTTTGCGGCCACCCGACAATCTTCAGATCTTCTGACGGGAGCGCACAGCAGAGACACAGGTAAGTTTTAACCCTTTTGAAAAGTTTTTATTTTTTTATGTTTTTGCATATATAGTGCTTGCTAGCAGTAGATATATGCAAAAACATCACCCATCCATTCCAAAATCAAAAGATAAAATCAAAGTTTTGATTGCCATTAATCAAGTGTCTAATGGCATTATTGGGTGAAAAAGAAAGATCTTTCTTACAAAAGTTTGTCCAGAAATATACTAGTGTATAGCCAGCTTCAGCTGCCTGAAAACAATAGTGATGACAATCCAGGTGCATTAATGCTCTAGTCTAAACAGAGACTGAAAAGCAGTTATGGAAGCATTGTAACAATGTATTTTATAATATTAGATTGTTATGAGGAATACTCAGCACACTTTTCTCCTGAGATTGTATCTTGTACAATCATTAATTGCACATGGAAAGGTTACAAATCTATTAGCTTCCTGGAAAAAATAAATGTGAATGTTCCCAAAGGACGGTCAGCAGAATCAAACAATTAACGGAGATACTTCGGCAAACATTAAGAGCCCTTATATGGCAATCACTGTAGGAGGACTGCTCCGGCCAAAGTAGAACCATCTACACTAAAAACAAAGCAATGGAAAAATCCATGTACGCACTCAAAAAGAAAACTGCCCTGGTAAGGAATATTACACTATGACTCCTGGGATATCTAGGCAATGAAATCCACAAAAGCAGAAACATGTCTTAGGACAATAACCTCTGTGATAAACTTCTAGGCTAGGATGGCTGGTCCTGCTACAGCTGATGATGAGCTATTGCCTGCCAGCATTTAAGCTTGATTTGAAACTAAAGCTGACCATACACTGCTCAAGTTTCAAAATACGAACAGTGTGTTGGCCCTGGCGGTAGCTCTCCATTCAACAAAAGTTCATTTTTCAATTGACTTTTGTCGAAGAAGCCAGTCCAAAAATTCTTGAGGGTGTCTGGGGAACAGACTTAGTACCTCCGTTCCCGCTGCCATCTTGGAAGGTGGGGCCTGTACCAAAGCCAGCATCGTTCTTCTTTATCATGGTGGTATCCCGAACCATGAAGACCAGCAAGATAGTATTGGAGGAAGCAGGGAGGCACGCAGAAAAGGATCCAAACCCTTTGAGGTGAGTACAATGGAAGATTGCACGGATACAGACAGGATTCAGCGCCGAAGCTCCTTCCACATGTGTCGGCCAGCCACACCCCCAGTCCAAAAATGCTTCGCTGAAACAGTGACTGAAGTCACTGTTCAGGTATTCTGAAAGCAGCACATCTACCACTGTCAGAATACAATAAACAGCAGGAAATATTTCCTCCATCCATGCCGTGAATATGGAAATTGAGTGTTTTTTCATATTCAGCCCATAGGGTTGAATGGAAAAATACTAATAGTTTACGTGCAGCCTAAAATATGTATCAGCACAGAGATCTGCCTTCCGCCCATACATCTGTATTCCTAGCTTCCCACTGTGCGCAAACTAGCTGACTGATTCACCTTTTTAACCACAATTCAACACTTCATGCCCGTATAATTCCTGACTAGAGGCCTATTATTGCACAATACCAGACAATCTGACATAGAACATAAGCAATATGATGTAGTAATGTGAACATCCTGAACAAACTTCTTGTAAAAGCAATGATTAATAATACATAAAATATGCATAAATAATGTTTTAAGTTTAAGGGGCTTGTTTACATCAAATGCATTGGACTGCACAATCCATGCACATGAACACGGCAAGAAGCTGCTTTCTATTGTGACAGTTCACATTGCATTGGTGAACTCTGTGGAAAAAATGAGGCAGGCAGCACTTTAGCGCACTGTAGTGTGCACTAGGTTGAATGCATAGTGTAAAAACAAACCTGCAAAGCACATAAAAAACATAAAATAGCACAAGCACACTATGGGGTAAAAAAGTCCTAACTACAGCCTAAACAATTTATTTTGTCTTAGATAAAGTGGGGACGGGTTAGAGCTGCACCTCTCAACCTTTTGTTAGTCACGGCACCCTTTAAAAGTATGCAAAATCTCGAGGCACCCCAGTCTAAAATTGTATAGATTGTAAGGGGGATTCCACGCAAAAGCACACAAAATCATTGGTTTTCCCCCTCACACGGAAGTGCCCCCTTTAAATCAATTAGTAGTAGTAGTAGTGGTAGTGGTGGTATTATTATTAGTAGTAGCAGTAGTAGTAGTGGTGGTGGTATTATTATTATTATTAGTAGTAGTGGTGGTATTATTATTATTATTAGTAGCAGTAGTAGTAGTGGTGGTGGTATTATTATTATTAGTAGTAGTGCTGGTATTATTATTATTAGTAGCAGTAGTAGTAGTAGTAGTAGTAGTGGTGGTATTATTATTAGTAGTAGCAATAGTAGTTCACTCCCTGTTCAAGCAACCCTACACTCCTCACATTCACATTGTTACTATCAGTTTATCCAGGCTTTCTTACATTCTTCTTCACATTTCTCCACCAGCTTCTTTACTGACCCTGTCACTAAAAAAAAGGAACAATACTGAATTTCATATTTACATATTGTTAAAGTTACTTTCTCATATTTGCATGTTAGTTTTAATAAAGGGATATATTATGTAGTTACATAGTTGGTGAGGTTGAATAAAGACACAGGTCCATCAGGTTCAACCTATATAGTGTGTGTGTGTGTATAGTGCTCGGAATTTCAATAACCCTGTATGTTTTGGGAACTGAGGAACTCATTCATGTGTTTTTTGAAGCAGTTTATGTTTCCCACTGATACAGCTATCTGTGGAAGTGAATCCCAAATTTGTACCACTCTCAAAGTAAAATACCCCTTATGCAGTTTCCGATTATACCTCCTCCCCTCCAACTTCTTGTTCCTGTGTCCTCGCGTCTTCCTCTCGTACTTTTAGTAATGAATTTCCAATGCTGCTGTCCCCATTAACCTTCCTGGCGGTATGATTTTTAATTTTTTTCATGTGATTTTTCGGTCTTTTGTTTTTCGAATTTCTTTCGTCTTTGTCGTTTTTTTGTAATATCCCGCCGGTTCCGCCCCCCTGCGACGAGTACGCTCGCAAGCGACGGAACCCGGAAGACGGAAGCCGGCATCGGCCGAAGAACAAAGTGCGGCTCGAGGGACAAGATAAGTAAATGCTATGCGGCTTTCCCGAGTGTAGCTCGGGGTTACCGCTTATGGTATGGAAAAGTAACCCCGAGCTACACTCGGGAATACCGCCAGGGGAGGTTAATGAGTTTGTAAACTGCGATCATGCCACCTCTTAATCGTCTCTTCTCTAAGGAGAACAATCCTAATTTTTGTAGATGTTCCTGATAACTGAGACCCTTCATCCCTCTTATTAATTCTCTGTGCTACATTAATAACTACATTAATTCTGGCTACCGAGCCCTCCTTCCTTGTTCCACTGTGCTTATCTTGCCACTTTAGGCTGAGATCACACGGGCAGCAAAAAAGCAGTATAAACAGGCAGTTGAACCGCTTTTTTACTGCCCACCTCCTATCTGGAAAATAACATGGCAGCCAGAGGGGTTTGTGTGCATTGACATAGCTGCGATGCTTTGCTTCATTGTGCAGCAAAGCATGGCAGCCATGGCGGGTCATGTTTGGCACGGTTTTAACTCAGCATGTCATGATTGGCAGGCATTATCGCTTGCCAAACGTGCTCCATGAAGTCAATGGGATCATAATTAGTGTCTTTGTCACTTTATGTGAGCTGAATTGGAAGCATAAAAATATGTTCTTATGTTGAGCAAAGGCAGACATGTTTGTTGTCCAACTTGGGTAACTACCATGGCTCCATCCATAGTGTTGTTACTTACCCAGGTACAGGAAGTGTGCTATACGTTGGACCACTAAGTTAAAATAAAGCCTGAAAAAGAAAACTAATGCAGCCACCACACCTGGCAAGCTGCAATATATTCAATTTTTTCTTGTTTTAGATATGTTTTAATGATCTGCAAAATGCTAACATTCACATCGGCTGGATATGATTTTGTGACATGGGCCTCTGGTATTGTAGGGTACTGTAGGTACGTGTACGTTTGCAGGTCTTCTCTTTTTTTCTGTTTTTCAGTAAAACACGACTTTCTACTATAAGGTAAATATTTTAGAAAACTAACAAATCGAATGTTTAACAAGTACATTTGTTTAACCCCTATGGTCATCAGTGCTAAACTGAAAGATGTAAACATGCTTGTGGTGACGGAGAATTCCAGATGGTAACAATCACCTGGTAAGATGTAAGCTACATCTGTTTAAACACTCTCCATGTCAAACAAGATATAAACAGTGAGCCATCACAGGGTGAGTCTTATCAGGGTGTACTCAGACAGGCCTCAACAAGAACTCCGTACCAGTGCTTAAGAAAGAGAATGTAGAGCATTCTGTTAGTAGAAATGAACACACACTGCCTGGAATTAATAAAAAAAAGCTGTAGACACCCTTTAAAATTGTATCATGTGTCTGCACAACAAAGGTCAGTGCTGTAACAGATTGATGTACCTGTTAGAAACAGGTACATCAATCTGTCATATGGAGGCATGGTGGGGGCTAACGCTGAGCCTGGAGTGTCCAACCAGACCTTGCACCCTAAGTACAGCTTAGCAATGCTGGACCTGATAGAATTACAGGGGCAGCATTACTAGGCTCCCTGCCCAGCCACTATGCCTATCACACACACAGAAGCAGCCTGAGCCTGTTCATTGACTGGAAGGTCCACCAATCTGTGGAGTTAAGCTGTTTGAATGGCAGAGAGGTTGAGACACTAGTTCCCCATCAGGCCTGCCCCTCCTTAGCTTGACAGTGGGTGGAGGCTGATGGGTGAAGCTGAAAGACTACCGTAGTTCCCCATCAGGTCTGCCTTCCTTGTGATTGATAGCATAAGGCAGTGAATAGATTTCATAGCCGCTAGCAGGCTGTCTAGCAGCTGTAAAGTCCACCCACTGCTGTACATTGTTAATCACAAGAAAGCTGGACCTGATAGGGAACTAGTCTCTCAACATCATCCATCAGGCTCTACCCACTGCCAAGCTCCCACATCATTGTCAGCCCCGCATCACTGGTTGCTAGGATCCTGTTGACTCTATAGTGGACAGCATCTTAGCACCCAAGGAAGCATTCCCAGCCCCATTCACCTTCCAGAAGGGAGATTGGAGATTCCCTGGCCAACAGCTGAATGTAAAAAAAGGGGCAGGATTGCTGGCTGACATCACTGACTAAATATACTGGCTGACATCACTGACTAAATATAGCCATGTGATAATGAGGTGAGCCACCATTCCCAGCCCCTTAGTTTGCATTTATCTGAAGAATCAGCTAATTGAAGCCATGGATGTGTCATTAGTTGCAAGGATGCCGACGGCTACCAGCGCCCTAGCAACCAACAAGCCCTGAGCGCGAAGCTGTCACATTCATGTTAGCTTCCCAGCGCAAACATGTTCTGCACGCAGTGGATATGTGCCCCAAAAAAAGACTTGAATTCTACTTCAAATGTAGAATGTAACCTAATGCTGCAAGCACTATTTTGTTCGGACCGGAGCGCAGTGCCTTGCGTTCAGGGCCGGCCTTAGGGGTGTGCGGCTGCACAGGGCGCCATGGCAACAAAGGCCTCAGGCGGCCGACACAGCTCATCCTCGGGGCGGCTTTCTCCTCCTCACCGCTCTCCTCCTCACTGACATGACAGCGCTCCCTCGTCCGCCCCCCGCCCCCCAGGCGCAGGTGGGAGTGCTGCCTGCTGTCAGGATGGCCAAGCGGTGAGGAGGAGAGAAGCCACGCCCACAGCTGTCAGGATAGTCGAGCTGGGCGAAGATCAAAGCCGCTGTCATCCTGTCAGTTTCAGGATGACAGCGGCTCTGTGCGGGGCAGGCCGGGGGATCGGTAAATATCATTGATATTTACCGGTCCTCCGTGTGAGAAGGACAAACACTGGAGCGATCGTCTGATCACTCCAGTGTTTGTAAATAACTGGGGACACATAGTACTACGTGTGCCCAGTTATGAATGAACAGGCTGTGATTTACAAAATAGGAGTCTTTAAATGGTGCGGATATTGGGGGAAATGGGTGTGGTTACTGGGGTGTGTGGTCACAAAAGGGTGTGGCCACTGAGGGGTGTGGTCACTGAGGGGCGCTGTAAAGCTTTCTCGCACAGGGCGCCTGAAGGCCTAAAACCGGCCCTGCCTGTGTTCCCATGCGGCCGCAGGGTGTGGCTACGGTGCCATTCACTACACGCAGTGCTTCCTGTCTTAGCTGTCACAAGCCGTGCTCCTATCGAGCACAACGCTGTGCTCGATCTTCGTATTGTAGGGCAGGCTCCATAAAGTGATCCTGTCACCTCCAAAAGCTATCACATAGGGGCTTGTTATCCTCTGTGTGATAGCAATAAAGAAAGAAAAGAAGAAACCTGATAAAAAATAATTAAATAAATGTTAAAAAAAAAACAACCCTGCCATCTGCATGCAAAGAAATGCACGCATCGCCAGCAGTGCTCATTAACATGAACAACATGCATTAAAGGTTAAGTTCACTTGGGAAAATTGAATTACCCGCTCAACCCTTTGGCGAACGGTCCTTCCCCTTCGCCAGTACTGCCGTCCAGCACTGCCCTGCGTTATAGATTTTGAATTTCACGCACTCATTGGTCAGCACAGTCACCTGACCACGCTGACCAATGAGAAGCGGTTCTTAGCACAGTTAAATACGGTTTTGGTTAAATTAATTTTTTGTATCATGACAAGTAGATTGTCATGAGGAACAAATAGATTGGGCCCCCGCTTTAGTCCTTGGACAAGTATTTGTTTTTTTATTTTCCACATCCATGCATACCCCAGCTTTTATAGCCTCACAAGCTTATAGCTTCACCTGCTGGCTGCAAACAGATAATATGATATCCAAATGCAATATTTATGTTTACCCTACAAAAAAAACAATAGGAAATAATTTTTAATTTGAGTATAATAAATAATATATATTGTATATAAAATACTTTACATTCCCTTAAACAAATGTGTGACAAGTATGCATGTTCTGCTGGCAAGGCCTCAGCACAGTGCAAAAGGCCACACACCTCTGGTTTAGAATCTGATGGTAGGAGCTGGGAAGTACCCAGATGATATTCACATGAAGCTGAGATAACTATAAAACCAGATGGCTGAGTAACATTGCAATAGTGAAGCCAGACGATGGAAAGCTGTGTCAAGTCCCAGATCTCAGACAGACTATCGCACACCATTAGTGCTACAGCTGTTTGTGGTAAAAACCATAAATTGCAACACATTTTCATAGTATTAGTTCTCTGAAATTTAGTAAATTCTGAGGCAATTCAGGAATGCATGCATTATTTTAATTATTATGCATTTTGCTCATTTTACAAAAGATAATAATGATTTAAATTCATTAGGAGTTTGCATGTTCTCCCTGGCCTTGTGTGGGTATCCTCTGGGTACTCCAGTTTCCTCCCGCATTTAAAAGACATGCTGGTCGTCCAATTGGCTCCAGTCTAAATTGGCCCTGTATTTAAGTGTGATAGGGACCTGAGATTGTAAGCTCCTTGAGGGGAGGAACTGATGCGAATGTGCAGTAACTAAAGCGCTGCGTTAATTGTTCCTGACCTCAGCCTGTGACCACGACTTTGTTCCTGGTTTAGGACTTTGTACCTCGCTGCCTGGCTGGCTTTACCTCGGCTTGTGACCCTGACCTGTTGCTGACTCCTGTTCTGGCTTGATCTCCCTGGTTCCTGGACGCGGCACTGTATCCGTTCTCTTCACTAGCACTCGTGCTATTCTGTATCCACGCACGCCAGGGGTGTTGGACAAGAGGCACACGGGAAGCCCCGCTGGTTATCCCAGGCTCCGCTGTCCCCCCTACGGGCCTAGGACCTGCACAGCGGCTCCTTACACTAGAAAAGGAGGAGAGATCAGCATTCCCACACAGCTGATCTCTCCTCTGATGCTTGAAGGCACACACATCACTTCTGCCTTTAGCTGTCATTTCTCAGGAAGAAGCTGGTTAAAGTACACCACATTCTTTATTTAAAACTCTATGCAACCCACTGGTCACGCGAATGTGCCATAAGTTATAAATATCATTTTTCAAGGGTTTCTCCATGGTAAAAAGTTGAGCAAGGCTGCCGTTTACTAATTTCTTCTTCACTCCTAGCAGGAATTCGGTTTGGTCCAAAGCCAAACTAAACATAATCATCCCAGCATTTGAGCCAAGCTGAGGACAAAAATCTTCTGTGGAAACCCCCAAAAAGGGGTCAGAAAGGCATGAGAAATGAAGCAGGGGGCATCTCACGAACACCTCTACAGATATAAAAGGGGATTATTAATTATTTGGCTGAACTTCGAGAAGAGAAGGAACACCAGTGATGTATGTGTCCAGCAAGGAGGTGAAATCATAAACTGAGTGGTCCTCAGATAAATACAAGGATTGATTTCAAGCAGCAGTACTGAGGGTGAGGTCAGCAGGAGATAGAAAGGAATGACTGAAGGCAGACACTGCTTGTCAGAGTTTTTATGGCTATGGAAGAACCTCTAAGATAGCAGTGTGGATGGGGGTGGTGTACAAATATGCAAAGACCCTTCCACTGAAGTTGCCGTATACAGAAGCTATGTTTTTTTAAGCTGATGGTATATTTACCTCACATTTCCAACAAATAAAAACATTTTTTCCAAATATAAAACTCAAATTTCTCTCTGATACACAAAAATGGTGCAAAGCTAGGCAATACACAGGAACACAGTACCGTGTTTCCCCGAAAATAAGACACTGTGTTATATTTTTTTTTCCCCAAAAAAATACGCTAGCTCTTATTTTCGGGGGATGTCTTATATGAAATACTGTCACACACAGTGTCACAATACCTGCAGGCTGCAGCTGTCCTGGAGCTCTCCTCTCTGATGCCGTCCACAGTTCTCTGTGGGATCCCCGCCAGGGAGCCACCTCTCTCGTCGCCAGGCTGGACAGCACGGACCTCCTGTCAGAAGTTCCCACAGTGACTGAGGCTCAGTCACCTCACCCCGACCCCACTGGTCTTCGTTCCTTGCCGCACTGTGCCGCTGCCAGCTGTGAAATGTAGTTTTCTGCCCGGCGGCAGTTCTCTTAGCAGAGGCAGACAGGTGTCTGCTGATTTCGTGACACGGGCTGCATTCGGGAGCTGCGGCGCAGCGGTTAGTCCCCGCCATGTACTCTGGTTGCTCTCTGGGCCGCCCCCACCCCCAAACTAGATCTTATTTTCGGGGTAGGTCTTATATTACAGGAATGTTTAAAAATAGTGCTAGGTCTTACTTTCGGGGTAGGTTTTATTTTCGGGGCAACACGGTATTTGTGACACAGTAGACTCCGGATACTGAACGGAACTTTAGATTGTAAGCCTTCATGAGCAGGGCCCTCCTTACCATCTTGTCTTGGATTGTATTGTAATGTCTTCCTTATATTGTAAAGCAAACGGTTGGCGCTATATAAATCCTGTATAATAATACTGTATAATAATACTGTATAATAATAACTGCAATTCATTCATTTTGAAGATGAAGTCTGGGGTCCACAATAAAACAGGCCCCAGAAAGATCATCAGGTCATTAGACGGCGCCCGGCTTCCTGATTGGCTAGAAAGCCGCCTATTTTGATTGTCTTCAATCACTGTCAGCAAGGAATTTTCAGCAATTTGTTTTTTAATTGACCTTTGTCGAATTAGAAGGTTCTGACAGAGCCATATACTGGTTGGTTGAAAGTCAATGAGTGTATGGACGCTTTAGGTTGTTTTTCTAAGAAAAAAATGAGGGTTTTTTTCTGTTTACTGTATTTTATTGTATATCTATATTTATATATTTATAGATATTCAAGTAACGTTTTTCTCAGTTTGATGAACTTTTGTATTCATTATATTTTATTTCCCTAAGGATGATTTGATTGACACAGATGTACTTTTTATGTGGTATGTTGTTCAATATAACTATTATTAGATTTCCCCTTACCACCTATTCTAACTAAAACTAGGGATGCACCGAAATTTTGGCCGCCGAACATATGGGCCGCTAATGGCACTTTTTCCAAAATGCTGGTTTCTCTCCTCCCCGCTGGGCACTGCTCTATGTCTATGTCACCTCTGATACAGCGCAGCATCTAGCGGAGAGGAGAGAAACTGTCACAGGAGGCCGAGCGGTGCGGGGGAGGAGAGCGATGTGAGAGGCCGAGCTCTCCTCCCAGAGGGGTGTAGGGGTGGAGGCAGCTGTCACAAGAGGCTGAGCCGGTTGTGGGGTAGACGAGTCGGCTGTCAAAGGAGATCAAGCTCTCCTCCCCGCACCACTCCCTGAGCCTCCTGTGACATCGAGTCAGGATGGGGAGCGGGTAGAAGCAGTCAGCGATCAATGATCACTGAGTGTTTGTAAATAATTGAGGACATAGTGAGGGGAGTTTATCAAAACTGGAGCAGACAGTATCTGGAGAAGCTGTGCATCGCAACCAATCACCATCCACCTATTATTTTCAAAGCTTAACTGAACAAACTGAAGAGAGAAGCTGATTGGTTGCCATGGGCAACTGCTCCAGATTTTGTCTGCTCCACTTTTGATAAATCCCCCCCAGTATGTTTACTGTGTCACCAATTATGAATGGACATGAAGTGCTCTACATCACTTCCTGTTCCTTCATGATTGTGGACATGGTAAACATACTATCTCCAACAGCAACATTTTGTATGGGGCCCTGTAATTTCTAGTTACGCCCCTTGCAGAGCCCACCTGAGATCCCAAACAGCCCACCAGAGAGTGATCCTGCAGAGCCCACCATAGACTCTCTATGGTGGGCTATGCAGGGTCTCAGGTGGGCTGGTCACAAACCTGCACACCTCTTACCTGTCAGCCCCGATCCGCTGTCAGCCTTCTCCACCACGGGTCCCCCCCCTCCTCGGTCGCTGGCGGGCCCCGCCTCCTTCTCTGTTGCTGGGCCCCAGCCTCTTCCGCTGCCAAAGCCGGGCCCAGCCTCCTCCTCCGCAGCTGCTGGCTGTCACTGACTCAGCAGTGGCTGTGAGGAGGAACGCACCGCTGCACAGATCACTGACAGGTTGTCGCTATGGCGGGCTGGGTCGCTATGGCGATAGTTCCGCCACTGATCTCCACAAGTTAAGAACGAACAGGAACACTCAGTATAGAGGCTTCCCATTCATTTATAAGAGGTGCTGCAGAAAAAGAGATTGTGGACTTTTGTGTTCTCAATCTCTTTTTTTAGTTTAAAAGGGAAATATCGGGGGTCTTGTTTAGACCCCTGATATTTCCCTAAAGCCCCTAACAATAAAGTAAAAAAATAAATATTTAATAAAAATAAATAAATAAAAATAAAATATTTGAAAAAATTTGAAAAGGGTAGAAAAAAAAATGTTGGTTTCGGTCTGACATTTTTTTTATTTTCAGTTTCGTTTCAATTTTTAAAATGTCATTGCGGTGCCACTCGAGATGAACACTATAACATTCTGCATTTCCCTTCTCTTTCTTTCACAGTGACAATAATCACCAGTACAGATATGGGGGTGAATCTCCCCAATAGGAACACAGAGAGCATTAAACCCCTGTTAGAGGGTCTAAACTTTTTGTCTAGAGATGAATTTTAATCAAGAGGTGCGTATCATACTTGGTTGCTGCAGTTCAGATACGGTACTACAAAGGTGAGCTGTACATGTACAGATTACATATTTATTTATTACAGGTATTTATGTAATCCTAATACTTGTTTTTTGTTTTTTTTATCCGCACGTTTCACTACTTGGAAATAGGATGAATATATATTGAAATATAAATAACCGAATAACTAACCACTGCCAAACCTGCGCAATGTGTATTACTGAAGGGAATGGTGAAAGTGGTCATTTATCATTCATAATAGATTACAGATAAAGGAAACTATGCTTTGTATTGTCACAAGCACTGGATACAGTCAGTATTTTATATAGTCTTAGCAATAAACCCGTCTGCCTAGTCCTGAACAGCCATTACGGATAGTTTGTTTGACTAGGAAGTTTCCCAAATATTCTGCAGCTCTCAGAGTGGGTGAATGACATTCAGAGCTCAACTGACTGCCAAGCTGTCTGGCATTCAAATCACACACCATAAAGCTGTCACAGAACTTACACTCCTCTACACTCCTTCCACCTTTATTACTGCTGGAACCATTGGTCCCTCCACCTTCCCCAGCCAACACATCTGATGCCATTTATACCTCACTCAAATCTCCATATCTGGCCCCATTTATAGCTCACTCAGATCTCCATATCTGGCCCTATTTAATACCTTCTCCCAAACTTGTATATCTAACCCCATGTATACCTTTTCTCAGACCTGTATACTGTATGTCCTTTCACTTATATTACTGCAAGAACCATTGGCCCCTCCACCTTCCCCAGTCAGCACATCTGATGCCATTTATACTTCACTGAGATCTTCATATCTGGCCCCACGTATACCTCACTCAGATCATCACTATATCTGGCCCCATTAATACCTTCTTTCAGACCAGTATATCAAGCCCCACGTATACCTTCCCTCAGACCTGTATATGTGGACCCATTTATACCTTCTCTTAGACCTGTATATGTGGACCCATTAATAACTTCTCCCAGTCCTGTATATCTGGCCCCATTTATACCTTCTCCCAGCCCTGTATATCTGGCCCCATGTATACCTTCTCTGAGACCTTTATATCTTGCCCCATTAATACCTTCTCTCAGACCTGTGTACATGGACCCATTTATACCTTCTCCCAGACCTTTATATCTGGCCTCATTTATATCTTCTCTCAGACCTTTATATCTGGCCCCATTTATACCTTATCTCAGACCTGTATATCTGGCCCCATTTATACCTTCTCTCAGACCTGCATACGTGGACCCATTTATACCTTCTCCCAGACCTGTATATCTGACTCCATTTAGACCTTCTCTCAGACCTGTATACGTGGACCCATTTATACCTTCTCCCAGACCTGTATATCTGGCCCCATTTATACCTTCTCTCAGATCTGTATATCAGAGCCCGATATGTTTTTCTACTTATATTTCCAAGCCTTAACAGCAGTGGCACAATGGAAACTTTTGTGCAAAGTGATGACAGGTCTAACGTCTTTCCTTACCTATTTCACAGGTCAGTGAATGCAGGAAGAGTATGAAAATTACACATTATTTTCTAGTGTGTAAAGTGTATGTTGGAAACACATATAAACCAAAGGTAACCCCTTTATAGCAGACAGATCTTATAAAATGTGATAACTATGAGATGCTGCAAGCACTGGTTGCAGTATGTAGGTTTTCCTCCCAGTAGTAATTAAAACCCAGAATTCTAATCACAGGCAGCTTCCAAGTCACTGGCAGATAACATTGATGTGCTGTATGTGCTAAACATATGAGATATGATTGGATATCATATAAAATGTTTCTCTAAAAATTAAATGGTGGGGAGGTGGAGTTGGGCTTTAAACGGAATAGTATGAACAGTAACTTATAGATACCATAGGATGCATTATCTCTGCGGTAACCCAGTGACCCCCACATACATGCAGACACCTTCTGTTAGACATGTCCCTGCTTTTCTACATATGAAATATCATGGCAAAGGCTATTACCTTATTTTAGCTGCCCATAGACTTTAGAATCTGTGTGTACAAAGTCCAATAAAAGAACCAAACCAATGTAGCATAGGTTTTGCACTTTAATGGGACTTTGTTAACACGGATTCCAAACTTTGGGTCCACCTGGGTACCTGTTTATGTTTAAGAGAAGCCTCCTAGAAGTCATTGTGCTGTTTTAAATTTGTCTGATCCAGCTCTTCAGTCACACACGTTCCATTGACTTTAGAAAGCACAATTCAACAATCCCTGGGGAAGCCGAGAAGATTGCGCTACTAACTTAAACTTAGCTTTGCCAGTCTCAATAGTATCTTCAATTTAGATGGGAGGAGTAGAATAGGCTGCATGAGCATCTCGCCCACTTATTAGGGGGAACAACAATTATCAGGATGGGTTTTCTAACTATCCCATTCTAATGTTCCCCCTGATTTAAGTGCCACCCATAGACATGAGACTGTTGCCTGATCTGCCCACAAATAGCTAGATAGGTTGTCTGTCATCTCATGTATATTTATAACCATCTTTGGTCAGACATCATCTAGCTCCTGGAATCATATGCTGGCTCAGAAAAGGCATTGTCATGTAAATCCTGGTGTCTGTGCAGATTTTACAAATGTGAAATAAATGACAATGTTGTCGTCAGATCACCAGGGAAGTGGAGACCAAGGAAATGCTTCCTCCAACCTGCAGCAGACTGATGGCATCATCTCACCTTTGTAAGGTCACTAGACTGGATCACAGGGACTGATTTCTGATGTTTTTAGGATCATACTGCTGCTGTCTGCATGTATTTACCAGTGCCCATACATACTGTCAGGTGTGAGCTGAGTACAAAATTTCCTGTTCCCCTTTTCACAATACAGCAGCCTGGAATTTAGAGAGTTCCAAAAGGCATATAAAGGTATTTCCAGGCATCATAATGCATTCCAGTACTGCAGCCTGCTGAGACACTTCTCAATGGCTGCACGTCAACTTCTTATTATGTTTCAGTGCCCTAAGTCTAGAGGTACCCTGGCATTTATATATATATATATAATCACTATAAAGCCACTTTTGGACACCCAATGGCTGCACATTAAAAGGCCATTCGGAGGTGCCTTCAATGTGCAGCCATTGGGTGTCCAAAAAGCATAGAGATGCACATGCAATTGGCACAATTTACTAAAGAATGTACATTTTTCTCAAGGTCTGGAAAGTTCTCTCCATTGTCAGAAATGCAATAGAAGCCATTCTTTTAAGAACATTTCTAGGCAAATGAATGAAACCAATCAGTGAGCCACTAATATTATGCAGGAAACACTGCAACTGTGCTAAATTCAGAAACTCTGCATCTGATTGGTGGCTCTGAGAATCTTCTGATCACTGGACAGCACACAAGGGTATATTTCGATAAGGAATAACTGGTAACAATATCAGATTTGATCTAACTTTCTGCTGAGTCTGTTCACTGCAGATAATACAATTCTGATTGACATTACACCCCATCGTCACACATCCGTCCTCCAGCACAATACTAAGAAATGACATATTTACCAGCCAGCCCATCATTCTATCAGATCATCTACAGCACCCCAGACCGTTCTCTGCAACTTTGCCGATCTCAAATGATCTTCATAGCAGTGTGCACAGCTTGTCACCTCCATACATCACTGAGCAGACTCCGCTCACCCTGAGCCAGGTCACACAGACTGTCACAGAAGATGATTATCGGTGTCACTCACCGCACACATCCCGACCATCATCCAGAGACCCGATACTCTGCACAGACCGCACCCACTACACGAGTCACCCGGACATCCATAGCCACACCCACCGCGGGCAGGTCCTGGCGTCTGGCCCCACCCACACCCGTTAAAACATACATCAACGCTCCCCGCCTTCTATTTATAACCACGCCCCCCGGGCCATCCATCAACTCATGTCAAAACAAACCCCGCCCACCGGCACATTCCAGGACGAGCATCTCTCCTGTCCTGTGACCGAGCCGATGGAGTGCGAGTCTGAGCACAGCGGACCCGGCCCGTGTTTACCGTATCAATAGATGCAGTGTTTGGGCATAACAGCACATTATCACATGAAATCTCCTGTGCTGACTTGTTGCTCTTGAATTACAAAATGTTCAACTTCAGGGATCATTACCCCGGGCCGCATTCACACCAAAATCAATGACTTGCACTTGTACCTTCTGATTTCCTTCCTTCCGAGCCGTTGCATTTTGATCTGTTTTTCAACAGATGCTAACGAAAGAGCACCGGAAAATGAATGGGTGTAAATGGGGCTAGTTCACACCCGATCCGTTGCGTTACGCTGCCCTGAAAAAAGTAATGCACGTTCTACTTTTTTTAAGAGCAGGATACCATTTTCATTCATTTTTCGGTGCCCCTTCCATTAGCATCCATTGAAAAACGTATCGAAACACAACTGATCAGGTGTGAATGGGCCCTTAAGCCCCAGTAACGGGTCTGTGGTGCATTATGCACATGCGTTATGGTAAGGTAGAACATTTAAATAAATTGGCTGCCAAGGCAGTCTGCTGCGCTGAAAGTCTGACATGCGCCAATTTCATCAATACACTGGAACACATTAACTCAGTGCATTGGGATGCATTACTGGAAAACAGACATGAGGCGCAGCGTTTACTGGCTTTTAAAAGCTCCAAATAGCTAATCATGTGCAGACAGTGTACGTGATCAGTCATTTGGGCGCTTCATGATAGGAAACATACAGTGTACGTCTCCAGTCATGAGGGGGTTAATGAGATTGGCTGTATGTTTGGGGTCATTGTCCTGCTGCAGAATACATTTGGGGACAATCACAGGCCTCCCTGATGGTATCTGCTTGTATTACTCAACATTGAGGTCACCATTGATCCTAATCAAATCTCCATTGGCAGAAATGCAGCCCCAGACTTGCAAGGAACCTCCACCATGCTTCACTGTTGCTGCAATCATTATTCTACCGCTCTCCAGCCCTTCAGGGCTTATTCACACCAAGTGCGGAGTAGATGCAGAGCAGTTTAAGAACGCATAAAAAATGCATTCAATGTATTCCAATGGTATTTTGGGCTCTAGTTCACACCAGAGTGTTCAGTTCCAGTGCATATGGAAAAACTGCAGCAGGCCCTATTTTTACTGCTCTGGAGCGCACCAAAACGCATGCAAATGCATGGAATGCACTGGACTACACCTAAAAGCCCATTTTAGCCCCCCCCCCGCCCAAAAAAAACGGACTGGAACTTGTCAAAAACGCACAGGACTGCATATGCAGAAGCTCATCTAGATCTGGTCTGGATTTGGTGTGAACAAGCTCTCAGCAAACAAACTTCCTCCTGCTAAAGCCAAATATTTCAAATTTTGACTCATCAATCCGCAGCACCTGCTGCCATGTTTCTGCACCCCAGCTCCTATTGTCGTGCATAGTTGAGTCGCTTAGCTTTGTTTCCATGTCAGAGGTATGGCTTTTTGGCCGCAATTCTTCCATGAAGACCACCTCTGGCCAGACTTCTCCGTACAGTAGATGGCTGTATCTGGGTCCCACTGGTTTCTGCCAGTTCGCTGCTGTTGGCACTGGACATCTTCTGATGTGGATGGGAAGTAATAATTATGCTGTATTACGTTTCCTTGGCTGACCACTGCGTCTACGGTCCTCAACGTTGTCCGTTTTTTTTGTGCTTCTTCAAAAGAGCTTAAACAGCACATCTTGAAACCCCAGTCTGCTTTAAAATCTTTGCCTGGGAGAGACCTTGCTGATGCAGTATAACTACCTTGGGGGGAATTTGTCAAAACTGGAGCAGACAGAATCTGGTGCGGTTGTGCATGGTATCCAATCAGCTTCTCCAGTTAAAATTTGAAAATGAAAGAGAGAAGCCGATTGGTTGCCATGCACAGCTGCTCCAGATTTTGCCTGCTCCAGTTTTGATAAATTCCCCCTCTTGTGTCTTGTTGCTGTGCTCAGTCTTGCCATGGTGTATGACCTGGGACATGAAGCTGTCTTCCACAACCTCACCTTAGCAGCAGAGTTTGGGTTTTCCTCGCCCAGTTTTAAGCCTCCTACACAGCTGTTTCTGTTTCAGTTAATGACTGTATGTCAACCTACATAAGAGATTGATGATCATTAGCACATGCTTGGTATATTTGGTTAATCATACACCTGACTCCAATCCTACAAAATCCCTGACTTTCTGCAAGTGTAAGGGTCCCCACACACCTTACGATTATCGTACGATAATCACGGGAAATCCCGCGATCGTACGATGATCGTAAGGTGTGTGGAAGCCGTGCGACCTCTACTACTGTAAGGTCGCACGACTTTAAACTTACGGACATGTTCGAAAACCCGCCGAGCATCGTACGATGTTTGGCGGGTTTGTGGCATGTCCGTACAATAACAGCCGCACGGGCCGTTGTGCTCAATCGCACACTGCCCGTTCGGCATTGCGGTCATCGGAAGCGTGGCTTGCGATCATCACAAGTACGATCTGCCTATGCAACATAGGCAGATCGTACGTTTTTTTAAGTACCTTACAACCATCGCAAGACAGAAGTCTTGCGATGGTTGTAAGGTGTGTGCCCAGCCTTAAGGTGCCCATACACCTGCAGATTATCGTACGATAATCGCGGGAAATCCCGCGATCGTACGATAATCGGCAGGTGTATGGAAGGCGTGCGACCGTTTCTACTGTATTGTGGCACGTCTTTTGTCTTACGAGCAGGCTCGAAAACCCGGCGAGAATCGTACGATTGTCGGCGGGTTTGTGGCCTGCTCGTAAGACAAAAGCCGTCCCTCAGCGGGGCGGGCTTGCGATGATCGCTAGTACCATCTGCCTGTCCTAGATGAGCAGATCGTACATTTTTTAAATTACCTTACAACCATCGCAAAAGTCTTGCGATGGTTGTAAGGTGTATGGCCAGCTTAAGAATTGATGCTGGTTTGAAACCAAAGGGAAGTCACACCAAATATTTATGTGATTTAGATTTTTCTTCTGTTCACTGCCAGACAGAAAAGCATGATTCATCACTCCAGAGAACACGTCTCAACATCTCTAGAGTCCAGTGGTGGCGTGCTTTACACCACCGCATCCGGCGCTTTGCATTGCACTTGGTGATGTAAGGCTTGGATGCAGCTGCTCGGCCATGGAAACCCATTCCATGAAGCTCTCTACGCACTGTTGTTGTGCCAATCTGAAGGCCACACAAAGTTTGGAGGTCTGTAGCTATTGACTCTGCAGACAGTTGGTGACTTCTGTGCACTGTGCGCTTCAGCATGCGCTGACCCTGCTCTGTCATTTTACGTGGCCTACCACTTTGTGGCTGAGTTGCTGTTGTTCCCAGTTGCTTCCACTTTGTTATAATACCACTGGTGTAACAGGTGACCGCAGAATGTTTAGTAGCAATTAAATTTCACGGATGGACTTCACTGAGCTCCTGAGAGCGACCCATTCTTTCCCAAATGTTTGTAGATGCGTCTGCATGCCTTGGTGCTTGATTGTATACACCTGTGGCCATGGAGGTGATTGGAACACCTGAATCCAATGATTTGGAGGGGCAATATAGTGTATGTTCAGATTACTTTGTCAGTGTTCTGAACAGCGGTGCGTTCCTCCTCCCAGCCACCAGTGACAGCCAGCAGCCTGAGATGCCATAGCGACCCAGTCGGCCCGCATCAGGGGGACTCCTCCTGGTCCTCGTCCTGGCCGGGCCCCCTGTGCCCTGGGTCGCTATGGCGATTGTTCCGCCACTGATAGTAATGATACCTGTCAAGGTTTTTTTTTGCCATCTGTGTCCCACCTTGGACATTTCCATTCACTTTTTGTGGCAGAGACATGGCAGGAAATATGAAATCTCTCCAAAGTGAGGGGATATTCCCTCTTAGACAGCTGTCGCCAGAAAAGGTTTCTGCATTGGAACATTTTTTACCTCCTAGTTATGTGAAAAAAATTAGCATTTTCCATTACTTCATGTACTGGAGAAAATTGGCAGTAGGGCCAATAGAGAGGTTTAATCTCCTAAGCAGTGACATAGACAATAAAACAAACCTAAAAGAGATTCTAACTTTTAACTTAGTTCTAATTACTAGCACAGCACTGTTAAAAATAAAGCATGCATCTCTCACTGTAATACTTACCTCTGCCCTGGTGCTGTCCCCTCAGACTTACCTCCTATGTGATCTAGCACCGGTCTTTTTCTCGATTGAATGACAGCCATCGTTATACAACCCACTTTGTGGAGTGTATGGTGTCACAGACACATCTCCTGAGAGGGTGTCACCCAAGTGCCCTACCGTCGCAGTACAATGATGCAGAGAATGGTGCAGAGAATGGTGCTGATGCCATAATGTCAGCTATGCTCTCTGCATCATTTAGGCCAGAGAAGAGAAGAAGAGGAAGGGGATCCTCCACATCACATGACCAGCCTAAAAACCTTTGAAAATGCATCCTTCAAAACCTTTGCCTCTGCTGTGTGCACTCACATGTGCCAATGCTTATATCTACTTTCAGCTTGACCCCAAGAACTGATATGATCATAGCTTAGTTAAAATACAAGTCGCGGTATACTGAGACGCCGCAGCCGGAGTGGATCCCGACATCGATGTAGAGATCCGCCCAGCTGCGTGAGTGACAGCTGGCTCTGCCTATCTAGAGGCAGAGCCAGCTGTACCCGCCCCCTCCCCCGTCCGTTCTGCCAGTCAGCGGGGAGGGGGGAATCCAGCCCCTCCCCTGTCACGGCAGAGAGCTGTGACAGGATCGAGAAGTCAGCGAACACCGGTATGTGTTCGCTGACTTCCCGATCTACTGAGCCGACCTGTGACAGTCTCATTGTCACAGGTCGGCTAGAACTATGAGGTGAGTGAAAAGCACTCACCTCATAGTTCTCCTTTAATGAACGCAGTTCTCTCCTTTGCTTGTATTTAAACATCTTTTATATGCAAACATTTTTAATGCTTTTGTTTATTTCAGCTTTTTTGTAATGTTGAGTAAAAAAAAACAACCTTTTTACAAATATTATTTAATTTGTAAAAAAAAAAATCACATGCTTTTTAGCAGAAACATAATATTAACACATTGATAAACAGGACTAATTGCAAAATATAGTTTGAATTTTGTATCCAAAATAAAACCTTTCTATTTTTAACGTCTTTTTTCCTTTAGGACCGGTTCACACCATATCCAGTCCATTCCATTCATGGTTTGTACATGGAATGCACTGGATCATATAAACATGCACAGGTGCTATTTTTTGTTATAGCACCGCACTAGAACACAGGGCATTGCTGTAGCATGCGTTCTGGTGCAGTCAATCGCACTGTGGGCGGGAGGCGTGTATGTGGTGACATTGACATGAATGGCACCACCACTCCCCCACCGACCCTAGAAAAATTTGTGTTCAGGCCCAGAACAAAGAGTTTTGTCTTGCCTAGGGCAGCCCCAAACCAGAATACACCACTGACTGTATAGCAACTAACTCTCCCTATATAAACTGTAAGCTCTCACTAAACTACTCCATCACATACTGACAAATGGCTACTGGGAACCCACCCTTTTATAGTGAGGGGGCTGGCGCTTACCAAAGCCCCTATTGTTAGCCCTTCTAAGCCAGCTGGCCTAAGTTGAATATCCAGGCAGTGCAGTGCGAACCCATGGTAGCAACGAACCTGCACCTCATCCCTAATTACAATTGGTTGACCATGACAAATGCAACTAACTTGTTGTTAAGAGCTATTTCATATAAGCACTGTGCAAACTGTTGGTGCTATATAAATCCTTTATTATTGTAATAATATTAATAATAATAATAACAATAACACATAGTTTAGGTTTACATGCTAATGTATCACTCACTATATTACAATTACAGCTGATTGGTAATTAAAGTGATATGGTGCCACCTTGTGGTAATTATGACATTCATGTAAGGAAGAAGGGAGTAGGTAAAGCTGGCCATACACCTTACAACCATCGCAAGACTTTTGTCTTGCAATGGTTGTAAGGTAATTAAAAAAACGTACGATCTGCCCATCTTGGACAGGCAGATCGTACTTGCGATCATGGCAAGCCGGTCCCACTGAGGGGTGGGCATCCAATGACTGCAATGCTGAACGGGCAGTGTACGCTTGCCCAAAGCGGCCCGCGCGGCATTTGTCTTACGAGCAGGCCACAAACCCGCCGAAAATCGTTCGATTCTCGGCGCGTTTTCAAACATGCTCGTAAGACAAAAGACATGCGACCGTACAGTAGAAACGGTCGCACACCTTCCACACACCTGCCGATTATCGTACGATCGTGGGATTTCGTACAATATGCCTTGCGATCGCGTGCGGGCTACGGTGCCATTCACTTCAATGGCCCGCCACCCTCCCTCCTGCCCCGCAAAAAAGTGAGTCGGCCGCATTGTGATGCAGTGCATTCCGGCCAGAATCAGACCGGAACGCACTGCATCTGGTGTGAACATACCCTAAATTATCACCCGAGCCTTTGCTACCTATAAAACTCTTGAGTCTCAGAGGGTTTTTTTGTTTGGACGATTTCTCAGTTCCACATCTCATATCTTTTAGGATTTGTAGTCTACCCTAACATATCATACATTGTTTTTCTTGGGATAGAAAAGGCTTTAATTTGAATTCAATATCAAATTTTGACATTGATATGTATTAGGTTTTAAATTGATAATGTATTTCTTCCTGATACAACTTTTACATGTAATGCACAGTCCCAATACAGTATGTACCCTAAAAAATAAGTATCACAGTCTGCTAATTAAAAGGATATCACATAGGTGTCATTTTTATGTAATAAAGCAAAATGGTAAAGTGAAAGTTCGTATTTAAATTTAGGTCAGCTTTATTCGCCTTCAACCTGATCTAGACCCCATGCAGTGCAGCAACAGATCACTTCTAAGGCCTCATTCACATGAGAAAAAGCCAGCATATACAGCTGCATGCACGGCCATATCGGGCAGTCCCCGGGAATGACAGGTGCTGTGTGTGATTAGTATGCAGCCCCTGTCCTTCTCTATAGGAGCGACCATACGCCGCCCTAATCACACGCAGCACCTGTCCTTCCCGGGAGCTGCCCGATACAGCCGTGCACGCAGCACGGAGCTGTACGTGCCAGCTTTTTCTCATGTGCATGAGGCCTAATAGTGATTTATTGCTGGCTACGATCAGCCAATAGCCAATAGCAGTGATCAGCTGCTGCAGGGAGACTCTAGTAAACACTGCTTTAGCACTGTCCAAATTCCGGTCTCAAAGAACCACTGCCAATAAGTACTATATCTACAGTTTACAGGGACATTAGCATGGTGGTCATTGGGAAAATGCTTCTTACATTGGTGGTCAGTGGAGAGAATGCCCCCTTTACAGATAGCTAAAAACATCAATGGTGTCAGTGAACCCTATGGTGCCACTGAACCCTGCTTGAGAAAGGCTTTAGTTAAGGGCCAAGTTGAGGGCTATGGGCATAGATGAGGTGGTGTGTACGTGGATAGAGAACTGGCTACGGGAACGTGTCCAGAGGGTATCTGTAAATGGCACCTTTTCGGACTGGGCTAGTGTAATGAGCGGTGTTCCTCAAGGATCTGTGCTGGGTCCGATACTGTTCAATCTATTCATTAATGACATCGGGGAGGGAATAAATAGCCATGTTTCCGTGTTTGCAGACGATACAAAAATAGGGAGGGTACTAGAAACGGATCGTGACACTATAACATTGCAGGAGGACCTGGATAAAATAGGGGAGTGGGCAATACTATGGCAGATGAGGTTTAATGTCGATAAATGCAAAGTAATGCACTTTGGAAATAAAAATAAACAAATAGGCTATACAATCATGGGTATGCCGCTAGGGAAGTCAGAAATAGAAAAAGATTTGGGGGTCATTGTAGACCACAAACTGAATGGTAGCTTGCAGTGCCAAGCTGCAGTAAACAAAGCTAGCAGGGTCTTGTCCTGTATTAAGAAGGGGATGTATTGCAGGGACAAGTCTATAATTGTGCCTCTATATAGATCGTTGGTTCGGCCACATCTGGAGTACGCGGTCCAGTTTTGGTCGCCGGTACTGAGAAGGGATGTCCTTGAACTGGAGAGAGTCCAGAGGAGGGCAACAAAACTAATTAGGGGAATGGAGGACCAGAGCTATGAGACAAGGCTTCTGACTTTAAACATGTTTACGCTGGAATTAAGGAGATTAAGGGGGGATATGATTTTCATGTACAAGATGTTCAATGGTGACAGCAACATTGGCAACAAACTGTTTGAGATTAACTCCATTACAAAGACTAGAGGCCACCACCTAAAGTTGGTGGAGAAAAAATTCCAGCACAATGGGCGAAGAGGGTTCTTTACAGTAAGAGCGGTTAAGGTCTGGAACTCACTGCCATTGGCAGTGATTTCAGCCAAGAGTGTAGATTTGTTCAAGAAACGTTTGGACAATTTCTTGAGGGACCGTAATATACAGGGATACCAGTATCCCTAAGAATGAGATGATGCGTGGACCTATATGGGTTGGACTTGATGGACGTATGTCTTTATTTAACCCCAAATACTATGTAACTATGTAAGTTATGCCCAAGTAATTCTTCCATGTCTTTTCTTTCCTTTGCTTTGTTTTTTTGTGTTTTCTTTTTTGTTTTTTTAGTGTCATAATAAAAAAATGAGAAAAAAATATAATTTATTTACATTATATTTTGTACAAACACAGTGCTAGTGTCATAACAAAACAAAAAGAGCAAGTCACAAAATAAAATTTGCACTGGTGTAAAGAGGAGTGTAGGAAGGGTGGCACAGAGAGGGGTGTCGGTAGTGTGTGCAGAGAGGTGAACAGGGTTGCAAAGTAGGGGCACATATAGCCACTTGGATATCTTTGAAAACTGCTCTGAGGTTCTCTCGCTGCACACCGCTGATCCGTTACATTTAAAAACGCAATGTGTGTTCGCCCCCTGCTGTGACTTATTGGTAGAGCCAGTCTCTGTCACTACAGACAGAAAAATGTTGCTGTGCTTGGATTGCTGCTCTGTGACCCTGGACTCTATTCTTGTCGAAGTTGGTAGTCCTCCAACTATAGAATTCCATTGCTTGATATAGTGTTACGTTTTGTATTTAATGATATCATGCAATTCCTTGTATGTCTCCCATTCCACAGTTGGAACACCCTGATGCCTTGCTGGGGTGCTTATAGGTGCTTATGCACTACAAAAAAAAAAGTATTTGTTAAGCTGACTATACACAGAGCAAATTTTGGTCACTTCTTGATGAACCAGCTGAAATGCACTCCGTGCGTGGCCATGTCAGCAGCCTCCTGCCCAACATCCTTCAATCCTAAAATTGAAGGAGCTGGGTGAAAAATTCTTGGCTGAACAGTGCAGCCAATCAGCTGCCAGCAGCTCTGATGCTAGCTGTCAGAATATAATAGCCACAGTGGGAGATTTGTCCATCTGGCACTGTGTGGATAGAGCACACTGTTCGATTTTTTTCATTAAGCCCACATTTTGAACAAAAATGTTTACTAGTTTATGGCCAGCTTTATTGTCTACCTCTTTGTCCAATTGGAAGGCCATGTATCTGTGGTGCTGATGCATCGTGTATTCTTTTTTACATAATTATTTTATTTATTGGTATCTCTGCCCAGTCCAAAGTTACTTGTCCCTTCTAGACTGGAAGTTCATCCTGTGATGCTAGCACACGCTGTTAATGACTGGGGCTGAACTAACTGGGGCTGTACCAACCATAAGACACTCATTGGGCCAGTGCCTAGAACAACAGAGGTTTTTTTTACTAATATAAAACACCCAGATGAGTTTTGCTTGCACTTTTCACAGTTCTAAATAGACTCAATACAAATGTATTCTCGTGTCCTTCACAGCTTTATCGCATATGAAGATGAGAAAAATGTCCAGCTAGGAGCCAATGCAAACCTACAATAGTAATTATTACATTCTGAATGTGAAAAAAATCACTGCCATGGTTTCCACTGAAATAATACACACATATTTTAATCTGAGGACTTAAGATATTTATAGCAACAAATAGCACACATTAAATTTAGACTTAAAATATCAAACAAGTCAAGATTACATTTTGGTTACAATTGGTTTACATTTACATTCACAATAAAGGTAAATTCAACATAATGTTCTCATAGGTAGGGTTTTTTATGACATTTTAAGGGCATGGTGGAACATTGATGATGCGTCGGCATGGCATTGCATAAATAACTACATCATCTGTCTGAAAATTATAAAATGTGCCCTTGAAATTGGTTATTCGTCTTTGGCCATTGTTATAGCTGCGGGACAAAGTACCTGTCAATGGCATTCTCAAATGTAAGTTTCTTCCCTGCAAAAGGACCTCACACTCATGATTTGGCTTTGCAGTAACCTGCAGACTATATGAGTGTTGCCTTGGTTGTATGTATGGATATCCTTCTTGCCATTCAAAATTTGATATACTAGAGTAGCCTACTGAACTTCCTGAGAATATTGGCATATTACCAGTGAGAGATGTTTGTACACCTCTATTTGTTGTGCGTCCGATGTCCCAGTACTTGGTAATCTGTGTGGTTTCAACCAGAGTCACAGTTCTAGATAGTGTACTGCAGCCTTTGTTTATCACTTTTTGTGAGGCTAAGGTAATAGGACTATCCTCATCATAGAATATTTTACTAATGTCGTATGACATACTTGTTACTGTTTGAGAGTTGTAGTCTGGGTACAAGCGAAGGACCTCATAACTATCATAAAGATACTCATACCCATTGTAAGGCAAAGAAAGAACACCACTAGATGGTACAACTTTACCTAACCCATACTCATTTTTCCCTACATAGATTCCTTGGCACCTTTGAACAGCATTTGATGGGATTTGGCCTCCACTTAGCCTTTGCCACTCTATAATCTCAAAATTCTCCTCATTTACAAGGATTTTAAAGGTGGATGAACTGAATTCTTTGCCAGCATTAGAATAGTGACAATAGGAACCTTTGCCAGAATTGTAGAACCCTGTAGCACAATTTGAGACAGAACAAACATAATCATTGCGCTTTGCAAACTGATTGTATATGTAAACTGCATAACTAGGAACAGAGCCTGTCCAGTCCAACCATTTGAGATTCTCATAGCCATTAAATACAGTTTGACGAGCACTAAACACAGATGGTTCCTCATCTTCCTTCTCAACTGCTTCCTTTTCAGGAGGTGTGATTTTTGAAAGGTCTACATTGTGCTTGTCCAGAGCAGCAGGTACACTGCCACTGTCATTCGGCAAAGCTGGAAATGTGGAAAAAGTGCAAGTTAATTATATTTTCACTAATAATCTAATAGTTATTTGGTGTTAAATTGATCAAGCAGCTGTTCATTTAATGCTGATATATGCCCCTTATGTGGTACTTCTAACTGATTAGCAGTACGTGTTAGGGCCCATTCACACCAAGATCGGAAGGAAATTGCAAGTTAACGGAAGGTCCACTGACTTGCAATTGTACCTTCTGATTTCCTTCCAGTTCGTTGCATTGCGAAATGTTTTTCAACAAATACTGATCGAAGGGCACCAAAATATAAATGGGTGTCAATGGGGTTAGTTTAAACCAGATCCCTTGTGTTACGTTGCACTGAAAAAAAGTAGTGCATGTTGTACTTTTTTTTTAGCGCATCGTAACACAATGGAGTGAACTATCCCTGTAGACACCCATTCATTTTTCGGTGCCCTTCCATTAGCATCCTTTTGAAAAATGTATCGCAACGCAACTTATCAAAATGCAAGGGATCTGGTGTGAATGGGCTCTTACAGAAATGCCTTGATGTATTTGTATACCTTACACATATTTTTATGACAAATACCAGTCTAAAGACCAGCCCCCTTAAAACTGTACCAAGGTAGGCCCCCTCCTGTATAAATACAAATCTATATTGTACACACACAGGACACCTGTTAGCAACTTATGGTTCTGTCGACAAGGATTAGTCTATTTGGCTATTCACTTCAGTCTTGTACGGCTGATTTCAGCCATACATCGGCTAAAATCAGCCGTACACCAGCTGCCTTCGGTCAGCCGAACATGCTCTGCATGTTCGGCTGAGCCAAAGTCCAGAAGGATTCCGAGGTACCGAGCTGAATAGCAAAACAGTTAAATGAATGGGGGAAAAATAGTTTAAAAAATATTTTTAAAATGTAAACAAATAGTAAAATTAAAAAAAGGTATTTTAAAGAAAAGAAAAAAAACAATTGGGCGGAGCTAGCAGTGACAGCTAGCTCCGCCCAACTGTTTCCTATTGGCCAGCACCTGCTTCTAGCCTTCTAGCAGGTCCCAGCCAGTGAATAACAACTGGGCAGACCCGACCGTGACGTCACGGCCGGCTCCTTCCAGTTGTTATTGTTTAATGACAGATCAGCATCCCCAGGACATTTGGGGACGCTGATCTGTCATTACAACTTGCCAGAGCTCCGGCCAGCTGTCATTTGTGGGGCGAATGGCCGGCCCTTTGGCAGGCGGTTCTCCCTACTTCGGCTGTCACTTCGACTCAGTCGAGCTGAAGCCTATACCTTCTGCTTGGCTGAGCCACTCGCCCGGCTTCGGCTGCTGTACAGGCTCTTGTGAATAGCCCGTACAGCAGCCCTTTGGTTTGACTAAACCGAAGGGCTTCGGCGGCCGAAGAGAGCTACGGCTGTATCCTTCGGCTCCATAATGAATAACCCCTATATGTTTCTTATGTCTAGCTGCATGCAGAAAGATATTGTCATAGTTACCTGTAGCTTCCTTCTCTGCTGGCTTTTCATTATTTGGTGGAATAGCTAACGGATCAGCCAGTATGAGAGCCCAGTTGATGGTTATGAAAATACATAGCAACTTGATCTTCATCTATGGGAGGAAACATTCATATAACGAGTAAAGACACTGTTCCAATGGACTGTACATTCTAAAACTCTCATCATTCTTCTATATTTCTGCAATTCCTTGCTAAAAGTTATATAATCATCACCAGCAACATTTTGTTAAAAAGGGGGTTCTGGACTAAATAAAATGTGTCTAATTCTTCTGTTTGCTGCAAGGCATGCAGTGGCCCCTTTCAGAAGTAACAGTTTACCAAAAGGACCGTGTCCTGTAGTGACATCGAGGTCAGCAGGAGAAAACACTGAGCGCAGTGGAGGACACAGGAGATCAATGCTCAGAAATGTCAGTTCTTCAGCAGACTTCAATTAAGGTTTTAAAGATTGCTCAGTTTTGGCCGCTGTCATTTTCTGAAAAGGGTTGCTTTACAAATTGATCATCTCAGAATATTGAATAAAATTAAAATCTAAAATCAAATAATGTTCACAAACATAATCATGTGTAGAAAACGTTCTTTTTCTTTCATTTCTGGACACATGATCAGATGTTTAAAGTGAACACGTTATCACTTTACTTCTTATTCTTCTTAGTTCAATGGATCATACTGACATTTTGTTGAGTTGATGTCCTACATTCAACATTAAAAGCCTTCTGCAGGAAGCTTAAGGGCCCACTTAGATCTACGCATATGCGTAGAAGTGCCTTCTCTTTGTAGCAATAGGCAGGCACGTACTCATGCATTTTTTTTTTTGTAATTTAGAATTTGGAGTAAATAGTATTAACAGCCACTGACCAAGACCTGATACCAACGCATCAAAACTTGTTTTGATGTGCTGCCATTGACTTCTATGCCATTGATCTCCCAATGCACTAAAATGCAGAAAAAAATCAGACATGTCATATTATTAAAAACGTGTTGCACTTCAACACTGAGCTGTTAACAGATCCTCTCTTTATTATGGGTATACCTCCCAAATCAGGGACTGTCCCTCATTTGGAACCAAATCCTTCTGTCCTTCTTTCCTTCTCAAATGTTCCCCTTTTTAGTGTGGAACAGATATCTATAAAAATTAAAACAGGAATTGTAATTAACAGCAATTAAATCTTATCCCATTCTAAGCTCTGATGCAGAGGGAGTTTTGTTGCCCCTGAAACACATTGGCTGTTTTGTTTGATTGAATTGTGAACAATTAAAGGCACTTTTGGACTCCTTCACCTTTTGGTTTGGTGCTCTTTATTTCTGAACAGTGAGTCACTTCTGATTTCCTCAACAGTGGAGGCCTATTTTGTTCAGGAACCACCTTGCCAGAGCCAATGAGTTTGTTTGCAAACTTTCCGGCAGTTGCACTGTTTGAGTGAGCACAGAAACCCCAGCGCCTCTCAAATGTGTTACTTTGGAGCTTGACGGGGATTCTCAGCCTCTCCCACCCTTTTGTTAATGTTATATTTCTGTCTGTGCCCCCTCACAGGCAAAAAAAAGTCTTCACAAAGGCCACAGAAACTTCAGTAAAACCTGACAGAGGCTTTTGTTGATTCACTTATCCTGCCTATACCATATAAAGCAAGTACTTAACTCTTGAGGATTTGAGTTCTTACTTTTACCTATTACCTTTATGCCCTGAAGAAAGGGGAGGTCTTTGAGCCCATAAAACGTGTCGGATATTCTGTTTTGTTAGTTTTAAACTAATACTATACTATTTTTGGACTCCTAACTGTTTGGTGCTCTCATTAGATTTAACCCATGTAAATCTTCAAATCCGGGACCCTTGGTCTAAGGGACACCCTATTTTTGTCTAAAGTGGCCTTACCAGAGCCATTGTGCTTGGTCACGATCTACCCAATCTTCTGATAATTTGAATTCAGCTCCTTGCCTCTATTTGCTTTAGAAGTTTTAACAATGTCCTACTCCCCTGCAATGTTTCAGCTGGAGGTGTGTTTTAACAATACAAAGAAAACACTGAAGTTGAATAATTAAATAGGAACTCCAGGGATGTAAAAAGTTTACCCTTGCAATGGGTCTACTCCCACGCTGCAAGGGTTAACTGCTCATTTTAGTCTGAAATAAAAAATATTTACTGGCCTGATTCTCGATCCTGTCTAGCTGCTAGACCGGTCCCCGCAGTCTCCTCTTCCCCAAAACTCTGGCGCTCTGAGGATCCAAGATGTCATCACATCTAATGCAGGTCCATTCACTTGCATTAGACGCGGGGACGTCAAGGGACATTCCTCAGTTGGAGCGGAGTGGTAGAGAAGCGAGCGCTCACTACTGCAGGACTGAGGATCAGGTGAGTGTGTCTTCTTTATTCCGGCCCCTAGAGAAAAACGAGCAGTTAACCCTTGCAGTGCAGTAGTAGCCCCACTGTAAAGGTTAACTTTTGAAATAACTGGAGTTCTTTCTAAAGTAAAGGACATTTGCTTAGCACAATGAATCTATGTTCACATGAAACACACAACTAAACATCATTAAATATAATCTTACCTTCTAATCGCAGAGGTGAATGGCCGAGGTGAATCGCAGAAGTGTCAAACTGCTCTAGAGATCTGGACAAACTGGGCTCCTTATATACTCATGAGCAAGAAGAATTTATCAGTCAGAAATTGCTGTTGCTTATAAAAATAAATGCCAAGATTATTCAGGAAGTTTAAATCTTTCCAACATCCTTATCTCACTACTAATACATTTTTATTGGTATGCGGCTCATTATTTTAGGTTTGCTGACAACCAATAAAATATTATCGATACTCGTCTACTGTCTATTTTAGTTAAAATAACATTTCCTATTCAGGAAATTTTCAGACATAGATTTTTGGATGCACAATAATATACACATATAAATATATATGATATATATTTACAAGACTAGATTTTTGTTTGTTTAATATATTTTTATTGTTTTGTTTCCATAAAGGTACATTTATACATAAACATTCATAGATATTAGTTTCAAATTGTCTCTTAGTTTTAATAATTATTTATAACTCTAATTAAAAACAACTTACACCTACTTCCAATGTCAATCACTTACCAACCATCAAACTTCACTCCCCCTATCACTCTCTTCTCACATTCAAGCTCCCACTCTTATAGTTTTCTAGGGGGGGAGGGGGAATCATGACCCTTTTGATTCATTTGGGATGCCCCTCTAGTGTTTGTGACTACTATAGCCTATAATATATATGTAAACCTCACTATTTTCCCTTTTAATATATACATTCCTCTATTCTTATTATGCAAATTCCTCAAGTGTTCAATAATGTGATAACTAAACAATAAAACCCCTTTTATTACATACTTGATACCTTGTTCCTTCCTCCCCCCTCCCTCTGAATATTGTGATCCTACTCTTATTATGTATCCTAACTACTAATTGATGACCTACATTTCTAAACCCTATGTGTACTACCTTTTCTCTTCTACTTCATCTAAATATACCCTGTGTCCTCCCTTCTTCATCCCATCCTCCCATTCCCCCTCCTCTCCAGAAAACAATCCTCATTCCTTCCTATCTTCCATTCATACAGGTCATACACTATGTTTATCCAATGGTAAAAATCTTGTAATCATTTATATATTTTCTGAAAGTTATTATATATATATTTTCTTCTATTTGGCCATGCATGCGTTACCCCTTGGTCTTTTTTCAGTTTCTGGCTTTATCCTTTCCATTCTTTTAACATTTTCTCAAATTCCTCTGATTGTCTAAATGATTCCCATTTCTCCCATATCTTTTTATAACTATCGTTCCTATCTATATCTTTTGCACTTAATTCCTCCATATATCTTATTTCTTCCATAATATTCGACCAGTTTTCTATTGAAGGTGGGACTGTTGATTTCCATCCCCGTGATATACTTATTTTGGCAGCTACTAGCATAAATCTTAGACTATCATTTTTTATTTTTTTTATTGGACCTGGTATCGATGTTAATAATGCAATAAGGGGATCCTTTTCAGTATTTGTTGCCTCCACAAAGTGATAAATTTCATATACTGACTCCCAGAATGGTTGTAATGTAGGACAACTCCACCAAATATGCAAATAGGTTCCCTCTTCTATACTACATCTACAGCACCTATCAGACATCTCTGAATTTATGTGTTTAATACCTTCTGGGCACCTATCCCTTATCTTCCTCCTCCCTCAGCATGCCATAGACCACCGATAAAGTATGTGTAATGGGTGTCTCTGTTATGCAGAGTTTCTCGAATGGCTTAAATGGCCTGTTGAGAGGATTAAGAGCCCTAAGGAATCTTATATAGTCCAATAGTTGGGCCGCCTCCATCCACAGTTTCCCATTAATTTGTCTTTCTGGCCTTAACTCACTTTTTACTTCATCTTTACCTCGTTCCAAAACATGCCAAACACGTGTATATGAGATGTTCTCATCATTCAATAAGGAGACCACTTGCATATCGGGTGGAAATTGTGGATTTCCCACTATGGGAGTCAGTGGCCCAGGTCTAGCTGATAAATTATATTTAGTAATAGACCTATCCCATATTTGTAATACCGACTTCACTAAAAATTGCATATTTGAAATATGTGGTCTATTCTCTTTTGATAGGCAGGGGATACTCGTCGGGGGTATGGGGGAGATATCCATTTACAAGGCTAGATGAGCTGTAGAATAAAGATTAATGCAATGTTTAGTGTATTTATTCTTATTTGATCCCCTCCAATCCCTAATAGTTTGGCCCTATGCCATACGTTCCTGTAGCTCTGCAAGATCATTGTTGTGTGATCCACCTTGTGTGCTTCTCCCAGATATGCAGTGTATGCATACCACCACCTCTTCTCATTTCAATGGCAGACTTGAATGTCAGGCTACAGGCATGGTTTATATTGAAGTGAATGGAGGCCACTATGCAGAATTTTTAAGAGTACAGGCCAAAAGCTGTGTGTTACCGGGCATTCCACACAGCTATGATCTTGCAGGAACAAAGTTACAGTTACATGTAACCTACGACCAATCCACTGGAAGAGGACAAGGAGCGTAGTAAAGGATAATATTTAAGGATAAGTAAGTAAGGATTTTTATTTTTTATAAACTTTTTATTTTGTTTGTATTTATTTATTTATTTTTATTAAATATTTTTATTTTTTAACTTTACTGTTGGGGGCTTAGGTGAAATATCAGGGGTCTAGACAGACCCCTGATACTTCCCTTTTAAAATATATAAAGAGATTGAGGACACAGAGTCCATAATCTCTTTTTCCGCATCCCCTGCTATAAATGAACAAGAAGCCCCTATACTGAGTGTTCCTGTTCATTCATACATTGTTGCGATAGTATGTTTACTGTGTACACAATTATGAATGAACAGGAAGTGATGTAGGCCGATAAGGAGTCCCGTGGTAGAAGGTGACCCTAATGAACAGAGTTCCAAGCGGACACAAAGTGGGTATCAAGCAACGTAGAACATTTTTTATAATATGAAAGGGAAAACCTATTGGGCCCAGGGGCCTTACCCGTGTTAGATTGTTTGATGGCACTCTCTAGAATCAAAATGGGTTCCTCTAAGGTCGAACAAACCTCAGAGAACAAACAAGGCAGTTCAGAGGTCGCCAGGTATGAACAGATTCGTTGTTGTCGCTTTGTGAAGGACTGGGTAGTCTGAGGGGCAGGGAGGTTATAGAGGGACGATTAATATTCCCGCAAAACAGTAGCTATATCTTCCGATAAGTGAGAGACCTGACCGGGTGTCGAAGCGCCTGAGCAAGGGAACAACTGCATTGCTTACCATATTCGTAAAAATGTCGGCGGGATCTCCCTCTGACCGGAAGTTCCAATATCGGAGGTAAGTATTAGAGTATTTGGGCGAGTACTCGTCCAAATACTCGGTATCGGCACGAATACTAGTATCGGTGGATCCCTAGTAACAAGCATTTGCTTATCTATCTTAGCAGTGTAGATTATATTGACTATGCTGACAGCTCTCCTGCTGCCTATCCTTAATACATACGTCATGTCTGCACTTTATACATGATACTTCATGTACTTGATACTTCATTGAACTTCATGGGCTGACAAATGCACCACAACAGCCCAGATCGCACCTGCATTGGCAAGTCAGAGTGAATGGTACCGCATAGCACTATTGCAAATGCTTTGGGGTAACATGCACCGATATTCTCGCAACTCAATAATGTGAATGAGCCCTAAGTTTTGGTCTCTCCCGACCTAAGTTATTGTTTACAAACTACTCAATCTCAGGATTGATGTATTCATCTAAGGCTCCATTTACACGGAAATAAATTCTGTGGCTGGGGATTCCTGCTCCAAACACTTACAAATTCTTGTGGCAGGAAATTAAAAGGATTTCCAGATCCATACAAATGCAGACGTTGTGCCTGTTTAAGTGAATGACAGGGTGACAGCGGTGGCATCTGTCAGTGGCTGTGCACATGTTATCGTACATGGAACGATTACCTGCGGTTTGGGATAGATGTTTGTCCCTGGATGCAATCTGTCTGCATCCAGGGACAATCTATCATCTATCACGAACCATCTATGCTGTTCCATGTACTAATATTTGCCGACTGCAACTGACAGATGCTGCCTCTGTCACCCTGTCTTTCACTTGGACAGGCAACACATTTATATTAAGACACCTGGGATTACTGCCGCATGAATCTGGATTAACCATTTTTTAATCGGGTTTTCAGGTGGTGGTGTTGGTTTATCACGATAACCTGTGCTGCAAGCTTCATTGAATAAAATGTATATTTTTGTACTACAGCTGACACTGCGACCCTCAATAGCTGTCTATGATTTGATCACCTTTAGATCATATCACTTTTTCTTGCTTGGTATCTGGACATCCCTAATATCTAATGAAGCGTTTTGTCTGGGGTGTGTAGTGGGATCCATGGGCCAGGGCAGGGGGCATTATCTTACACTTTGTCTTTGAAAGCAGGAAGGCTTGGAACACCCCTACAAGCACACTCTACCATGCCTGAGCACCCCCCCGCACATCAAGCCTGTCCCCATCCCACCCTGACTGCAGGGCTCGACTTCCCCCAACCACTCTCACCACAGCGCTTACACCCACATCCATCATACATGACCCCCACATCACCCCTCACTTGCCAGTTCTGGATCGGCCACACTTTTGCTAGTTTATTTTACAAGAAACTACTTGTTATCAGAAAGATTAAAGTGTACAACTCAGCATGATATAAAGGTAAGATTTTCAGTAAAAGGGTGTTATAACAATTATTGGCTAATTGTTTTCAAAGTCCAGATTCATACTCCAGATAATTATTTTTATGAGGCTAGTGCCAGGCCAATAACATGAAAAACATAATGCAATCTATAAATGTAAAAACGAAATCAGACATTACATTAGGACATTACGATATTTCTATAAAAAACAAAGATAACCAAGTAAGCCACGTGTACTTTAGAGTATAATGATGCATGCAGGGCTCAAAATTTCAAGTCCTGAGCTACTAACCAGGCCTTAAGAGTTACTCGCCACCAGTCGCCCCACCTGACCCCTACCGTGCCCCGCCCTTAACTCCGCCAGGTCAGTGGTGTGACACAGAGAACAGAGATCAGTAACAATGCAGAGTGCAGAGGCCAGTGGTGTGATGCAGAGTACAGAGGCCAGCAGTGTAATGCAGAAAAAAGCAATGTATCCTCCATGTCCCAGGTGTCCTGCTTCTCCCGTGCTGTCCTTC
>NW_017306654.1:227909-262802 GCF_000935625.1 Nanorana parkeri | reverse complement strand
CCCCACCATGTCATCCTTTGTCCCCACAGCTTCTTGGAGAGGCACCGCAGCCTCCGACGGCCGGGCCGCTTCTCCCTCGGCCCTGGCCACGCCTCCTCACACACCCGGCAGCGCGCCCCTAATGGGGCCTGAAAGCGAGGGGGCCAATTGCGAGGGGGCGAGTGGAAATTTTGAGCCCTGGATGCATGTATGCAAATCTGTGGCTTGAAAGTTAACCAGTATTTCAAATCTTGATGAACTGGATTATACACAAAAGGGTTAAAACATTCATGGATGTACAGTACGTACACAAATGTATTGTTTCATGAGATTATAATAAAATATTTAAACTGAAGGTGATATAATGGGGAGCCATATTTTACAATACACAGCCATTACAAAACTACTAAGTGCCCCCAATAGGTTTGGATGTGCAATAATACAAGCGGGCTGCAGGGGAAGCCTTATGTGCAAGGTAGTCCATTCATAAATGGTGAAATTGTTTCATAGCCCTTATACAGCAAAACATCTTTCATGGGATATGTAGCCTGACCGTGAAATAATTATTGGCCTCTTTTCAAATAAAATACTTGTTTTCCCTTTTATGTTGCTTCATTGCATCTCACCCCTTTTAAACCATCTCCTTTCTAACTGCACACACTCCATGGATGGCTGCATGACATTTCTCAGGGTGCTTTTCCTGATAGTTACAACAGTCTCAATCGGATGCATGTGTATCAGGGTGACAACACAGGAGTACAACAGGAGAGAGTGTTGTTACCCTGTTACAGGAAGCGACTAAACAAAGACATTCATGGCAGTGTCACCAGATATTATTTTCATGCAAACTGATTATAAAATGTTGAAAATTACTTTCGAAATTCATTAACATGTTATCACTTGTAATATTTAAATGACTGGGTGCAGATGGACTTTCTCACTATACCGATGTACTCAGAGCAGGTATGAACAGATCACACAAAGCTCTCTCCTATGACTAGCCCCGATCCAACTAAAGGCTGAGCAATTTACTTAACATTGAGGAGGCTTACTGTGCCCACTTTGTGCTCATTACCCAGTCAGAGTACATGGCGTGAGCAAGACTTGATCCTAAAAGGCCATTCCCCCAAACCACACAGGTCCACTCCAAAACTCTGGCTTCCCCCCCAACATAAACAAAGTGACAGGAATCCATGCCATGAGAAGTAACCAGCTGCATCCACTGCTCTGCACACTCTGCTGGACAGTGTGTCTTAGGGGAAAGTGGTGAAGTTGGATAGAACTCTGTAGAATAGCTATGTAGATCAATTTACCAATTCATCTTGGTACTGTCAGTCAGTGTCAGCCAGAACTATAGTTGAGGTGTTGGGAAACTGAAGAGAGCCATGGGCTCACTCCGCAAATCCATAGTGTGTCTGCTCAGCTCGACTGTGACTGTCACTGTGTGTTACAACTGCAAACAACCCATCTTTTAAGAGAGCTGACATCTGACTTTCTGCTGGCTGCATGTGGTAGGGGTGCACCCTAGGTGCTTGAGGAAGTTTTTGGTGATGATGTAGCATACTGAAGAACCCTTCCCCCCAGCACCACCAATGGGTATTGGAAATTGAAAGGGTCCAGTTTGGAACAAGATAAGGCAGATTTATAAAAAAATGATTGAGGAAGCATTTGAGCATAGTGTAAATGATGAGTACACTAGGCAAATGTTGAGGATTGAGGGACCCCGAATCACCAAATCTGATGCTCTCCCCGAATTACATAAGGATTTGAACAATTTATTATGTTGCCCAATAATTTTGGGCTGTAGTAGTTTAACAGTAGTTGCAAGCTATTACATAGATGTTTAACTAAAACCTTTTTGTAACTAGTCACACAAGTTATAGGGGGTAAGATGTACTGCATAAGTAATTGAATCAACAGGAACTAAAAGAAAAAGCACATAATGACTTTATTTTATGCATAATGAAATGTATTCTTACTCACAACAACTTTATGTGTGGGGAAGTTTACCACACCCAGGTACAGGTTTCAATGGGCACAACATAAGCACTATCTTATGCAAACCTGTACCTGGGGTGGTGGGAACACTTGATATTTTCCAATGACAGGTTCAAAGAATATGTTAATTGTAAAGCAACATTAAATTGCTTCATAGATAATGTCATGCTGACTTGGACTGGTGAGAAATCTTCATTGGGTGATGTTATAGAGGTAACAGGCTATAATCACCTGAATTTGGAGATTATATTTACCTATAGTAAAACCTATATAACATCTTTGGATTCAGCCCTGGGTATAAATGATGAAATCCAATCCAAAAAAAAACCAGTGTCACACTGCGGCTAAAAAGCTCTTTCACCTGTGAAATACAAATAAAAGATCCCTTCCCATGATCACTCACTACTCTACGACTAAGCTTGATTGGGTGAAACGAGTTAGAGACAGGCGTGAAAAAAACAATAGGGGTTATTTCCCACCTCCTACCTTACTTTATTCAAAATGAAGAAAAAAAAAGTTTTGGCATTAGTTCAACCTTAATGGTGAACATGATCCTCAGTTAGTAGACCCCTTGACCCCCAGGATTACAGGTCAAATGTTTGGGAATTTACATTCTTCCACTTTACCCATATGGCACATTATTGGATATTCTTCTTGGTCAACCCTTCACCTGCAAACAGAATATTGGCTTATGTGTGAAAAGAACCATATCTGGGTGACCACTACTCAAACAGAGAGTAGGCTCACTTGGAGGCAGCCCCATCCTCCTAAAATGCACAGCAGCCCAGACATTACCTTAACAAGGCACACTTCCAGTCTGTGTCTGCACTAACTCCAAAAAAAGCAAATATGGCTTCTGCTGATATCTATTTAAAACTAGCAAAAAAGCAAAGGTGCATAAGGGTAGCACAGTATACAAAACAGTACAAAGGGGGTCCCAGCAGTTGTGAGTAAACCATGGGTATCTACTGCTCCTGTGCAAAATGTCGGATCCCAAGCACAAAGGGAGCAGTCCCACAGGATCAGGTCTTTTAAGCTCACAATCCACTAACAGTTTAAGTGTGGCCTGCAGTGTCCCCCCTAAGGGACCTGACACCAAAAGCCTGGATCATTTTCCTCTACTTGAGTCAACTCCCTGGAGTCTCTCATAGCTTTGTTATTGGTGGCCCCCTCTTTCACCTTATTCATGGAAGATTTATCTGCAACTATACTAGATTTAAATGGCCAACTTGCAAATATAATTACTGAATATGAACGCAGAGGCCGTAAGCATAGTTTTACACCTTTTCCTTCAGAATCTTTCTCTGGCATTCCTGCAGTTGTAGCGGGTTCTGAGCCATCTTCTGTGGGCTACTGTCTGAGAGAGAGTCTCACAAATCCCTGAGGAGCCTCAGTCAGCTAAAATATCTCCCAAGCTATAGGAAACCATATTGACTCTTATTAATACTGAGCGAGTCATATTTAAAATAGAACAACCTGTAGCTTCTGCTAGTGCTGTTACCAGTCTAGGTTCCCTGAAAGGGGGGAGCGGTACAGAGATCCTCCATGTACCCAGATAAAACTTTCTTTTGCCCCTGCATAACTTTCTGGCCGGGCCAACAGTGTCTCTGCAGTCTTTCTCCCAGCCTGGCAGTTGAGGTGGGCGGAGGAAGCTGCAGAAGAGGTGGTGCCGGCGGGACTAGGGATTGGACACTACCGCCGCCGCGATCGTCTGCTTCTGTCCTCTCTGCTTCATCAGCTTCTCTGTGGGTCCCTAGGTGACATTAGGGGTCTTGAAGACCCCTGATGTCTCCATAAAGAGGACCTGTCATGTAAATTGGCTATTATATAGGGGGCTTCTTAGCCCCCGATGTAACAGCAATAAAGTTGTGTGTCAAAAGAAAAAAAAGTAATACAAAAATTAAAGAATCATAAAAAAAATAAAGCATAAAAACAATTTAAAAAGAAAACATGTGTCTTAGGGGAAAGTGGTGAAGTTGGATAGAACTCTGTAGAATAGCTATGTAGATCAATTTACCAATTCATCTTGGTACTGTCAGTCAGTGTCAGCCAGAACTATAGTTGAGGTGTTGGGAAACTGAAGAGAGCCATGGGCTCACTCCGCAAATCCATAGTGTGTCTGCTCAGCTCGACTGTGACTGTCACTGTGTGTTACAACTGCAAACAACCCATCTTTTAAGAGAGCTGACATCTGACTTTCTGCTGGCTGCATGTGGTAGGGGTGCACCCTAGGTGCTTGAGGAAGTTTTTGGTGATGATGTAGCATACTGAAGAACCCTTCCCCCCAGCACCACCAATGGGTATTGGAAATTGAAAGGGTCCAGTTTGGAACAAGATAAGGCAGATTTATAAAAAAATGATTGAGGAAGCATTTGAGCATAGTGTAAATGATGAGTACACTAGGCAAATGTTGAGGATTGAGGGACCCCGAATCACCAAATCTGATGCTCTCCCCGAATTACATAAGGATTTGAACAATTTATTATGTTGCCCAATAATTTTGGGCTGTAGTAGTTTAACAGTAGTTGCAAGCTATTACATAGATGTTTAACTAAAACCTTTTTGTAACTAGTCACACAAGTTATAGGGGGTAAGATGTACTGCATAAGTAATTGAATCAACAGGAACTAAAAGAAAAAGCACATAATGACTTTATTTTATGCATAATGAAATGTATTCTTACTCACAACAACTTTATGTGTGGGGAAGTTTACCACACCCAGGTACAGGTTTCAATGGGCACAACATAAGCACTATCTTATGCAAACCTGTACCTGGGGTGGTGGGAACACTTGATATTTTCCAATGACAGGTTCAAAGAATATGTTAATTGTAAAGCAACATTAAATTGCTTCATAGATAATGTCATGCTGACTTGGACTGGTGAGAAATCTTCATTGGGTGATGTTATAGAGGTAACAGGCTATAATCACCTGAATTTGGAGATTATATTTACCTATAGTAAAACCTATATAACATCTTTGGATTCAGCCCTGGGTATAAATGATGAAATCCAATCCAAAAAAAAACCAGTGTCACACTGCGGCTAAAAAGCTCTTTCACCTGTGAAATACAAATAAAAGATCCCTTCCCATGATCACTCACTACTCTACGACTAAGCTTGATTGGGTGAAACGAGTTAGAGACAGGCGTGAAAAAAACAATAGGGGTTATTTCCCACCTCCTACCTTACTTTATTCAAAATGAAGAAAAAAAAAGTTTTGGCATTAGTTCAACCTTAATGGTGAACATGATCCTCAGTTAGTAGACCCCTTGACCCCCAGGATTACAGGTCAAATGTTTGGGAATTTACATTCTTCCACTTTACCCATATGGCACATTATTGGATATTCTTCTTGGTCAACCCTTCACCTGCAAACAGAATATTGGCTTATGTGTGAAAAGAACCATATCTGGGTGACCACTACTCAAACAGAGAGTAGGCTCACTTGGAGGCAGCCCCATCCTCCTAAAATGCACAGCAGCCCAGACATTACCTTAACAAGGCACACTTCCAGTCTGTGTCTGCACTAACTCCAAAAAAAGCAAATATGGCTTCTGCTGATATCTATTTAAAACTAGCAAAAAAGCAAAGGTGCATAAGGGTAGCACAGTATACAAAACAGTACAAAGGGGGTCCCAGCAGTTGTGAGTAAACCATGGGTATCTACTGCTCCTGTGCAAAATGTCGGATCCCAAGCACAAAGGGAGCAGTCCCACAGGATCAGGTCTTTTAAGCTCACAATCCACTAACAGTTTAAGTGTGGCCTGCAGTGTCCCCCCTAAGGGACCTGACACCAAAAGCCTGGATCATTTTCCTCTACTTGAGTCAACTCCCTGGAGTCTCTCATAGCTTTGTTATTGGTGGCCCCCTCTTTCACCTTATTCATGGAAGATTTATCTGCAACTATACTAGATTTAAATGGCCAACTTGCAAATATAATTACTGAATATGAACGCAGAGGCCGTAAGCATAGTTTTACACCTTTTCCTTCAGAATCTTTCTCTGGCATTCCTGCAGTTGTAGCGGGTTCTGAGCCATCTTCTGTGGGCTACTGTCTGAGAGAGAGTCTCACAAATCCCTGAGGAGCCTCAGTCAGCTAAAATATCTCCCAAGCTATAGGAAACCATATTGACTCTTATTAATACTGAGCGAGTCATATTTAAAATAGAACAACCTGTAGCTTCTGCTAGTGCTGTTACCAGTCTAGGTTCCCTGAAAGGGGGGAGCGGTACAGAGATCCTCCATGTACCCAGATAAAACTTTCTTTTGCCCCTGCATAACTTTCTGGCCGGGCCAACAGTGTCTCTGCAGTCTTTCTCCCAGCCTGGCAGTTGAGGTGGGCGGAGGAAGCTGCAGAAGAGGTGGTGCCGGCGGGACTAGGGATTGGACACTACCGCCGCCGCGATCGTCTGCTTCTGTCCTCTCTGCTTCATCAGCTTCTCTGTGGGTCCCTAGGTGACATTAGGGGTCTTGAAGACCCCTGATGTCTCCATAAAGAGGACCTGTCATGTAAATTGGCTATTATATAGGGGGCTTCTTAGCCCCCGATGTAACAGCAATAAAGTTGTGTGTCAAAAGAAAAAAAAGTAATACAAAAATTAAAGAATCATAAAAAAAATAAAGCATAAAAACAATTTAAAAAGAAAACAATTTTTTTAAAGTGCCTGCCCCCCACATACCCACTCAGATATGCGCCGATTGCGCCGATTTTGCCGCACATGTTACATATCGCCGCAAACGTCAGAGTGAGAGCAATAATTTTAGGGCCATCAATCACTGATAACACTAAACTGATGAGCAGTAAAAGCGTTTTAAGCGTCGCCTATGGGCGTTTTTGGCGATTTTGTGGGCGCCCGCAATTTTAAGGCTTGACATGTTTGGTGTCTATTTACCCGACGTGACCCCGTCTTTTATGTTTTACCAAAAATATGGGTATAAATAACATAGTATATGGAAACTTTTTTTTTTTTCTTTTACATTCACGGTACTTTTTTCATTATATAGTTAAAAAAAATAACCCCCGAGGTGATTATATACCTCTAAAAGAAAGCTCTATCTGTCCCCAAAAAATGTTAACATAAATTGCAAGGCCGATAGTCCAGTCAAGCTGACTGGTGACATTTTTGACTGACTGGTGAGACACCCTAAAATTTTTCAAGCCCTGTAGATATACCTATGTCTATTTTTCCATTAATATGAGTACAGATGCTTACAATTACCCCCCTCCCATGTAATCATATAATCCCAAGCATCCATATATTTTCATAATTCTCAGACATATATATTTTCACCTTTCATTCCTCCGTATTTTCCATATAAATATATATTTATTTATTTACATACATCGGTAAAAAACAACAAATATCTCCGCATATCTATACCCTTTCAATCTCTTAATGCATCTGATCTAACCTTTTTTCTGACATGTTAGTCTGATATATTTATTAGGTTCTCTTCAATTTTGATCGTATATATATATTTATCACATAGTTCTCATTATATCTTTCGAATCTTGTTATTTATGAGTTACCCTTCTAAGTTTGTTCTTATGTATTATTAGTTTCTAATCTATTCTCTGTATGTGCATTTTTAACTCAGTGTGTATTGGTGTATAAACATATTCCTCTATTCTAGCTAAACTTCCAGTTATTTATTATCCATATCTGTATTTTGATTATTCATTTTGTTTTTCCTTCAATTTAGACCTCATACATTAATTTAAGGATGTTAGATTATATTTTCTATGTGCATGCATATATATTTTTAAAAACACATATACATATATATCCACATCCGTTTTAGTTCAGACTCCGATCTTTGATATTAAATAATCATTTAAGATAGGTCCTTCTCGTTCTAATTTGGACCTGGTTTTTCACCTCCATTGTGAGCATCTATATGGCTCTTCTACATTTGGATTCACCTAGATCCTTTCAGTCTGAGGGTTTATTTTATTGTTATTTATTATTCATTTACCCCTATTTGTTTATGTTTTTATATTATTTAAATATTCTCGGTTCTTAAGAAAAGGTTTATAGCTAATTATTTCGTTAAGGCCTGGGGGTTTGTTAGCTTTTAGGTTAAAGATCCATTTTGTTTCTAGTTGTAAAAGTTTTTGATCTGTATCTCCTCCTCGTTCGTGTGGATGTATGTGATCCAAAATGTAGAAGTTCAGACAGCTAGGGGGTGATTTACTAACCTAAAACACACACACACACCAGGTGTGTGTGATTTTCACACAGCAAAACGTATTTATCAACCAAAAAGTCTCTAAAAGCATATTTCCACTAATGCCATATATGGAAAAATCATGCACATGATGCATATATAATGCTGCTTCACAGTTTAGACAAAAATGGTTAGCTCATGCATTTACATTCCTGCATTCATCAACGCAAGCAACATAACATAGAGCTAATTTACACCACATTACCTTGCAATTCATTGCAGGGCTTTCCACAACACACCTGCTGGGTGTGTACACACTACAAAGGTGTTTAGATTCCACCCATAGATCATGCTGGGAGGGAACACACTACAGAGGTGTATACACGTTCGTGGTGTGTTTAAAAGGTTAGTAAATCAACCCCCTAGTGTCAAAGTTATGATACAGACCTATATGTCTGCTCACTGATGTTGTTAGTTTACCATTTTTTGTGAGATAGATGTGGTCTTTTACTCGTTTCCATATTGGTCTTTTTGTTTTCCCTATGTAATATGCTTCACATTTACATTTCATGAGGTAAATCACATTGCTTGTTTGGCAATTTGTTGTATGTTTCAATATCCAAGTTTTTCCATTAGGGAGAGGGATGTTGTTCCCCTCCGTAAAATATGGGCAATAGTTGCATGCTCCACATTTCCGAAATCCTCTATCACCACAGTTTGTTTTTGTTTCTTCTATTTGGTAGAAGCTCCATGTGAGGGTGTTTCGTAATGATGCCATTTTCTTGAATATTATTTCTGGTGTTTCTTTTACAAATTTATGTACTTTTCTATCTTCTGTGAGGAGATGCCAATGTTTTTGAAGGATTTTTCTTAATTGCCCCTGGTGTCTTGAGAATTTTGTTATTACTTTCATGGTTTGTTCTTTTTGCTCCTTATTCTCTTTCTTCCTGAACAGTAAATTTTGTCTATTTTGGGTTTTCGCTCTTTTATATGCTTTTCTCAGGGTTTTTCCGCTATATCCTCTCTCACTTAGCCTTCCTTGTAGAAGTTTTGCTTCTTTCTCAAAGTCCATGCTGTTTGAGCAGTTCCGTCTCAGTCTGATGTATTGGCAATAGGGTATATTATTCTTTAAGAAACTTGGGTGTGCACTTTTGGCATGTAATAATGTATTTCCAGCTGTCTCTTTTCTAAAGAGTTTCGTGGCTAGTATGTTGTTTTCGCCAATGTATATGGTTACATCAAGGAAGGTGATTTTTTTCTTGGCTTGCTTCCATCGTAAATTTTAGATTCAATTTGTTGTTCTCCATAGTTTCTTTGAATTTTGTAAGTTCTGATCTTGTGCCCGTCCAGATTACCAGCACGTCATTGATGTATCGTTGCCAGAAAAGTATGTGCTTCAACATGTTTGTAATTTCATCATTTGAAAATAGGTGTCGCTCCCATCACCCCAGGTACAGGTTGCCATACGATGGGGCACAGCAGGTTCCCATCGCTACCCCCTGCACCTGGAGGTAATGGGAGCCCCCAACGGTAAATACATTTCTAGTTAGTATGTGTTGTAATAAATCTAGGATAAAGTTGTTGTATTCCCAATCGTTCCTTGGTCTTTCTTTTAGAAACTCTTCGATTGTCTTCAGCCCTTCTTTGTGTGGTATGCTGTTTTAGAGTGTTTCTACATCTATTGCCACCAACCAGCATTGATCCGGAACTTCCATTTCTTCAATTATCTCTAACAGTTCTAAGGTGTCTTTTAGATATGATGGTAATGAGGTCACATGATTTCTTATTCATGTGACTTATGTGTCTTATTTATGTATCACTGTAGATCCTCAAATCATCTCTGAATTGGTGCTGACACTGTCCCTTCTTCTACTTTTGTTCCCCATGGTCCCTGTGTTGTAAATTAGGCACCGCTCCAAGATCACTCTCGTGATGGACTACAATCTCACATTTAGTTTGCTGGGTTGTATTGAGATTGTAGTCCATCAAAGGAGTGAGCTTGGAGCGAACACACACAGGGACCATGGACTTTAAATTAGCCAGAAATAATATTTTTGTTTTTATCCAACTTGATTGACACAGTGCAACATTTTGCAGTTGTGTTGGAAGAACAAATGCATATATTGTCAAATCCTATTATTTTATTAAAACAATTTTACAGTTTCTTGATCTTGGTGAATGATACAGAGGCAGCTTAAAGGGTTATTAAACACTCATCGGTTCTTGCATATATCTACTGCTAACCTGCAGTAGATATATGCAACACGATAAAAAAAAACACATTTCTCGGGTGGCCGCAAAGGATCTTGGGGCGGGCGCATGCGCAGTTCAGATGTTCAGCCGGGAGATGAGGAGAGACAGAAGGTATGTCTATGGAGCAGCGTGCACCCGCACCTCTATATTCTGCGCCCCCCTATACTCTGCGTCCTCCCTCTATACTCTGCGTCCTCCCTCTATACTCTGCGTCCTCTCCCTCTATACTCTGCGCCCCCCAATTTACTCTGCGTCCCACCTCGGTACTCTGTCCCCCCCCCCGCACTCTGCGTCCCACCCCTGCTCTCTGCATTATACCCCTACAGTCTGCGTCCCACCCCTGTGTCACCCCTGCACCCTGCATCCCACCTATGTGCCGTGCATCTCACCCCTGTGCCGTGCATCTCACCCCTGCGCCGTGCTTCCCACCCCTGCGCTCTGCGTCATACCCCTGCGCTCTGCGTCATACCCCTGAACTCTGCGTCATGCCCCTGTACTCTGCGTCATGCCCCTGCTGTCTGTGTCCCACCCCGGCAGTCTGCCACCAAACTTTACTTTTATTCTGCATTGTTGCACAGTGTGTTGCTGGGACTTATGGTATTAAGCTTATGGTATTATTCTTCAGTGGCAAAACTACTAGGGTCTCAGCGGTTACAGATGTTACTGGGCCCTGGCACTCCACCATTGTCCTAAAATCATTAGTCTGCATTGTTTTTTACCAGCACGTCATTGATGTATCGTTGCCAGAAAAGTATGTGCTTCAACATGTTTGTAATTTCATCATTTGAAAATAGGTGTCGCTCCCATCACCCCAGGTACAGGTTGCCGTACGATGGGGCACAGCAGGTTCCCATCGCTACCCCCTGCACCTGGAGGTAATGGGAGCCCCCAACGGTAAATACATTTCTAGTTAGTATGTGTTGTAATAAATCTAGGATAAAGTTGTTGTATTCCCAATCGTTCCTTGGTCTTTCTTTTAGAAACTCTTCGATTGTCTTCAGCCCTTCTTTGTGTGGTATGCTGTTTTAGAGTGTTTCTACATCTATTGCCACCAACCAGCATTGATCCGGAACTTCCATTTCTTCAATTATCTCTAACAGTTCTAAGGTGTCTTTTAGATATGATGGTAATGAGGTCACATGATTTCTTATTCATGTGACTTATGTGTCTTATTTATGTATCACTGTAGATCCTCAAATCATCTCTGAATTGGTGCTGACACTGTCCCTTCTTCTACTTTTGTTCCCCATGGTCCCTGTGTTGTAAATTAGGCACCGCTCCAAGATCACTCTCGTGATGGACTACAATCTCACATTTAGTTTGCTGGGTTGTATTGAGATTGTAGTCCATCAAAGGAGTGAGCTTGGAGCGAACACACACAGGGACCATGGACTTTAAATTAGCCAGAAATAATATTTTTGTTTTTATCCAACTTGATTGACACAGTGCAACATTTTGCAGTTGTGTTGGAAGAACAAATGCATATATTGTCAAATCCTATTATTTTATTAAAACAATTTTACAGTTTCTTGATCTTGGTGAATGATACAGAGGCAGCTTAAAGGGTTATTAAACACTCATCGGTTCTTGCATATATCTACTGCTAACCTGCAGTAGATATATGCAACACGATAAAAAAAAACACATTTCTCGGGTGGCCGCAAAGGATCTTGGGGCGGGCGCATGCGCAGTTCAGATGTTCAGCCGGGAGATGAGGAGAGACAGAAGGTATGTCTATGGAGCAGCGTGCACCCGCACCTCTATATTCTGCGCCCCCCTATACTCTGCGTCCTCCCTCTATACTCTGCGTCCTCCCTCTATACTCTGCGTCCTCTCCCTCTATACTCTGCGCCCCCCAATGTACTCTGCGTCCCACCACGGTACTCTGTCCCCCCCCCCGCACTCTGCGTCCCACCCCTGCTCTCTGCATTATACCCCTACAGTCTGCGTCCCACCCCTGTGTCACCCCTGCACCCTGCATCCCACCTATGTGCCGTGCATCTCACCCCTGTGCCGTGCATCTCACCCCTGCGCCGTGCTTCCCACCCCTGCGCTCTGCGTCATACCCCTGCGCTCTGCGTCATACCCCTGAACTCTGCGTCATGCCCCTGTACTCTGCGTCATGCCCCTGCTGTCTGTGTCCCACCCCGGCAGTCTGCGACCAAACTTTACTTTTATTCTGCATTGTTGCACAGTGTGTTGCTGGGACTTATGGTATTAAGCTTATGGTATTATTCTTCAGTGGCAAAACTACTAGGGTCTCAGCGGTTACAGATGTTACTGGGCCCTGGCACTCCACCATTGTCCTAAAATCATTAGTCTGCATTGTTTTAGAAAAACTGTCCCATGACACTTTAACAAAGTTATCGGTAATTGTATCTATGAGTACTTGAGGAAATGTATCCGTACCTGTACTCGGTCTAGAAAAAATGGCATTGGTGGATCTCTACTCCCGTCAGTGCCGGTACCGAGGTACAGACATGTAGTACTATTCATGGGAGGCAGAGTTAAATGACTACAAGTGCAGTACATAGGCAGCCGTCTTAGGGCGTGCCCAGGGGGGGGGTGCAAAAATGCACCTTCCAGCTGGCAGCTGCGGTAGAGTAGGCCGGGACCCGGCAGTGGAGGAGAAGGCAGGGCCTGGTGGCGATGGAGGAAGAGGCCAGGCCCGGAGGTGGTGGAGGAGGAGGATGCAGTGCCCGCTGGCGGCCGAGGAGGAGGCAGGGCCCAGCGGTGGAGAAGGCTGCCAGGTAAGAGGTGTGCAGGGGTGTGACTAGCCCACCTGAGACCCTGCAGAGTCCACCATAGAGATTCTGCAGGGTCACTACCAGGTGGGCTGTGTGTCACTATCGGGTGGGCTCTGCAAGGGGCGTAACTAGAAATCACAGGGCCCCATACAACATTTTGTGTGATTTCTAGGTGTGCCCCTGCTCGCTCCCCCCCCTACAGTACTGTATACTGTATACTAGAAGAAAGGTAGTGTGCTTGCCTAGCCTCTTATCACTTTTAACTACTGGATCTTAAAGGAGAAGTATGAGGGGAGTGCTTTGCACTCATCCTCATAGTTCTAGCCGACCTGTGACAATGAAACTGTCACAGGTCGGCTCAGTAGATCAGGAAGTGAGCGAACACATATCATGTGCGTTTCTTACCACATACCTCTGCACTCTGTGCGTTACTTACTTCTGACTGAAGCACTCTGTGGCTTACCTCCTTCTGACCTCTGCACTCTGTACTTTACTTCCTTCTGACCTCTGCACTCTGTACTTTACTTCCTTCTGACCTATGCACTCTGTACTTTACTTCCTTCTGACATATGCACTCTGTGCGTTACTTCCGTCTGACCTCTGCACTCTGTGCGTTACCTCCTTCTAACTGATGCAATCTGTACTTTACTTCCTTCTGAGAGATGGACTCCGTACTTTACTTCCTTCTGACCGATGCACTCCATGCGTTACTTCCACCTGCATGTGCGTCAGATCCTTCTGACCGATGCACTCTGTGCATTTCCTCCTGACCGGTGCACTCTGTGGGTTACCTTCTCCTGACCTCTGTACTCTGTATGTTTCTTACTACTGACCTCTGCACTCTGTGCGTTACTTACGACTGACCTCTGCACTCTGTGCGTTACTTACGATTGACCTCTGCACTCTGTGCAGATTTGGGGGGTCTTATTTTCTGGCAGTGCCCCTCCCGAGAGTAGACTCTGGATCCGCCCCTGGTTAGAAGAGTGTGAAAACACTTTCTGCTATTACCCTTTGAGCCAAGAATATCTGGCATAACAATGTGTGAGTGTGCCCTGTAGTGGACCTTTGTGTTTGGATGTGGTTCCAGAGTCTGAGGCAAAATTAGTCTGACTTCCTGGTTGAACCTGGTCACTACATGATTACGTTGTAAAATATTAATGATTAGCTTTTTCAGAAATATTAAAGTGTAGGTCTATAAAAACATCAGTCAGGATGTAACGTTTTATTATCTTGCATTGCACAACTCTTTGGATTTTGTGCACTTAATCATAATAGAAAATTGATTGCACATCACACTGAACTTCCTTGTGTAAAATTAGATATATTACATGGCTATAATCTGATGGCCCTTCTAAGTTTAATTTTAAAATGATCAACCTTTCTTCCTTGAAGAATGTATGAATGGCATGGGTGTTATTAGAAACCCAAAGACCTGAGGCAACCCTACGTTCCTAGTTTGAAGTATTCTGGGGCTTTCAGCATGCATGATGAACAGTAAGGGAGAGATGTCTCCCATGTTTACCATTTTCTCTCCTCTCTTTTCTGTTTCCTTCTCACTACTACCTTCTATTACAATCGAACCAGTGACGCTCAGGCCTTTCGCTGAACAAAGAATCCTGGGATTCAGGAGGATAAAAGTAACTTGCAACTTCACTGCTTCCACTACACATTGTATTGTGGATCCCTAATTAAAGTGTATCTCTAGGTAAAACCTTTTTTTAGTTGGAGTTTCTTTTTATTGCTGATTGAGTCTCCTTTTGGGGGGATTCACCCCTCTATTTGTACTGGTGGGTTTCTAATAGGGATACACCGAAATTTCGGCAGTCGAAACATATCAGCCGAAAATGCCAAAAGTGCAAAATAGCAGGGCAGCTGTGATCTCTCTCCTCCCCGCTGGGCGCTGCTCTGTGTCCCAGTGGGGAGGAGAGAAACTGTCACAAGAGACCGAGCTAAGCGGGAGGAGAGCGCTTTTAGCAGCCGGCGTCTCTCCATCCCCCCCCACCACCCCCCTCCGCACCGCTCAGCCTCTTGTCACAGATCGGGAGAGTGGCAATTTGTGGGCGGTGACAGCTGTTAGAGGCGGCTGGCCAGCGGTGCGGGGGAGGAGTCAGCTGTCAGATCGAGCTCTCCTCCCCGCACCGCTCGAACGGCCTCCTGTGACAGCCAATCCAGGATGGAGAGCGGGTACAAATGCTCAGAGATCATGTTTACTGTGTCCTTGGTTATGAATGAATGGGAAGTGATCTACATCACCTCCTGTTCATTCATGATTGTGGACATGGTAAACATACTATCTCCACAAGTTATGAATGAACAGGAACACTCAGTATAGAGCCGGGGCGCCCACTATTTTTCGTCTGGAGATCTACTTTTCAAATGACAACCTCATTGAGATCTACCAACGAAAAAACACCTGCATTCAGGGGCGGGAGGGGGCGTAGGCTGCACAGGCAGGCCCCTCGCCCACAGTGCGATCGCCTGCATTAGTGCCTGTGTTCCAGTCCAGTGCGATCCGCAAAAATGCTGCGAGCACTATTTTTGCAGATCGCACTGGACCGTAATGCAGGCACTAATGTGCCTGCGTTCCGAGTGCGGGCGATCGCACTGTGGGCGATGCCATTGACTTCAATACAGCTCCACACCCCCTCCCGCACCTGAACGCAGGGAGTCGGCCTGCTTACATTCCAGTGCATTCCAGTACATTACAGGTCCCGGCGTCCTGTCCTCCCGTGGTGCTCGTGTGGCCGACGTTGCACATGGGGTGTCCTGCACCTTTCCATCTGCAGCGTATGACACATTCAGCCGGCAGCTGCACGAGCACCACGGGAGCATAGCCGTAGCCAGCTCCTTTTGCGTCTGAGGCAAGGGGAAAAAACAAAGTTTTTTAAATTTATTTTTTACTATTTTTTATTTTATTTTCATTATTTATTTAAAATTTTCATAATTTATTTATTTTTTTACTCTTGGGGGGGCTTCCGGGAAATATTAGGGGTCTAAAAAGCCCCCTGATATTTCCCTTTTAAAATAGAAAAAGAAATTGAGGACACAAAGTCCTCAATCTCTTTTTCTGTATCCCCTGTTATCAATGGACAGGAAGCCTCTATACCAGGGGTGCCCACAAGGTCGATCGCGATCTACCAGTCGATCGCGTAGCGATCACTGGTAGATCAGTTCAACTGACTGCAATGGTGTGAATTAGGCACAAGAAAGCCCATAGGAAAGCATTGTGATGTATTTTGACTGCAGAAGTCAAAATAAAAGGACTGCATCACAACTGCATATTGTGTGAACTGGCCCTGACGCTAGGTGTGTACTAGCATTTCTATACCTCCCAAGCTCCACTTGATTCTGACTTCAGCTCAACCCTCAACCTAAACAGGAGGCAGACTGTCCTTTCCACCATCTGCGTTTCATTGTGCCCTGGGAGCAGTGCTCCTGTTATGTACAGCTTGGCGGTTTTGCTTAGTACAATGGAAAGCATATAAGTAGGAAATTAAAAAAATTAAATGATAAATATTATTGATAATAACAACATGACAACACACACAATTCTATTTGCAGATTTGTTCTGTGCACAAGGCTTTTCTAAAAATTTTTTTTCTAAAATGAATTACTTTACTAAATTGACACTAGAGGGCAGTCATGGATCTTAGTAGGAATGACCCGCAATGTTTGTATTGTTTTCTGTTTATAAACTGACTGAACAACTGACAAATTTTGACTCATCCTGTCCTTCATTGATTGTCTGTAGTTTGTTGGGTGAACCTATATGGGTCAGGATTTTTGATCACAAATATGCATTTTGGCCTTTCCTTTCAGGTAAAACACCTACATTGGTGGCCTATTACTAGCAGCAGACATACTGTATGTGTTTTATATTTCATAGGGTGTCTGGTTTTCGGTAATCCTGTAAAAGTGGAAGATCACCAACACTCAGAAGATATCGTCAAATTCATATGTTCATTTATTGAAAAGCAGCGTCACATACATCCAATAGCCAACGCTTCGGGGCCACGCAGGGACCCTTCATCAGGGCGATATAGTTACACTGTGTCGCCCTGATGAAGGGTCCCTGCGTGGCAACGAAACGTTGGCCACTTCATTGCTTTTCAATAAATGAACATAAGGATTTGACGATATCTTCTGAGTGCTGGTGATCTTCCACTTTTACAAGGCTAACGTGCACAGGGCCATCCGTCATCATCACTGCGAGCATCACATTTGCTACTGGTCATAAACGCTGCAGTGGATATATCTGCACACTATGTTGATTTTAGGTAATGTCTGCTTTTAGAGGGTAGAAAGCTTTTTGTGGGGCTGAAAAGAAGATTAATCATTTTTACAATCAGTTAGGCATTTATTTTAGGAAATGTATAGATTTGGGGGCATTTTTTAGGGGGAGAGGATTGCTTTTTCTATAATGGACTACAATCTCACATTTTGTTTACTAATTTGTATTGAGATTGTAGTTCATCACATGAGTTAGTTTGGAGTGGTGGCTACTTTATAACACACAGAGAGCATGGGGAACAAAGTAGTCACCCTCCAGAAGGAAGGACAGTGCCAGCACCAATTCAGAGATGATTTGAAGCTCTACAGCCGAGTGATACACAAATAAGATAGTTAAGGTACTTGAATGTATTTTTAAGGTTTAACTCCTGGGTTTAGTGTCACTTTAACAGACCAGAAAGCACCAAATAAGAGATGTTAATTATAAGGGATGACATACACTTTAAGGAAAAGGGAACATTTTTAGAACATTATGATATACATTAGGTTGAAATCACTCCGAAATGTATCTGTATTTTTAGATATGGTTCAAATTGTTATTGCAATACAACAATGTATGAAATCATACACAATTATGCAATATGGAAACACAATTGCAGCTGTTGTTTTGTATGTTTGCTGTCTCACTGTTTAATGGGGTTAGTATGAGCAATTGACTACAGTATGCACTTTTTTATTGAGAAACAACACAGTGGCCAAACTCCCCTGGCCATCAGAACAGCAAGTAATAGAGAAATGCTGACATCCAAAGAGTTAAAGGCTGTACAAGTTGTAACCTTCACATATACACAGCAAATTATCAGGAAAACGCCCCTGTCAGGCATTTGGTCTATCCATTTACCTGTGAGTGTGAGTGTCAGTCATGCCTAAGCTACTCCCTATTCCCACATAGCTCTGCCTCCTTGTTCTAAGACACATAGAGCACACGCAGCCTAGTCACTGGAAGGAAAAATGTTCCGAATAGCTGTTAGCAGCTTGCCTGGCTGTTCCCTGCCTGCGTTGGCTGCTGTTTTATGGTGGAAGAAAGAGAAAAGGAAGGAAAGGCTTGGACCAAGGCCAAAAAGCTGGAGGGTGAGTACATGGACAGAGCAGGACTGGTAGAGCTGTCACCAGTAACCAGGAAAGGACACTGGAAAGGTTATTGGTTTCTTCAGTGTGCAGTGCCAACATTTTATGGCGATCATAGTCAGTCATTAAAGCAAACGGCAGAGAGAATCAAAGAAATTTAAAGTCATATCAAACCCTATGTTTTTTTTTCAGTTCAGATACTGATGGCAGCACTTTGCTTGCATTCTGCTTTTTGTTTTTACAGCTTCTGCATTTCTGTCTTTTTATTTCACCAGCTGCCCCCATCAATGGCTTTGATTTCCATTGTAAGGGTGGCTCCTTGGTTTGAAGAGTTCTTTAGAGCCCCAAAGAAGCCACCCTTACATGTGTGTTCACAGTATAGCTGCCGGGGGAATACAAATAATAATGTAGTGGCATTGGCACACATGCATAACGGTAGGAATGATGGGACATGTAGTCCTGAGCAGGGAATCAGGGCACAATCCTCGGATCAGAAGTTTGGGGAAGCCACACAGTGCAAATTGAAGGCTGGTCTATATAAAGCTGGCCATACACCTGCAGATTCTCTATGGTCAGATGTAAAAAGTGCATCAGATTCCTCCATCTACGCTAAACTGTGTGGATGGAGGAATCTCCCAGTGGGCCAAGCTTCAGTATCTTGCTAGTTGGTCCCGCTGGCTGTCAAAATACCTGAACAATCTGATTGGATGCAGGCATTGTTCAGGTGTTTTGAGAGTCAGCAGGGCCAACATGCTAGATACTGATGCTTGGCCCAGTGGGAGATTCCTCTATCCACACAGTTTAGCTTAGATGGAAGAATCTGTTTCACTTTTTCCATCTGACCATAGAAAATCCGCAGATAAATCTATTGGTGTATGGGCAGCTTTAGAAAACAAAATATGATTGTTTAGTTTAATTGTTACCCAACATTATTTAGGAGGAACTCCAGGAAGTCTTTTTCCTAACCCTTTTTTCTTAACCTGCACTGCAAGGATTAAGTGCTTATTTGTGTGTAGGTTAAAAAAGTTATACTCACCCAAAGCTCCAAGCTGACTTCTTCTTAGACCGGTCCTTCTAGTGTCTCTCCCCATTCAGCGGTGTAAGGCCATGTAAATGATCACGTTCTATACACAGTGTTTAGATTTGAGGAGGTTGAGGGAGATACAATACTGCTGCTGCAGAGGAGACAGGTTGGAGGGAGCGCTGTGACAGCTGGCTGGCTCGAAACTTCAGGTGAGCATAACTTTTGTTATTTTTTAACCAAGACAAAAACGAGCAATTAAAGTTTGCAGTGGCAAAGGTAGACCCACTGCAAGGGTTAATTACATTTTTGTTCCTCGAGTTCTTCTTTAATTATAGAATGTTATACCTTTGCGCTAATAGACTCTTAACTTTGCCTTACTAATCTGGCCATTCATAGTATGAACATAGATATTGTTTGAATAAGCATTTAAGCATTTTATTAGTAGAGTAGTATTGTTGAGATTTTAGCACCGCACACCTAGAACATCCATTCACACCATCATTAATTGGCAAGTGATTAATAGGAGGGTTGGATTTGTAATAAAAAGGTTGGGGCTTGCTCAAAGCTCTGGCACTGACAGGTTTACATTTATTAGAAGTATTATCTTACAGAATGGTAAAGTGACATGGGGTGTTATAAGGCTTTTCATGTAAAATGAAAAGCACAGACTAAGGGCTCTTGCACACGGTCGCCCGCCCCTGGGCACTATAAATGCTAGCGTATTCCCACTGCCAGGGAGCTCCAAGTGCAGCGTAAAAGCCTCACATCAAAGTCAATGGCTGAATGCTGTTGTCAGCAATCACACAACGGCATTTTGTAGATCTGCACATGTGTAGGAATGTAAAACATTAGACGCAGACTGTGTGCATGTAAGATTTTACATCGGTGTGCATGCACAGGTTTACGGTGCTGGCATGTACCCACTATCAACAGTGTACAGCCATTGACTTTTATGTGAGGCTGCAGGTGGAGGGAATACACCGGCATTTACAGTGTACAGGGGTGACGGCCATGTGCAAGGGCCCTAAAACTCAGTCTCACTGATACAAAGACTAGGTGGGCAATCAATTCATCTGAATGGAATTAAGACTTAAATACACAAACAGATCCCACCTAGGTTTCCACCGGGGACATCTATCATCCTCTAGTGCGGCCTTTCTCAACCAAGCTGCCATGGCACACTGTTATGCCTCCTGGCCTCCTCAGGGGTGCCTCAGAATTTTATTGTAGTGGGACTGTGATGTGAAGGGGGAAATGAAGAATAATGTTAAGGCGGCTACTGATGTAAAAGGGGGCTACTGATACAAATGGTGACTCTGACGTGAAGGGGGCACTTCAATGTGAAGGGGGAGACCCACTTTTTTGCTGTTTTTGCATGTTGTCCCCTTTAAAATCAATGATATTTTCCACTGTGGTGCCTCGAGATTTTACATACAGAGTGCTGTGACTAAACAATAGGTTTAGAAACACTGCTCTAATGATCATCTTGTACCTTGCCATGCCTCAGATATTTTTTCCCCTGATGGAACCTTGTGACATAAACATAGGGAATATTCCCTCTCTTCCTCATGGGAGTAGGGGAACAATGCTTGAATGATCGTACAGTATGAATTTTATAGTATACTGTAGGCATTTAATTACACCCAAGTGCACATTATCATTGATGTAAGAACCCCAGTACATCCTGATTGTGAGCAGTAATGCTCAAATTAGCAGACCATCTCCACAATAAAATAGGGAATGTATGCTGGCCTTATTTATGTAGAATTGCCATTATATATCAGGAAAATATCAGAGACACAAGTAGAACAATAAAATGCATTCATTTTATAAGACAAAAATGTGTCATCAGAGCTTTGCTAGATGTGAGCTGGAAATGAATAAAAGGTTTATTGCACCAGGAAAGGTGCCCGGTGTATTTTTCTGTTATCCCCTGTGAAAAGTCGGGCACTCATACCATGATGCAAGTACGAGAGAGGAGGGGATCTGGCGGCATACCTTTCCCCGCAGGATGAACTCCCTCTCCTCTCTCTGCTGAAGTCCATCACCAAGATGGCCGCTGGCAGTCAAGTGTGCATGACGTCATCTCACATGCGTAATGACTTCACATGCATGCGCAATGACATAGCAGGGACGCCTCTGGGCCAATCCTACCTTGTATGCCGCCTGAGCCCATATAGTTGGGGGGGGAGGGGTTTGGGGGTTGTTTGCTGACAGTGCTATCACGGGCAGCGGGTGGAGGCCTGTGGGGTGGGACGGGTGGCTGTGTAAGAGCTGTGCATGTTAGCATCTCTCTGTCTGGTCCCACCCAGCTCACTGACCTCACTGGTTGCCAGGAGCTTGGCGGGATGTATGGGGCCCTGTGATTTCTAGTTACACCCACCTGATAACCCAAAGAGCCCACCTGAGGGTGACCCTGCAGAGCCCACCATATACTCTCTATGGTGGGCTCTGCAGGGTCTCATGTGGGCGGTCAATCCCTCTTGCTTGTCAGCCCCGATCCTCTGTCCGCCTCCTCTACCTGCTCCACAGTCGCTGGGCCCCGCCTCCTCCATTGCTGCCAACAACGTGCCCAGCCACCTCCTCCGAAGCTGCTGGTTGTCACCGACTCAGCAGCGGCTGTGAGGAGGAACGCGCCGCTGCACATTTCACTGACAGGTTGTCAGTGATGTGAATAGCGGCGTGTTCCTCCTCACAGCCACCAGTGACAGCAAGCAGCCTGAGATGCCATAGCGACCCAGGCGGCCCGCATGGCATCAGGGGGATGTCTTGGCCGGGCCTCCTGGTGCCCCAGGCCCAATATCGGTCGCCTGGGTCGCTATGGCGATTGTTCCGCCACTGCCTGTGTGTGTTCTCGTGTAACTTACCTTATTTGCTGGACTACCAGTGTTATTTTATGAACTGCCCAAGTCAAATGAACCAGGGATCTGATCTGAATGTTATGGGCCAATGCATTGTATACATTTGCTCAAAATACATTCATAGTTTTTCCTAACAATATATAACATTCATTAAAAACTGTAGCACAAGGCAGATAAAACATATACGTGAGCGCAGTGTAATCCTACTCTTTGTTGACAATTCATGAACACATACTGGTACAAGTGTGTCTAACTTTTCAAAGACACTGGGCTCCTTCCAAGATCAACACATTACTAGCTACTCCTTTACCTATTCACAGGTACTGTACCGTACAAAGTCACAAATGATGTTTGTTCTGGTCCGGCACATCAAATAGATTGGTATGTGCACAGCAAACATGTAACAGGTAAAACTGTAGTGGAGAATATAATATATATTTTCTGTATATATAGTGTGTATTGTGTGTGTGTGTGAGACCTGATTTTCCTTTGCTGTAGTTAAAGGAGAACTATGGGGTTAAGTCTTTTCCCCATAGTTCTCCTTAGGGTAACGGGAGGACACAAACTAGCATCCTCCCGTCACCCTAGGCTCAGTATACTGCGAGCTGTAGCTCGCGGTATACTGAGACGCCGCAGCTGAAGCAGATCCCGACAATTGTGCCGGGATCCGCCCAGCTGTGTGACTGACAGCTGGCTCTGCCTATCAAAAGGCAGAGCCAGCTGTACCCGCCCCCTCCCCCGAAACAGCGCTGGCGGAGCGGGGGTAATCCAGCCCCTCCCCTGTCACGGCAGAGAGCCGTGACAGGATCGAGAGGTGAGCGAACGCCGATATGTGTTCGCTCACCTCCCGATCTACTGAGCCGACCTGTGACAGTCTCATTGTCACAGGTCGGCTAGAACTATGAGGTGAGTGAAAATCACTCACCTCAGAGCTCTCCTTTAATTAACACTTACAGGTCATGTACCTCCCACAGCTTGTGACTGGACAGTGACGGGAGAAGCAGCAGATGAATTAGCTTATCCATCTGTCAGTCTGCTCTGTTCTATCAGCATTCTGCAGCAAAACTGATTGACTCCTTGTGCTGCTTCTTCCTCCCCAGTCTCTAAGCTCTGCTGTATAGGCAACTTCAAGGGGCTGATAGACAAAGTCTTGTACTTACACTGCTCGTATTTAAAAGAAAATAAGGATGTATTAACGATTGCAAAGTTGCATTTATTTGTGTCTTTTATATCTGCCCAAGGCTCAGATTTAAAAATGGAAGTGCTGTTCTTATACAAAACCTTATCCCAGATTATACCTGTCATTTACTGTATAGGACACCTGTACTACCGTGTTTCCCCGAAAATAAGACCCTGTCTTATATTTTTTTTCCCCAAATAAACACACTAGGTCTTATTTTCGGGGGATGTCTTATTTTTTTTTTTTAAGTATACAGTAAATTTATATTACAGAAATCCCTGAAGATAGCACTAGGTCTTACTTTCGCGGAAAACACGGTAGTTTGCATTGGTCCTACCAAAATAAAGAATGTTCTGCTTTGCCACAGCTGATTGTTTGATAATCTCTTGAATAAATGTATGATCATTCTCATTATATTATAACCATAAAATGTTTATAATTTCAGAAGGAAATTCATCCCCATTACAATTTGAGTGTGAAAGTGCTAAAAGCCAGACATATACATGGAGCAGACATGTGTAAGTAATGTTTGCTCTGTCCAGAATGACCACTCCAATCAGCACCCATCTCTTTATCTCCTTTCCTTAAATCTCTTGGTAAATTTGTTTTTAAAGTGACCCCTCACTATAGTGTACAAAGTGGATGAAGGCACACCTGTGAAAGAGATCAGTAAATACTTTAGTTTCCTGCTGTCTGTACCACCAAACACAACTCAGATCCTCAGAAATCTTCTACTGAAATCCACGCTGAGACCGATACTTCCCAGAGTGTAAATCTCCTGGGTCCCCCAAAGTTCTCACTGGTTCCTCCTTCTGACCTCCACATAACTACTTTAACCTGTAAAAAGTGGAGGTCAGGTGGAAAAAACCAGTAAGAGTTGTGAGGAACTCAGCAGATGGACAGTGTAGAAGATTTCTGAGTATCTATGTGGCATATAGCGGTGTGAGCAGCAGCAAACATAGGTATTTACTTGTTTGTTTTGCCTTCATCTAAGTTGTATATTATAGTGACAGGGTTGCTTTAATAACAAATTTAGTATAGTAAAGCTGACCATACCAGCCCCCCAGACTGGTTGAAATTACTTGATTCCCCATTCATGCTAAAGCATCTAGATGGAGGAATCTTCACTGCTGGCTGTTGTATTCTTCATTGTAGTTACCTGCTGCATACCGAACTACATTCTGACTTTTTAGGATAAGTGCTTGAAGTGACCACCATGGATGGCACCGTGCAAATCCTCAGGACTATGAAGATAGGTCACTAGCATTCAATGGCATTTTGACCTATGTGATATAATCTTGCAATTAAAACAACTGTCTTTGCATGTGGATTCAGTCTGTTTGGTGGACAATTTTTCACCCGGTTCCTTCCACAAGAGTCATCTCAACAATTGACTTGTGTTGAGCCGGGCGGTAATTGCACAGATCTAATTTCAGCTGAAAACAGTAGAAATTCAATCTGTGTATGACCAGCTTAACACAAAGATATTGACAAAGGTATTAAAATATATTTACAGAAAATAAATGTATATAATACAATCTGCACAGACATAAAGTATTTCTCAACCATGGCTCTATTACATACTCCTCTATGTCAGCAGCTGGCCCCAGGTATATACACAGGGTACAGTCCGTGTACCCATCGCACTCAGAACCGCTGCTCCATGAGTGGGTACAGCAGGTGTCTATGGGTGGCTTCCGTCAAAGTATAAGTAAAAGATGGACACCGGCACTCCAAAGCAAATCCAGTACGTCTATTTATTCACGTACTTGTTGCAAATGCAAAACACAAGAGACAGCATTTCGGGGTCTCACAGGATCCCCTTCATCAGGCAAACAAGTTTATTCACGTACTTGTTGTAAATGCAAAACACATGATACAGCGTTACAGCGTTTAAAGTGTTTGCCTGATGAAGGGGACCCTGTGAGACCCCGAAACACTGTATCTTGTGTTTTGCATTTGCAACAAGTACGTGAATAAATGGACGTACTGGATTTGCTTTGGAGTGACGGTGTCCATCTTTTACTTTTGGGTATATACACATCTAGTAGTGTTTTAGAAGGAACCTGGAGAACAGTATTTTTACCCCCTCAGAATTATTCAAATGATATTCCAAATCCTGGGACTTCAGTTGATTAGAGGAATCCAATTCTAAAAAGGGGATGTCTATATTTTCCTGGTATAGGGTGGAGGTGTCCTGTGAAGCCTCTAGAGCAGCATTTCTAAAACCTTTTTCAGTCATGGCACCCATTAAAAGTATGCAGAATCTTTAGGCTTCCCAGTCTGAAGTGAAAGAAACATAAATGTAAAAAAAAAAACAGGCTTCCTTCAAAATCCATACCGGACCCTTATCTGTGATAGGGACCTGGTATGGATTTTAAGAGGGGTCCCCATGCAAAAACACAAAAAGTGAGGTACCCCCTGCACATAAGAGTCCCCCTTCCACATTAGGAGCCCCCTGCACATCAGAATCACCCCCATTATATCAGGAGCCTCCTTTTACAATTCGAGCTCCCTTCACATTGGGAGCCCCCTACTTTGACATCAGATTCTCCTCCTCTCATACTAGGAGCCCCTCTTCACATCAGAACCCCTCTTTCACATCAGAGGGTTGACACGTGTGTGACTATTTCAATGCACCCTAAGGAAGCCAGAAGGCACCCTAGTTGGAAAAGGCTGCCCTACAACACGTAGAGTGTAATTATTCACTACACCCAGAGATGGGTACTCTTTTTCCTTGCTCTGATGCAATGCTGTGTTTGTTGCTTTGCAGTTGTTGACTCATGTTTGCAAAGTGAAAGTAGCATAGTAGTTAAAGTAATGTACCCACACACATATAGATTATCTGCAGATAAGACTCATTTTGGACACAACCAACTTTTACAGCTAAAAGGTATGTGCTTGTACATTGGGGTGAAGGATGTGATGATTCAAACATTGCATTGGCAGCACTAAGCATTTATATTGTACCTGCAAGTTATTCCTAGCCACTCCTCACCATTCTTTACAGCCTTTGACGTATCCCACTCTTCCCTTTGTTTTACAGAGCAATAGATTAGGTTGAACAGTCAATATGTCCAGTCCTGCTTTGACATATCATTCCCTTGCTGTTGGTCAGATATTTACTGTGAGATATTTAAGTTCAGTGTAGCTGAAACTAAGTCCTGGGCTATACCAGCAATGACATTTCTTTACTAGTTACAGATTTAAGTACATTTTTATTCATCCAATGTTAGAAAGTGAATATGGACAAATAATTACCTACCGGAATGCATAATCAATTAATTTTGTACTACAAAAATTATAGATGACTTCAAATATTAGGTGTTGCCCTGTGTGTTGCCATCCTCTGACTGTCCTAGCAGATTCCAATAGAAGACAGAACAATCCAAGAAATCCTCTCTACTTTTAATACGTATGTAGAGTAACTGAGGGTTTAGAGCAGAGTAGTTTTTGGTTGCTCAATTAAATAATTACAGATATCTTGATAGGTTGTGAGATCTGTTATTAAATCTTTTTCTTGTTATCTGTCTCCAGTATCAGATGCAGATTGCTATGTTCAGCTACAACTCCCCACTGCATCTCCTGTTCCTTCCCGGACAAAGGTTGTTTACAATTCCAGTGACCCGGAGTGGCAGGAAACATTTCACTATCGTATTCATGGAGCAATAAAGGTGAGAGCTATTGAAATGAACTGTCAGGTACCTTGATAAAGAAGATATACTGCAATTAGGGAAAACAAGCAGATAAATCAATTACATACATGAAAGTCTGCAACTGAGTGTTTATTAGGAATTCACCGAGATACTAGTATTGGTGCTGATACTGAGTATTTGCTCCAATACTTACCCCCGATACCAGAACTTCAGAGGGAGATTTCTTCTGACCTGCTGTTCCACAAGGGAACATGGAGCTGGAATCCTGGACAATCAAGAATGATTGGCCAGGAAGCCTACTCCATGCTAGTGGAAGTATTGGTATTTGGTATCATCGAGTACCGAAAGATAAATATCGGTACTAGTACCCATTTCCGGAAATCCATTATCAGTGCATCCCCTAGTGTTTATGGAATTGGTTCAAACCCAAAAGCTGTCACTTTTCTAGACCAGTTAAAAATGAAAACCCATACCTAACAATTGTTTTCTAGATGTGAAAAGGAATGATACAATTACATTCAAACCCATGAGGTTATGTTCACATGTATGTTGAAAGACAAATGTGTCACAAAGCTTTAGAGACATCTATAGCATTTATCAAGGGTTGCCTGAAAATTCAGAATGCCTTTTAAACAGCTTTTTCAGGGGCATGCCTTATATGCATTTACACTATATTTATAGCACATTTGCGGCACTCTCCTGTTGACTTAAATTGAGGAATTTGTCAGGCTTTGCAAGTTGTCAGTAGCTGCCAAACATTGCAGGCAAGATTAAAATCTACATGAAGCAAAGCAACGCAAATGCACTTTGATTTTTATCTGTGTACTAGACCATCCACTTTTGTAATAAAGAACAGGCTTTGGCTTTGAAAAGCTTCAATAACGCAAATCAAATGCCACTTCTTTACACCTATGTGAATGAGGCCTTATTGTGCAGGTGTCAAAGTAAAATGGCCTCAGGAAACATTACTTGTTACAGAACAAGACTGGTTTCTATAGGCCATGAGCATGCTATGGTGCTTTTGAATTTAGACAGAAAATAATACACATATACACTGTGAAATAGTAAATGGAGAAGTTACCTCTTTCTAACACATTAGTGTTTTACTTTATAAGTTTTGAAAAGGGTGAGAAACGGTTATATCCCTGTCAGATTTTTAATCTTGTTTGTATCCCCATTGAGGTGATGTCCCTGATTTCTAGTGACAAGGACTCCAAGGGCCTTTGATCCTTCCACACTCTATCCCAAACTAAAATATAAGGTTTTATCAGGAGTAGGACTTTAAGTTAGTGACATAACACCAGTGCAGTTTCACAATGAACCAATTATTTCTATGAAAAAGAAATAGGATGGTAAATTTGAAATGGATTCAATTTAACATATACAATTAAAACACTGCATCTTAGCAGCTGATACATCTGCTTAGTGGCTCTGTTTTTTTTATTATATTGAGGTTTATCTATCTGTCTACAATTTCAAATAAAAAAACAATTGAAAGAGAAACACCGTATTTGTGTTGCCTTTTCTAAAAATATATGACTTATGCTAGTACTAGCACCCCATAGTGGCATTGCCTTCCCATACTGCAGTACTGTACATACCTTCCTGCCTGCTGCTAGCCCTTCAGTTGCCATTTGTCATGCAAAGTCCTTGATGCCTCTTACCTTATCCCAATATCATTAGTTGTACCCCAGTTCAGTCATCACCCCCTAACTGGTGCCACTATGCAGTCAAGTAGAGGAGACAGCAGTTTATAGTTCGCCCACCCAGTGACTTGCCAGAGATGTTCTACATGTTAAAACATCCACAATATATAGTCGGTCACACAGAAAAACTCAGCTGGTTTCCTGATAAAAACAAAGCAGAATATCTTCATTGCTGAAGGAGAGTGAGACCTGAGAAAGGCTATAAATTGAATTAAAATGATAAAATATAAGCAATTTATCAAAAAGTTGACTCAATTTACCATGATGCAATACATGCAGATTTTATAGACCATCAAAAAGGCTGAGTAGATTTGATTTTCTGAAGGAACTTTGTGCCTGCTTTTTTTCCATCATCAATCACAATGAAAGGTTCAAGGAATGTTTGAAACACATCGGTGGCTGGAAGAGACTTCATAGTACTGGCAGTTTTTTGCGAGTTCAAACAATGACAAGCACATGTTATGCAGGCTAGGCAAGCTGTGACTGGCTAGGCTCTCTGAACATTTATTTCCATAATCAATATGGACACATGCATTTTGCCTCAAGGAGTATTAATATTGTTTATTGTGAATTCTGCAATCGCCAAATTTCTATCTTGTGTTTGATTTGCAGAACATACTGGAACTCACTCTATATGATCGCGATGTAGTGATGGATGATAAACTTTTTTCCATTGTGTTTGATGTAGGAAACATTAAGCCTGGACAAACCAAAACAGAAGTTTTTAAACTCAGTCCCAAGGTGTGTGCGTATTCAAAGTTTGCATCTTTACCCAAAGTTGTCATTATTTAGACCAATATTAATGAAGAACATGTATATTTATAAAACATTTTTATGTGGTGTGTTTAGTGTAGGGCAACCAGAGCCACCAGCAGCTTTTACTGGCTTTTGCTCCCTGCTGCACAATTGCTGTATGCAGTGGGGAAGCTAGACATTCTGTCACCTGGGGCAAAGGCTCAGAGTTGCTCCCCCCAAGGTAGAAGTTCTCCATCCACACACCCAGTGGCGGCACATGTCCCCTCAGCCTCCCCTCCCCTAGCTTCAGCCCTGGCTGTATGTAATACAATATTCCAGCCTGCTCCCTTCTTTATTGCTAGGATCTGCCCTGTACAAATATCCATATGTAGTACTTTAAGCCACAGCCCTTCAGGAGAATTTGGCATGGCTCAAGGCATGGCATGTTTTGATGAGGTTTATAGAACCAAGTTTTCTGTGTCTATAGGTTCCTGACTAGGAATTAATTTTGGGTTCACCAAAACCATTGATTTGAGGCAAACCCTGCACATTCATTGTCCTCGCAAATTTAGGATGAAATTCACCACACCAAATTCTTTATCATAATGCACTGCCTGGAGTTTGAATATAGGTCAGCTGGCTTAGAAGGGCCACTATCGAGAGGCTTTGTTATGTGCCAGCCATGCACTATAAAAGGGTGGGTTCCCAGCAACCATTTGTCAGTGTGTGTTGGAGTAGTTTAGTGAGAGCTGTGTAGGGAGAGTTGATTGCTTTACAGCTCTGTACTGTGTTCTATTGTGCAAGATTACTGTGGATTACAGTCATGCTGCGTGTGTCTATGAACGCACACAGCTAGGTGCAGGCACGGCCGTGACTGTGCATGCACAGGTGCCTCTACAGCAGCCAGCTAGATCATGGAGGCACTGGTGCTTTGGATACCACTAGAGAACACGGAAATAAAAACATTTAAAGACTAAAAACATTTTTTAAAGTAAGTCTGACCCCAATGAGCAAGAAAAGTAAAAAAAGAAAACCCCAAAAATTAAAGGTTTAATGTTGCTTTAACTATTAACAAAAATGTATCTTATTTGTGCATCATTCGGCTGTAGATCCTCAATCATCTCCGAATCGGTGCTGACACTGTCCTTCCTTCTGGAGGGTGGCTTTTGTTCCAAGCTATGTACCAATCATATGAAAATATGTGATAATGATAAATGATACATTAGCAGTACACTGTAAGAATGGTTTTGTTGCAATAAACATATCAGGTTTATATACGTTATATACTGTATGTACATTTTTATACATTACAAGGTTCACTGACATATTATTGTTTGCATATATAGGACAAGGGAGTGTTAGAAGTCGAATTCCACCTTGAAGAAAGGTAAGAAAAAACCCACTAGTTTTCTTTTAAAATTTAGCTGTATATTAAACTATATGGCAGCACAATCAGTAAAAGTACATGCAAGCTTTAAATTGACACTAAACTCAAGTACCTTAACTATTAACAAAACTGTACTTTGTTTGTATACCACTCGGCTGTAGTTCCTCAAATCATCTCTGAATTGGTGCTGACATTGTCCTTTCTTCTGGAGGGGGGCTACTTTTGTTCCCCATGGTCCCTGTGTGTGTGTGTTGTAAAGTAGCCACCACTCCAAGCTCACTCCTGTGATAGACCACAATCTGAAGTTTAGTTTACTAATTTGTATTGAGACTGTAGTCCATCACAGGAGCGAGCTTAGAGTGGTGGCTACATTACAACACACACAGAGTTCATGGGGAACAAAAGTAGCCCCCCTCCAGAAGGAAGGACAGTGTCGGCACCAATTCAGAGATTATTTGAGGATCTTCAACCGAGTGATATACAGATAAGATACATTTTTGTTAATCGTTAGGGTACTTGAATGCATTTGTATGATTTAACTCGAGTTTAGTGTCACTTTAAGTAAAGTAAGGTGCCTTGTTTTATCACAAATGTAATCCATGTCCTATTTTTTTCTAAATAGCCAAGAACCACCAGCTGAAATAATCACCAATGGTGTTTTAGTGGTGAGTGGTTTGTTTGTTTTTTTAACATTTTTCTTGTCTTCTTGTTTAATGTATGCCTAAATAAATGATCATATGTTCAATAAGTTACACTGTAAATATAGCGACTGAATGACCCCATATCTAATGAGTTACAGCGTAGATGTAGTAACTTTTTGACCCTACTGTAAGTATAAATGGTTACAGTGTACAGAGGCTAAATTAAGTGATCTGTTTCGGTTGGCCAAAACTGTTGCAGTACAAGGTGATCAGCACTGAAAATGAGAATTCTTACTCATTTGGATCTGCCAATTAATCGGCAGTTTTGGGCAGTGTAAAAGAGTGCAATGATGGCACATTCTTACCTTCACCTTTCCACTTTGTCAGGGAATATAGGAGAATAAAACAAAAGGCTAGTTAGTTGGCAAAAAGAGTTAGACAGGCCATAGATGGGCAAATATCTCCCCAAAAATGACAGAAAGAGACATAGTTGCCCATCTTTCCATGAACCAAACAATTAACAAAACCCAGTGGCACTCCAATGCTGACATTAGCACACATTTCCTCATAGCAGAGTGAATGATCAAGAGCCACTTGCAGGGAAAATCTGGTACCATCATCTCTGATTGCTTCAGGAGCTCATTATCATCATATAGTGCAGAAAAAAAAACTTCAAATAGGTAAAAATGGTTGTCTTTTATTGATCTGTCTCTGCCTGCCTTCGTTCTTCCTTCATATACTTTATTAACATGAAGGAGGAACTAATATATTTGTTTATATATTGGTGTCTTCTCATATCATGATGTTAAGTACATTCTTAAAGGAGAACTATGGGGTAAGTGTTTTTCCCCATAGTTCTCCTAAGGGTCATGGGAGGACATAAACTAGCATCCTCCAATGACCCAAATCGGCCTATCTAGAGGCAGAGCCAGCTGTACCCGCCCCCTCCCCAGTACGTTCCGCCAGTCAGCGCTGGAGGATCGGAACGGGGAATTCCTGCAAGGAGCCGTGAGTGACGGTCATGGCTCTGTGCAGGGAGATGATCGAGAAGTGAGCAAACGACGGTATGCATTTGCTCACTTCCCGATCTATTGACCCGACGTTTGACAGTTTAATTGTCACACGTCAGCTTGAACTATGAGGTTGAGTGAAAATCACTCACCTCATAGTTCTCCTTTTAAGATGGACTGTACTGCCATGAAAAATGGAATGAATAAAGTAAGATGATTTGACATTATTTCACTAAAATGTTTGTTGCCATGCTGCCCTCTCCATGGGTTTATCCTTAGATGAGGTTAGTAATATTTAGCAAATACCATTGATGTGCAGTTAAGAGTGTCTAAAACATATGTCACGCTCATAATTGTGGGTGTGTGTGCATCCATTCCAGATGAATCATCTGACAATCTGGAAATTCCTGCACAGCAAGCATTTACTTACATCATACACACAATATTTAATATGCTGAATGTCAGGGTCACAAAATGTAACAATATTTTCCATTTGTAATAGTGTGCGGCTGAAAATTCTGCATCTGTAATTAAATATTTTTATGTGAATTGCAAACTCAATGGCTTTTGCCAATGTTTTATTAGATGTAAGTATATGAAAAATATTGTACATTGTCTGAGAACGAGGTCCTATCTATAAAGATTTATACCAAGAAGTGTGTGTGTGTGTGTGTGTAATATACAGTATATTAGAACAAAAAGCTTAACTGAAAATGGGGCTTTTTTGTCTTATTTTAATTGTACTTTATGCTTTACTCTTTGTAATCTTAGGCTCATCCCTGTGTTTGTGTTGAAGGAAGAATCACCAATGGACAAAAGGGAAAAAAAGGTAAGACTAAGAGCCCATGTGACTGCTCACTGATGTGGATTAGACATTTTGGTTTTATACACCTTCCTTCCACCAAATATTGTAAGGCAAGATCTAGATGTAAACCGTGACAACCGTATATGAATTCTCAGATAATTACTTCTATTAGTTATATTATGCATGCATAATCCATAATCAACAGCGCCTCGGCTACGGCTATGTTTTATATGCATGTCAAATGCAGTATGTTTTCAGGTACTTCTGAGTTGCTTTGACTTGGGTTTGAGTTGCTGAAGAAGTTGCTTTAAGCTGTTTTTGAGTTGCATCAGTGTAGGATCTGACAATTTTCTAATGCCTATGACCATCTTAAATATGGAAGTAAGATATTGAAATACTGGTGTAATAGATATATAGTAATACTGGTGACATCAACTGTTCAACTAAGCTACAGACCCCAGTGCTCAAAACAAATTCCTGATGGCCTCAGAATTAAAGGGGCCATTGACAATACTGGACAATTGTCAGATGTTCATCACCATGCTTCAGTGGAGGAAGAAAATCGATTGTTTAATTTCCTTTTCTAACAATCAGTATTTATCCTGTTTGTGTCTCTGCAACTGCAACTCAACATACCTGTACTAATGGCTGTATTTCTACTTTCCCTAAATAAAGTGCTGTTCTGTTTATATATTTGAGATAACCTTGTGTTGTCTGGGCTGATTCACCAAAAGTGTCTAGTTATAATTATTAAAAGGAAACCTGTACTGAAAAAACATGTAGCATGTCATTGTGGACATCTTTCTGACAATGCTAGTTTTTCTCTCTGTGCAGGTTACCCTTAAAAAAAAAAGGTTACCTGTAAAGAAAATAATTAATACTTGCCACACAGCAAATCTTCACTTGGTTGTAAAGCTAAAACGTCTTTGATATCTGACATGTTTCAGGTGTGTTGGATGCCTGGTCCCAACTGCATTCTGTGGTTTTAATTAATGGTCCCCAACTCATTGAGATTTCCTGTAGTGGCATTGCAGCCCGTTGGAGGACCAGTCGTACTGCAGCGGGGTACCAGACATCCGACACTCCTTGAAGTGTCAGATGCAGAAGATGCATAATCCATAGCCACCTCAGCTCTGCAACAGGATGAAGATCAGTGGTGGGACAGGTAACTTACCTTGTGGGACAAGTAACCATTTATGTTAAAAAAAAAAAACCCCTTCTCTTATTTCAATAAAAGACTACTGGAAGATTTAAAGTGACACTAAACTCAGGAGCTAAATGTTAATAATGCTTACAAAAGCACTCAAGTACCTTAAAGTAGTACTAAAGGCTAGGTGGTTTTTACCTTAATGCATTCTCTGCAGTAAGGCAAAAAACACCC
>NW_017306654.1:216510-227878 GCF_000935625.1 Nanorana parkeri | reverse complement strand
TCCGCCGGGACCGGGAACATACTTTGGGTACCCCAAACTTCCTGGTTGTGGGTACTGAGGACAGGGGAGCCAAAGGCTTCTTCTGAGTGTGGGGGGTGGCTGGCTGCATGCTGCGTGTGTCTATGAACGCACACAGCTCGGTGCAGGCACGGCCGTGACTGTGCATGCACAGGTGCCTCTACAGCAGCCAGCTAGATCATGGAGGCACTGGTGCTTTGGATACCACTAGAGAACACGGAAATAAAAACATTTAAAGACTAAAAACATTTTTTAAAGTAAGTCTGACCCCAATGAGCAAGAAAAGTAAAAAAAGAAAACCCCAAAAATTAAAGGTTTAATGTTGCTTTAACTATTAACAAAAATGTATCTTATTTGTGCATCATTCGGCTGTAGATCCTCAATCATCTCCGAATCGGTGCTGACACTGTCCTTCCTTCTGGAGGGTGGCTTTTGTTCCAAGCTTGCTCAAAGCTCGCTTGTGTGATGGTCTACAATCTCATGTTTAGTTTACTAATTTGTATTGGAGTTATAGTCTATCATGAGAGTGATCTTGGAGTGGCGACTACTTTACAACACACACAGGGACCATGGGGAACAAAAGTAGCCACCCTCTAGAAGGAAGGACAGGGTCAGCATGAATTCAGAGATGATTTGGGAATCTACAGCCGAGTGATACACAAATAAAATACATGTTTGTTAATAGTATAGGTACTTGAATGCATTTGTAATGTTTAATTCCTGAGTTCAGTGTCACTTTAATATTTGCTTACATTGTTGTTTTAGGGAGACATAAGGACAAATGATTATATGGATTATGTATTTTATATCCACGATTATCATGCTTATCATATATGATATTTTTTATGTCTGTGTTTATCTTCATAATTGTTCAGGGAACCAGATAGTAAAGTTGTCTGTGCCTGGATCCTACGAGAAGCAGATATGTGCTCTATTAAAGCAGGCACAAACAAATGAAGCAGGAATTCCTTTTGTATTCCACGCGGACCGTGATTTCAACCCCTCTCTAAATGTTTGTCTAGAACAGACACTACAAGTAGGACAGGTCAGTGACTAGAAATTATCTACCTCTATTTTACGTTTTTCTTGGTTATCTTTACCTCTTATTGTCTTCCTCCAGAAATGTGGGGCATCCATCATGACATTTTTAGGGTACATCCAACAGAAACTGGAAATTGTATTCTCACATGTAAATCAGTCTGTGAAACCCACCTCCACTTTGCTGACAAATTGGAAGCATCCAATGTACCCGATGAAATGTTAAAATTGCCCAAACCATTACTGTAGTCACGGCTGTGCCTGTAGAATGTAATTGCCATTTACAAAATTCTATCTGGTGTTTTCTTAGACTAACATGTTTCTTGGACATTCTATGACAGCCAGCAAAATGTGGACATTTTTTTCTGGGTACTGTAATTAAAAAGAACAAAGACAAATCATACATACTATTTACATAGATGATCTTCACCACTGCACTACCACTGTATAGGCTGAACTCAATGGACTTGTGTCTTTTTTTCAACCTAACTATGTAACTATTAGGGATGCACCGATACCGAGTATTTGGGTGAGTACTCGTACTCGCCCAAATGCTCTGATACTTGCCTCCGATACTGGAACTTCCGGTCAGATGGCGATCTCCCTCTGTCCAGCAGTGCTAAGGGAGCATGGAGCCCGCTTCCTTTCCAATCACGAAGCTCGGAGGTGGGTTATGACTAACAGGCTAGGAAGCCGGTTTCACTTGTTGCTAGGCAGCCTGCCTTCCTAACCAATTAGGAAACCGGGCAGCACCCCATGACTTGTCCTGGCTTCCTAAATGGTCAGGAAGCCACACTGCACAGCAAGCCATGCTGCACAGCAACAAGTGAAGCCAGCTTCCTTGCCAATCGGGAAGCTGGGAGGCAGATCATGACGTGACACCCGGTTTCCTGATTGGTCAGGAAGCCAGGCTGCCTAGCAACAAATTAAGCTGGCTTCCTAGCCAATCAGGAAGCCGGATGGCACCTCATGACTTGCCGCCTGGCTTCCTGATTGGTCGGGAAGCCAGGCAGCCTCGGCAAGTGAAGCCAGTGTTTTTTCACAGGCAATCAGGAAGGTGGGCGACAGGTCATGATCCACTGCCCGGCTTCCTGATAATTGGGGCACATGGCACCAGTACTCTGTATCGTCGAGTACCGAAAAAAAATATTGGTATATTTTATGAATACGTGTGCAATTATTATTTTTCTAAAAAAAGAGGAGTTTCTCCTTAATGTGATCTTATGCCATGGAATCCTGAATTGTAAATACTTCCTTTAAAAAAAACTCTAAACTTTATTTTTTCACTTTTTAGAATGATTTGGCACCAGAGCTGGACAAACAAACTGTATACTTGGGTAAGGGGTCTTTACCAATTTCAGCTCTTCCAGATGGAACAGAAATAAACCTCAGTATCCCTCTATCTAAGGTAAGACTATCTCCAGCATTGTTGGGCATATAAAGAATATTTTTTTTGCCTGCAATATCAATACATTTATTTATCTTCTAATTTTCCAGGAACACATCATAAATATGAGTATGACGAAAGAGGAGAGGTTGGTTTTGGATTTTATTAACAAATGCTGAACACGGTAGCTGGCGGTCAAAGGTTCTCAAACATTTAAGCTACAGAACAATTTCAAAGTGAATGTTCCATAGTAACGCATGTTCATATTCTGCAAGCGACTGACTCCGAGTCCGCACAGCATATACACCCAGCTACAGATTTCTCAGATTGTACATCGAGTCCAGCTGTTACGATTTTCCCTTCAGGATTGTATGGCTCAGGATGTCTACTGTGGCCATTAATATGTATAGCCAGCAACTTGTGAAATAGCAAGCACTCCCTGCACCCCACCCTTACCATTCCAATACATAGTGGAATACTGTCTGCATATCAATGTTGCTGTTATTCCTACTGATGCCAGGTACTGCCAATTTATATAATAATTTCATGCACCTGTGTACAATGTAGCCCAATAATAAATATCACAAATAAAATAAAAAAAGTAAACTTTTAGATTGGCCCACTGATAAATGTATTTATTTCAGACAGGACCTTCCCTGTTATGAGGCAGCTGAAGAGCAGTCGGTGCAGGCAGCATCTTGTTGGGGGTGGCAAGTGTGGGGGCGGCCACAACATCCCAGGTTGCTAAAAGCTCTTAGCAACCTGTGATGCTCTGTCCGGCTTCCCACCCATCTCACGGACGTCATTGATTCTCAGGGAGTTAAACAGGATGCTCTGGCTGACATCCCGCTGAGCTCCTGGCCACCAGTGACATCTGTGAGCTTGATTGGACCATGCAGAGAGTTGCTGACAGCTCTAACACAGATGTCTGTCCCACTGCATCTGCCCCCCTCCTCCCCCAGATGACTGCTATCAGCAGCACCCCCTCTTCCCCCACTCTATGGCCTCAGGCGGCATATAGGGTAGGGACAGCCCTGATTTCAGGCATTTATAGAACGCCATCACTATTTACATCAGTCCCTGCCTTCAAGGAGCTTACAATTTAAAGTTCCTGTCTCATATGCGCACAGATACTAGGGCCAATTATCCTCTTAGCATATTTTTGGAGCTTGGGGTGAAAACCTTGCAAGTTCAGGAAGAACATTTAAACTTAATGCAGATAGTTTCCTGGCCAAATCTAGAATTAAGTTGGGGACCTCCGTGCTGCAGAAGTGCTTATCACTGAGCCACTGTGCTTTTATAATTGGTAAAGCTTTTACATTACATTGTCATAAATCCATAATATCAGTGGAGACTCCACCTTTAAAGATCTGCTTTTTGATGTTGGGATAGGATAGCAGGTTGCTGTACTTTGAGTAAAGTTATCCATCTTAAAGTATCTTTAACATTGTAGTTTTGTACAACTGGACATTTTATTATCATTCTGTGATTCCCAACACCTACATCTATTGCTTTCTGTTCATTAGCAGTCCTCAGGAACTTGATATCCGTCTAGGATTTGGACTTTCAGATGGGGAGAGAGACTTTCTAGAGAAGAGAAAAAAGGTTGTTGCAAAGTCTGTTAAAGAAGTCCTGGAACTTGACAAAGTCTCTGGCTCACGAGAGGTAGCATGTTATACTTTAAATTACGTGTTTTGCTAATCATTCCACATGCTGCTGAGCACACAAGAGACTGCAGTGTGCTTATGTAAGCTTTGTATATACTGTTGTATGCCGCACATTTTCCCAAACCCATACCAAGTTCAAAATTAATATTGAAAAACTGACCATGCAGAATAAACTAAAAAAAGGTTACAATGTGAAATGCTAATATTGATATTTTTATTTTAATACAGCCAATGTACTTTAGAAGTGGTCTTTTATTATAGCATAACCTCTTCAAGATATTATGTCTAATATGTGCAATAAAGACTACATTTGTCTGCATGGCACAATTCTACCATTAGTCTCTGCAATGATATACAGGTATTTAGGATTTGTATATTGTTTTATTCCCTGAACTCTAAAATTTTGACTATTTATCTGGATTCCTAGGTTCCCGTAGTTGCAGTCCTGGGTTCTGGAGGAGGAACACGAGCAATGACCTCATTTTATGGTAGTCTACTAGGTCTTCAAGAGCTGAAGTTACTGGACAGCATCACTTACCTATCTGGTGTGTCTGGATCAACTTGGTATGCTCCTAAAACATTTAGAATATCTAGATTCTGCGATTCTATGGTAAAGCTTGAAGGACATTTTTTTCCCCATATAGTAATATGGTTCCTCAATTAATTTATAACAATATTTGTTTCTCAAGGTGCATGTGCACACTTTATGAAGATTCCAACTGGTCACAGAAGGATCTCCAGGGACCAGTTAGCAAGACAAGAAGTTCGGTTACATCAACAAAAGCTGGAGCATTCTCAACTGATCGACTCATGCATTGCACCAAAGCACTGGTGGCCATGGAAAAGGAAGGACACAAAGTCAACTTCAGTGATTTGTGGGGACTTGTCTTGGAATACTTTCTTCACCAGGCGGTATGAAGCACAACATCCTCCTACCTACCACTGTCCTTGTTGATTGGTAGCATCTGACCAAACTTACAAATTATTACTTGGTGCTGGTTTTTAAACTAGAAATTGTCCATGTGAGGTTTTTATTTAAGGTAAAGTGTACATTAGGGCAAAAAAATATGCAGTACATTTCTGCAATACATGCACATTTGCCAATGTTTTATCCCTATAAAGACCCCACAAATACTGTTATAGGCTGAAGACACAAAGAACTTGGGAGGCCAAAATCAACAGGTTTTTTTGCATGTATTAAAAAGATAAAACAATCACTTTCAATTATATATTTAACAGAGAAATTGGAGAAAATAAGTTAATTTTTAGGGATAACACACTTTGAATATCTGAAATAGCTTTTCTCCACATCTGATACATTTCCTTCAGAACATCTATCTATCTATCTATCTATCTATCTATCTATCTATCTATCTATCTATCTATCTATCTATCTATATCTTGGTAGCTTTTCAGTTTGTTATGATACCCCAACAGTAATTAGATTTTTACTTTCTAAACATTATCTCCTTTTTATTATTTAAAATATTCTAGGATAATCCAGCCAAACTTTCAGACCAGAAGGAGTGTGTGGAGAGGGGACAAAATCCTTACCCCATCTATGCAGGAGTAAATGTTCGTGTGAATATCAGTGGAGGAGACTTTGCCGGTAAGCCATGGAAATTCATTGGATGAAGCAGGTCAGATGTAAAAGGGGTAGTAGCAGGCTGTTGCATGTTTACTACCATGCTCAATAGTTAGGAAGATTGGTCTATGTCTTTTTCCCCATCCAAATGTTCCTTGTCCGATCCAGAGGCATGGGAGTTGAGTTACCAAACTGTTAACTTTGCAAGGGAATTTGCACTTTTTAGGAGTTTCTCTGTAGTTTAGTGAGTGAGGTGAAGCTCTGCTGACTTTCTTCATCCAATCATGTGCAAGCAAAAATACTGTTCTTTTTCTTTATTTTCCCTGCACATGATTGGGTATTCCTTGCAAAGTGAATTTTCACCACATTCACCAAGCTAAGGGTAACTTTCCCTGCAAACTCTCTTGAAAGGTGAACAGCCTATTTGCCTTTAGGAAATTAACCCCACTCACTGGATTCACTTGGGCAGGGCTTATGTATAAAATGGAAAACTTTACCAAGGGAAAATGCCATGTTAGGTAGTATTGATTTTCTAAGACTACAAAACCAACATTGGCAATCTAATTGGATTCAGTGGGCAAACAATATGCAGGTTTATAAAAGGGGTCCAATAAGTGGACTTCCCTTTATCCTAGTTTTCATGCCCTCTCAATTGCCATCCTTAGCTTTTCCTCCTTACCTTTTTCACCTCATTCTCTATACCTGTGGTCGGCAACCCGCGGCTCCGGAGCAACATGCGACTCTTTCGTCCTTCTGCTGCGGCTCCGCTCCTTCTGCCCACTGATCTGACAGATGCAGTGATCGGGGGAACGGGGCGGTATCTCCGCATTTGTCGAGGTCTCAGCACACCACAGACGAAGGTGTAGCTCCACCCCCTCCTGTTTGCTTAACTGCCTTAGCGGGCCGGTCTATGCAGGAATTGTGGCCACGCCCCCTCACTGGAACCGCCGCTGCTTCCAGCTGGGAGAGTGCAGAAAAACCTGGGGTGTCCCCTAGAAGGCCGAGAGTGTAAGTCCTAAGGGAGTCCCTGGAAGGCACTGTGGTGTCCCTGTCTTCTTCCATCATTTGTTTTTTTTCAATTTGACTTTTTTTTTTTTTTTGTAAAAGAGAAATTATCTTTATTTTAGATGTCAAAAGGGTTTTGTGGCTCCCGGAGTTTTTTTTTCTGTGGGAAACGGGTCCAAGTGGCCCTGAGTGTTAAAGGTTGCCTACCCCTGCTCCTATACTAATAGTAAACATTTCCAGCAAAGTCCAATTCCCTTGCCAAGTGTAAAGTCTATTTGCATTTTGTAAATCAACCCCAGTTTGTAGCTGTTTGATATTATGATCATTTAGATTTTTTTCAGAATGGTGTGAATTTACACCACATGAAATTGGAATTCGTAAATACGGAGCCTTCATTCGCACTGAAGACTTTGGCAGTGAGTTCTTCATGGGACATCTTATTAATAGGAGGACAGAACCCAAAATCTGCTATTTGCAAGGTGAGAAATGTAAATCTGCCTAGATTCATATTATGTGATAGTGTACAAATGATATGCCACTTAGCGGTACTGCTTTTATTCCTTATATCCGTTTCTAGATATAAAGTAGCGGCCACAACAATAAACTTGCATTACTTACAGATTTCTTCTCCATGCCGTCTTTTCTAAGTAGTTCCATAAGTGATTCTGATAGCCTAATTGCTGTCTCTTTACAGGAGTTTGGGGCAGTGCTTTTGCTGCAAACTTGGATGAAATCTGGGCTCGTGCAGCAGGCACAGGGATCCTCTGGCTTAACTCTCTGACTGATGTAATCCGGGTGATGGGTAAGAGCATTCAGTTAAAACTGACTCTGGCTCATCCAGAGTCATGATCAAACTCTCCCAAGCTGAATTTTGTGACTTTGTGTCAGCATGCAATCACTGTGAATTACTCTTCCAGGTGAACTGATTCTCTTAAAAACTGGTAATCGTTCTTACCAGTTACTTCTACTTCCTACTGTACATGCACAGATGCCCTCCTGCATGCACTCCTCCCTCCATCCATACTGACTTTAGCTGAGAGTGGATGGGCCATTTGGCAAGCGTCCCTTATTCAGATGATGCAGCACAATGACTTCAGGTTTGTGCCACATATTCATGACTTATACCCCTATTTGAATTTGTGCACCTAAGATAGTTCAAGGAAGAGTATATGCATCATAAGGCTTGGCACCCATAAGATTTTGTGCCATGTCACAGATGAATGTCATGCTGACTCATTAGGCAGTGAGGATGGTTGGGGGACCTATGCGTCTTAGGAGCAAGGCTGGAAGGAAGTGTGAAATAAGGAATGGTCTTAATAAAACCTGTGCTGTTCTTCATCAAAAACTAAAACTGCAGCCCACTATTTGCCTTCACAGGTATCACACATACATATCTTCTTATTTTACATTTGTTAATGTTATTTTCATGCAGGAATAATTGTTTTAGCCCACACTCCTATGTTGCCTTTGCTGCAGATTTCATGATGTTATTTGTAATGCAAAAATAATTTGATATTGCTTAGCCTGCCTAAAAAAATAATTTCCTTTCTAGATGATTGCCGGAAATTGCGCTGGGATCCATCTCGGCTACAGACCCGTTTGGTGATGCCAGGTGGTATAGTGTCCAATATCTTCCAGGAGTTCTTTAAGTCCCGATTCACTGCAGGAGAACGATGTAACTTCACAAGGGGCCTGTACCTCTACAAGGAATACAAAGGAGTACGAGAATTTCTGGCTTGGAAAGGTATTTAACTGTTTAAGACTAGAAATACAAGGAGTGATGCTCATTCTTACCATATAAAATTTGGAAACCATTGTTTCTCACATCTGTTCTCAGGTTTCAACAGCAGTGTGTATTTGTGGATATCCATTCAGTTAGCTAACTAATTTTTCTGAGACATAGATTACTCTTGTGGACAAGTGAGGTTGCCTCAAAAATGGCTTTGTTGAAAGACTTGAGGACAGGCTTAGATTAAGCCATTTAAACGGTCAAAATGTGGCTGACTAACTATTGCATTCATTGCTTTGGGATAGTCCCCAATGCTAACTGGTCTTCAAACTGTTCCGTCGCTTTACAGGTGTAGAGTTCAGTATATGCAGTGTGCACCATTAGCAGGTGGAGTGTGCGACAAAGGCGCCAGGCGGCCGACACAGATCGTCCTCGGGGCGGCTTCTCTCCTCCTCACCGCTGGCCATCTGACATGACCGTGCTCCCTCATCCTCCCCTTTCCCCCGTGGAGGAGATCGGAGCCGCTGTCATCCTGTCAGTTTCAGGATGGCAGCGGCTCTGTGCGTGACAGAGCGGGGGGTCGGTAAACATCAATCACAGCCTGTTCATTCAAGATTTCCTCAATGGAGAGTAGCACTCACTACAGAGGCTCCTCCCCATTCAGAAACTGTTGATAGTAAAATATTTACTATCATCAGTTTCTGAATGAATGGGAAGCCTCTGTACTGAGAGCACTCAATGAATGGGAAGCAGAGGGTGCATGTGTTGGGCGCCGCCATCTTGGTGTATATCTAGGTATGCACCAAGATGGCGGCGCCTATATCGGCGTGTGACGTCACCTGACACTACGCATGCATGGCGTCATGTTCCCTCCATGCGTGCCTCCAAGATGGTGGCACGCATTCACAGAACACGCCGGTGGCCATGTTGGCAAATTATGTGCCTGAATAAATTTGTTGTATATTCGGACATATAGTAATGAATTAATATTACTTGTCTAGGTTTTGTGTTCTGTTTTTCTATTTTGACTTTTTCTAGATATTTACCAACTTGAAAAAAGGGGTCAGCATGACAACCTGACACTTTATTTTTATAGACTCTATTTTAGTTTGACATTTGTTTGCCTTCTGTTGTTTTATTTGATAAGAATACTTATATTGTGCTTACAAGTTTAATACCTTTTGAATAGAAGTTTTATTTTTATCATACTTTTTAATATATTTTTGTTTGTGGGTTAACAAAATAGGAGTCTTTAGATGGTGCGGATATTGGGGAAAATGGGTGTGGTTACTGGGGGTGTGGCCACTGGGGTGTGTGGTCACTGAAGGGCGCTGTAAAGCATTCTCGCACAGGGCGCCTAAAGCCGGCCCTGACCATTAGTATCCGCAAATAAGATTGTCAAAGATGGTGACATACTGTGCATGTAACAGCTGCTCTATATTTGTTAAAGTATGCTACGTGGCCTTTCACAGTCTGCTTGATATCTCTTGAATGTTAAGACCAAGGGCGATGCTATCACAGCAAATGAACCAGGACTTAGCAGTAGTATTTTGCATGTGACAGATCATAAGTCATAAGTCAAAGGTTGGTAAGTCTTTTTTCATATTCAGCTTCACTGACTGTATTGTTTGTGGACTGCTGCCATTCCCAAAGAGAACCATTAACTGGAACAAGGGACTTTGTTGACGACATGGACTAAGTAAAGCCAATAGAATTTCATACAAAAAATGTTTTTTGGGGGGGAACATTCCTTCAGTTTTCTAATAGTTAATGTGGTGAAACTGATGATCATTTTCGACGGTAGTGACAAAAAAAATCAAAGCAGCAGGATGGAAAACATTTTCTTGACTGAACAACACTCTAATAAAGGTGGTTTTTTGTTTGGACAACTCCATTCATTCCGTAATCAGCCTGTTTTGTTTAAGAACTGGAGTTTGTTGCCTCTACATTGAGTCTAATGCACATATATGTATATCTCATGTATATCAAACATATACATTCTGTTAAACCTTAATTAAGCTATAATTATCTTTTTGAATTTAAGTGTAATCCTTTTTCTATGTCTTACTATGTATTGTCCCTCTTTCAGGAAATCATTTGGATGCTTTTCCCAATCAACTAACTCCTATGGAAGAGAACTTATACCTGGTGGATGGAGGATTCTCCATCAACTCTCCTTTCCCATTGGTTTTACAGCCTGAGAGGGATGTTGATGTCATATTGTCCTTTAACTACTCATGGCAGGCTCCATTTGAGGTGAGTCAGTGGCAAGATATTTATTCTACTTATTTGGACATTATTAATTATGGCCGAAGCAGAGATGCCCTATATGCCTTTCAACAATTTACAGTAATAAATACTTACATTCTAAACACAGAATGGTAAATGTATTTGCTCTTTCTTCAGTCCCTGATATGTCTTCTCATTTGTCATCTTTTCTTAAAATAAAAAAAAATCCTAATTTTTAGGTAAGATTATTTTTTTTTCACCAATGAGGTTTCCCATTAACTTTTTTCTCTGTGGCCAGTACAAATTGTGATCTCCCTTCTCTAACTCCCCTTTCTGTCTAGTAAGAGTCTGCCCCCTTGCCAACAGTCATGCAGTATTGTACAACGTAGACTATCTCCGGGGAAGCAGAAAAAAACTACCCTTGTAGAGAGGCTACCCTGCACTGCACGGGTAAGGTCCTCATTTACGCCTAGGGGACAGGAAAAAGCTATTTTACTTACCTGATCCCTGCTCAAGCCAGCTCCCTCTGGGCTACTAGACTGGTCCCTACCTCCTCGTCTCCCCTTCACTCCAGTGGTCTAAGGACATTGTCATGTCTAGTGCAGGTTTCATAGACGTGAGGACGCCGAGGGAAATTCGCCATGCTGGAGCTGAGGGGAGAGAGAGAAGTGCTGAGCACTCTGAGGTGGGGGGGGGGGGGGGGGGGGTGA
>NW_017306654.1:201365-216331 GCF_000935625.1 Nanorana parkeri | reverse complement strand
AAAGTAAAGGTCCCTTACACCATAACCCTAGACAAAAACAGTTAATTCTTGCAGTGTAGGGGTAGGCCCACTGCAACAATTTTATAGGTTTTTTTTGTTTTGTTTTTTTAAGATCCTGAATATAGGCTTTATGGTGTATCTAAACCAAAACTGTAATATATTGCAGTTCACTAGTCCTTAGATGTGGTGGCTGTATTAGTTTTCTTTTCTCCGTTTTTTTTTCTTTTTTCACCTGGTAATCCTGCAAATATCACACTTCTTGTCCCTGGGTTGGTATGCTCATCCCTTCACTGTATATCTGGCATGCTAAATGGGTATTTTCTGTACTTGATAAAAATGTTCTTACGTCTGATAAAATAAAACAAAACAAATGCATTCAATGCATGAAAGGACTGGTGAGCTGCAATATGTTAACAGGGTTATTCACAAAAGGGTAAAGAGTTTGGAGAAGAGAACAATCTAGGCCAAAATAGCTGATTTAGAAAAGTTCTCCCAATTCGGCTCACTCTCCAGTTCAGCTATGTTTTCCTAGATTGTTCACTTCTCCTGCCTTCTCCAAACTCTTCACCCTTTTGTAAATAGTCCTGTAAATGTTTGTTTTGGGGTTTATTTATTCTTTAAATCTGAATATATATATACATACACACACACACACACACACACACACACACACACACACACACTAGGGGTTCAATTACAGGTTGCCACCATGCTCTTTGGTACAGTTGTATTATTTGTATTCCAGGTGTTGCATTTAACCAAAAAATACTGCAGAGAGAGAGGAATCGAATTTCCCTCTATCACTGTGAGTGAGAAGGATGAGCAACAGCCGAAGGAATGCTATGTGTTCATGGACGAAGATAATCCTCACTCTCCCATAGTGATTCACTTTCCTTTGGTGAATGACACATTTCGCACATATAAAGAGCCAGGTAATTGCCCAGAATTGGGATCAGTTGTCCATTGGCTGCTGTGCTGTATTGTAAGAACAATGTAAATATTATGGAAAATTGTTACCAAATACTTACCGTAATTTTCATTTCCTGGCTTATTCTCATGTCAGCATACTATAGGTGAACTCCATGCCCTTGACCCCTAATGACCAACTCTAACCTAGCTAATAAAAGAGTAAGAAGGACAAACCCCAGCGTTCTTTAAACCAGCCGCGGAAGGCCACTCGGGAGGGTACCTACGATGACATGAGGATGAGCCAGGAAATGAAAATTATGGTAATTATTTGGTAACAATTTTCCATATTCTTGGCTTACCTCATGTCAGCATACTACTGGACATAACAAGATACAGAAATAGGGTGGGCACAATCAAGAACCCCCCACAATACAAGAATAATGCAAAAGAAAAGTTTAATGAGCCGAGGAAGATGACAAGACTGATGAAACAAAATGGGCCATCCATGCTGAAGCCACGTCACCCCTTGTAACGATTTACAAACATATTCTTTAAACTCCATCTGACCACCTTAAAGATATCTTCTTTTAAAAGCTTTGTGAAGCCCACGAAGTTGAGACTCTCCTAGTCAAATGAGCTCGCACTAAAGCCAGAGGAGTGAGCCCTTGCTTAGTACATGCTATTTCGATGACTGCTTGAATCCCAGGAGTGGCAGGTAAGCCTTTCTTCTGACCTCCTGGCAAAAAGAAACATCTGTCCGTTTTTCCTAATGTCACTGGTTCTTTTGATGTAGAGGGAAAATGTTGTACTATATTCAGAGGCGCATAAAGATCCACACTAGGAGATGCCGACTTACTGGAAAAGGCCGGAAGAATTGTTTAACAATCAGTATGAAAACTACAGTCCTGGGATGGGCTGAAAGGAGGTTTTATCAAGTCTTATAAAACCAAATGCCATCAGGGAAAAAATGCATTAGTAGATCGTTTCCTAGAACGCATTAAGGTATCAATCACCTTCTTAGATAGACCTTGTTTTTTTAATTTGGTTGATTCAGTAACCAAACTGCCAAGCGGTGATGTTTTGGATTCGGATGCTGACATCTATCCTGGATGAACAAATCTTAGGGTAGAAAAAAAAACGGTCAAAGCCAAGGCCATGAGATTGAAGAGTGGAAACCATGGTTTCCTTGGCCAGAATGGTTGCACTATAGCAGATGAGCGGCATCCGCTTTGATTTTCTGAAGAACTTTTAGTACCAGAGGAATGGGAGGAAAAATATATGCCAGAGGAAAGATGAAGCAGAAAACCACAATGGCAGCATAAAAAGGATTAAACAAACTGCCCCCAGGGAAGGAGCAGCCACTGACCCAATCGGCAGGCGATCTGCAGAAAAATGGCGGCTGCCCAAGACCCCGCTGTCCAATGTAGCCTGCCCGCCCATCCTGCTAAACTGGCTACAAGAAAATGGCGGCTGAAACACGCATGCGTGGTATAGACCAGCATAGGAGGAGCAGACTCTGTCCCCACAGAGAGGAGGCCGCAAGAAAGAAGTGGCTGTACATTACCCTGGTGTCTAGTGGGGCCTAACCACCCATCCTGCTGCAACCACTGACCGACTAGTCTTAAGGAGCCCGCACCACAGACGCCTTGCATCAGGGAGATTTACTCCCAACAGACGGGCCATCCATCCCAGGAGAGGCTGAATCCAGGTGGAAAAATGGTATGGAGGGATGACGGCAACTAGGTGGCCTGAATGTAGGACGAAAAAAAGAACGCTGGGATTTGTCCTTTTAAAACTGGCCATACACCTTACAACCATCGCACGACTTTTGTTGTGCAATGGTTGTAAGGTGATTAAAATTCTGTACGAACTGCCCATCTTGGACCGCTGAGAGGAGGGCTTGCCGATGATTGCAATGCTGAGCGGGCAGTTTCGGCAGGTTTTCCAGCGTGCTAGGAAGACTAAAGTCATGCAACCGTTCAGTAGATGCGGTCGCATGCTGCCCATACACCTGCCGATTATCGTACGATAATCGGCAGGTGTATGGGCACCTTTACTCTTTTATTAGCTAGGTTAGAGGTGGTCCTGAGGGGGTGACGTTGACCCATAGTATGCTGACATGAGGTGAGCCAGTAAATAATTTTTCAGTATGTATGGATAAAATTGTGCTCAATGCAAAATATATGTATATAATATAAGCCCATTTCATGCTTTGTAAATGCTTATGGTGGTGCACAGTAGTGACTTAGTTGTCTACAGGAATCTTGGAGCACCGTGGGGGGACCAGTAATTGGTCCCTCCTCAAAGGTCTATCTAAAGGCGAGAATTTACTTTCTTCTTTGCAGGAATTTAGGTTTTTTTTTTTTTTTGTGATAGAGATGCATTAAGCGTAGTTGCTATTTGAAGATCACCATTAGGTTTCCATATCCTGGAACTCAAGGACAGAGATCTCACCAATTGAATTCCTGAGAGATATAAGAAACAGTCAGGTGGTTTAACTCTCCAGAATCTGCTAAAAACAGCAAGAGTTTTGGGTGGACTGACATTTTTAATGACCATTTGTAGCACTATGAGCATACTGTAAAATGTACAGGTCACATTTACCTATGGCGAGTGTCCCTTCCAATTCTGTTTTTAGAAGCAAGCATTTGAAAGCTCGTGCGTGACATACTATTACATGGTCCACAGTCAATAACTGTTCATAGTAAGCATAGATAGTGACATACTGAAAGGATGAGGAACATTCTGGTTTATCACACAGTTCACTCTTATAGGTTACTACCTATATTTAAAAATCGTTCACTGGTCTAGTTTGTGAAACCCAGTTCTATGGCTGAGAGGACCTGATATCATTGATTATACAGTAATTTCTTGTGTTTTCTCACAGGCTTGCTCCGAGAAACAGAAAGCGAGATGGCTTACGGGGACTTTAAACTCGTAGGGAAAGATTCTCCGTACCGGACAAAAAACTTCACGTATGAGCCGAATGACTTTGAGCGTTTGGTAGAAGTGAATCGGTACAATGTGATAAATAACAAAGAGCAGATCATGAAGGCACTCAGAGCTGCGCTGGACCGCAGGAAGCACAAAATATGACCCGTGGAAAAATTGTTTGATTTAGGTTTTGCAAAATGGACTTCTTATATATGGTTAAAGAGAACTGTTTGGTGCTCCTTAAATCACAACAAAACAGTATTTCACGATGCTGCACTTTACAGGTTTTGTGTACACCAATCTTCAGTCTAATAAACTATGGAGGAGATGGTAGTACCACATTTATAGAAGTAGGTGACTTTAAAGCAGCCCTAGTAGTTGGTATAAATGTATTCCTGTTAGCTATATGAAGATGCAAGCAGGTATTTTGACAGCTGGCGGGGCCCACTGTCAAACTTAAAATTGCAGCAGATTCCTCCATTCACACTCTTTAGCCCCAAAAGCTAATGAAAATTTAAAAATAAACTGTGTACACCTAGCTTAAGAAAAGTGCTGAGAGCAGCATGCAACATGGAGGCTGTGGAGTTACCTAGAGTAATGATTCATTTTTGTTTTTCCTTGGCTAAAGCTGGCCATATACTGTTAGAAATTGAGGTATTCCTGTGAATCAGCTGAAATTCTAACCATGGATAGCCCTTCTGGTCCCACCTGGCTTGATAAACTTCAACTGAAAATCTGGGTGGGAAATTGTTGGCTGGACAGTGAGAAATGCTGGAGCCAGGTGTCAGAACAATATAGGCTTCTGTGAGATTCTTCCTTCCATGCGGTTTAGTGAAGATGGGGGAAATCAAGCAGTTTGCCATGGGCTTAACGAGAGAAAAATATACACTGAGTGGCCAGATTATTATGACCACCCCATCAGTACTTCGTTGGGCCACGAGATGACTTTGTTGGGCCGCCTCGTGACTCCACGAGATGTTGAAAGGTGATGCGAGGAATCTGACACTGCACTGTTGTCTTGTACCAGTCTTGCCACTCTCCGTTCTGCCCTAACATTGACTAGTCGCTGACGGTCACAATTCGCAGACCTAGATTTTCGACTGACAGTCCAGTCTTTAAACACTTTAACAGCTGTTTAACATTTAACAAATTCTGCTGTTTTGCTGATACTCGCTCCATGGCGCGAGCGCCAATAATCATCCCATGTTCAAAGGCTGTTAAATCGCGTTGTTTACCCAGATCTTCAGAAAAAAAATCACTTCTACTGTTGTGGTAAACAACCTGCCTCCCTATTTATAATGGTCTGGCACTCTATCAACTTCAGCACGAAATTATAGCTAACTTGTTACAAATGTCAGGTGGTCATAATAATCTGGCCACTCAGTGTACATGTATGGACTGTTCAAGATGCTGGTTTATAGACTATATATAGACACCACCGGTACTGGCTCTTCTGGGAAACGCCATCCACGCTTGTGGGCCTGGGACCAGCATCGTGGGTCTGTGCACCTCTCCTCTCTGATCAGTGAAAGCGGAAGTGAAATGTATTGCATCACTTTCGGCTTCAGCCTGTCATTCCTCCAGCTGCTGTGGTTGCAGAAGAAGCTGTTAAAAAGCATGGTCTGAGCTTCATCAACTACTTTGGAGTCCATAGGGGACCCCTGATGTCTCTATAAAGAGGATCTGCCACTTTTTGCCATCTTGTAGGGGGCTTGTTATGCCCTATATATCAATTGGTTTTATTTGTGAGGGGGGAGGGGGGGGGCGGGGCTTAAAAAAGTAGTCACAAATTTTAAAAAAAAAAAAAGCCCCCCCACATACAAATAGGAGTTGGGTGTGCCCATGTAAAAATGACTTGCGCCACATGTTACATATCAGTGAACGTTTGAGTGCAAGTGATAATTCTAGGGTCATCATTCACTGTTAACACTAAAATGCTGAGCGGTGTGAAGGCTTTGAAAAGCATCACCTATGGGCAATTTTGGGTACTGTAGTTTTCTATCATTTCACAGGTGCATACAATTTAAAATATCCATTTACCTAGCAAAGCCTCTTTTTTTTTTATATTTTACCCAAATTAAAATTGTGTTTTTGCACACATTAATTTTACAGTATTTTATCCTAAAAATATAAATTTGATAAATATTTGCACACAAAAAAAAAGACAAAATTGCAGCTAGCATTTTCAGAAAATATATACATTGTTTTAAAGGGGACAGGGCTATGCTACCATACTCGCCCTGTCAAACCTCTAGCCTCTCGAAGAGAGCACCTTGCCTTGTCATCCATCATGGCCATGCTATCCCTGGGGAATCTCAATGACAGTAGACAGCCTTCTTGCCTGTAGCATGTGTTAACTGGCTTCAGATGCCCAGTAGCAGGTTATTGTAAATCTGAGACACACACACACACACACACACACACACACACACACACCTCCTCTTTCTCCCAAACTCCAGCTGGTCCTCCAAGGTTCAGTCTGTTTTTGGGTGTTCTTTTCAAAATGTCCTCCTTAAAACTACCGCCAAACCTCCACAGCATTTTACTCTCTAACCCTTCATATTAGTCAATAGTCATCCTATTCTTCCTCTAAGATTTTTTTTTTTTTTCCCTTCAGGTTGTCAACCATCCCTTTGCTTCTCCTTTAATCCACTCAGCTGTTCTGCCTCCCATTCATAATTGAGGCTATAGTTAACATACTATGTCCTCAATTATCTACAAACACTCACCAGTTCACCGTTTGTAGTGCTCTCCTTCCTGTCACAGGGGGCTGAGCGAGCAGCGCTCAGCCTGCTGTGACAGCACGGGCTGTCTCCGCCCACAAACCGCTCTGCAACAGGAGGCCGAGAGGTGTGGGAGGAGAGACACTGGCCACTCTTCTCACGTTTCTCTCCTCCCCCGCTGGGATGCGGAGCAGCACCTAGCAGGGAGGAGAGAATAGGAGGGATGCACCGCTGTATCGGCCAGAAAATGGCACTTTCAGGATTATGCCAAAGTGCCATTTTCGGCCGATATATCGGTGCATCCCTAACCACAACAGTATTTCCTGTTGGTCTGTACATAATTTCTTCTGAGACAAAGAAGTTAAACATAGCCACTAAACTGCTGGAACAGTTGCTGGATTGCTGTCAGTCTGTGCAGAATCTCTTTCAAGACATGAAAATATAAAACAAATCCATCATTGGGCTGTTGACACTGTAATTCTCCCAATGCAGCTACTAATGGCTGCAACAGACTTTACAGGATCACTTTCATTTTTTAGAAGAGATTGTGCAGACTAAAAGACAATTAAGCTGCAGTCTGAGCAGCTCCATAGATATGTCCCATTCATGCAGTTTACATTTGCTTCCAGCTAGCACTAAATCAGCATCATCTTTGTGAAAATTTACAGAAAAGGACATTTGGAAGTCCATATCGGCGCACATGTACCAATTCAAAGATTCAACTCAGAAATTGTTTCCAAGTATTTCCTCATGACTGGTTTCTTTCAAGAGCAGAAGAAAAAAAATTCAGATCAAAGAGGATTCGTAATAATGCAAAACAAAGTCTTCATAATAAAAGTATTCATTTTATGTAGAGAAAGTGGCAAGACGACAAGAACACATTTCATAAAACAGAACATGGATCCTGAAATTGCCTCTGCAACCAACACAATTAGAACAATGTGTCAAAACTTAAACAGCACATATACCCAAAGATGATTGTCCCACCAAGCAGCCTACCTATAATATAACCATAGGTAATAACTAGAAGCAAAAGAATTAGAGCAGTGCCAAGCCTAACCCTACAAACACCTGCTAGGTTGTTCTAGCATTTCTTGTTTTTAGGTGCTGCCATCTTTAAACACCTGCCTTGTTCCTGCATGCTCCCAACACACTGGAAGAATAGACAGACATTTATGCTAGCTTGGTGGAGCAGGATGTACCCTGCCAAGTCCTACCACATGCACATCTTTGTTCCCAGGCCGTTCAGTAGCCAGTGAGGCAAATGTGTCTATTACACACCATGCGGAAGGTGAGAATATCAGCCTCTTTTCTAGTGGTTTACCCTCTAGAAACTATGGGACAAGGTCACCACAATTAAAAAAAACAAGCAAAGGGTTTAGGTCTTAGGCATTAGAATTACATTTTAAAGGTGAAAATAGAGAAAAGTAAAATGTAGTTTGTGTAGGAAGCACAAAAAGTAGTCCTTAATGGGGAGGAAGACCCATTTTAAAACATTTGTATGTTTATTATTCCCAGCTTTACTTGCATATGTAAAAATAATTCTAATCTTTTTTTTTTTTTTTTTAAATGGTTTGCTTGCAGCAGCAGAACCAAAAAAACACCACACTACAATAGGAAAATTGTTCCATACAAAAAAAACAAACCTCTATAAAATTTGTTTAACAGTTTTCCATGCTACAGGTTGCTTCAACCACAACAGTCCCAACAGGAAAACCATGCAGGTCCCACTGGAAGGGGATGGGCTCTTTGAAAAGAGATTTAAAGGGACAGGTGCAGTTTTACAGAAAACTACAGGACTCATCCTACAAACCACTCAAACTCTAAGGACTCCCCTCCTTTCTCTGCTCAATAGAAGCCTTTTAAGTACAGCACTGGCTCTGACTCTAGTACCTACGGAATATATGTATGCATGAATTGAGTTATGGGAGAGAAGGCGTTACACTGCAGAGGTGGCCACAGCTCTACACAAACCATCCCGACTCAGAGCACAAAACAAGAGAAGACTCGAAACAAAGCTGGTGCCAAATGTACATGATGAGCGAGTCCCATACAAGCCAAGCAACATGAATTGAGGACTTCAAATGAACTGAGGTAAAGGGTGCCACCAGAATGTATTGGATCCAGTTTTGGTCTTTGGTGGTTTTCTGTAAAACTGCCATTATCCTTTGAGGAGGATGAATGTATGGTTTCCAAAACCCTTTAGGCACTTAAAAAGCTCTTCAACTTTGGCCATTTAAAGAAAAAATAAAGTTTAATTCTACACCTTTAAATCTAAGAAGCAGGATCATTTTCCACTCCTGGTCATCACATATTCACGTGCAATAGTCAGAGGTGTAGCCCTTCATAGCACTGAGTCAGCAAACAAAGGGGCTCTGCAATTGCCACTTCCCTTTGGATAGTCCAGTTCTGAACAGAAAAGATGGTAGATACACCACTTAATGAAGGGAGACTTGCTTTGAATGGACAGGTATTGCTGTATGCATGGGAAGTTGCGCAGGCAGTCTCATCTCTTCAGGATGGATCACCAGAATCTGCCAGATCGCGTTGCTCAAAATACCTAGACAAAACAGAAGGTGTTTCAGTTTTAAATAGCTATAGAAGTCTCCATACCTGTGTGGTTTCTTCAGAGTGGGCACAAATCATTCCCTAACTAGCGGCACAATTTTCCATGACTACGAGTTTCGGATTGGAATTTTGAATGGTGAGACAATAAAGACCGTCAAGATAAAAACAGTAATAATGGATCTTCAAAAACTCTGCAGTGGAGCCTTATCAAAACAGACTAACTGGATGCCATAAAATGTTCAGCTGAATAAAACTCTAGAACACAAAAATATCCAGCTTTGTGAAGAAGGGACTGATAAAAAAAAAAAAAAAGAGGACTAAGGAACACTTCAAATACAGTTTGTTTATTGGAATGCCTGTCAGACCCCTTGAAAATTTAGAGAGGGTGAATATATTAGGGGTAAAAAACTGACAAACTGTCAGAACATTTCAGGGTAAAGCATTCAAAATAAAATATGAAAAATACATGCAACAGAGAAGAAAAAAAAGAAGAAGATACGAGAACTGGAAGGGAGAGATTGGATTAGCAGTCTTAGCAGAATGGATCAATAGGAACCGGGTGGCTTAAACATAGAAGTAAATCTAAATAGTTATATCAGGGATGAAGAGAGAATTCATGAATTATGCTACAGGTTATTATTTGTATAGTTGATTGACTTAGTGTAGCATCCAATGTAAAGCTGAACTCTATGGTCACTAAAGGCTTGGAGTGGATCTAGACTTTCTATTTGCACCACCAATCATGTGATTATTTTATGTGTGTAAATATATGATATTTTGTATACAAGTGTAAATATTGGGGGATGCACTGAAATTTTGACCTCCAACACATATCGGACGAAAATAGTACTTTCTGCATTTTGCCAAAAGTGCCATCTTTCGGCTGAAATTGTGGTGCATCTCTAGTTTCTCTCCTGCCCGCTGCTCTGTGTCTCCTTTGACAAGGAGCAGCGTCCAAGCGGCTGAGCGGGGAGTGGAGGAAAGCACTGTGTGCCGCAATGTCACAGGAGGCTGAGCTCTCCTCCGGCACTGCCCCGTGACCAAATCAGGATGGAGAGCAGTGTGGGGGCAGAGACAGCTGTCACAGGAGGCAGAGCTGGCGGTGCAGGGGAGGAGTCAGCCGTCAAAAACAAGCTCTCCTCCACGCGAGTAAGGATGGAGGGCGGATACAAGCAGTTGGCGATCAGTGATCGCTGAGTGTTTTGTAAGTAATTTAGGACATTTAAATCTACATCACTTCCTGTTCATTCCTCATTGTGGACATAGTAAAAAACATACATGTAAAAAACAAACATCCTCAATCGCTTTTTCTATTTTAAAAGGGAAATATCAGGGATCCGTTTAGACTCCTGATATTTCCCAGAAATTTCCAGTTTCAAAATTTCCTTTCTGTGCACCTCTAGTAACTATATAAAACTTCCTTCATAAATGATGGGGTGTGCATTTTATTATTGTTCTATACATTGCTTTTCAGAGAAGTCATATACTGATGTGACAAAGTATATAAATAATAAATAGTTCAAACAGAAGATTGACACTTTAGGAACTGTATTTACACACAAATGCATAACAGAATTGCAAATATTAAGTAGGATGGGGCAGAAAGAACACAACTTTGTATCAGAGTATATCAAGTATTTCTTAGCTCTAGTCATTTCAAGTAGTTTTTCTATCTTTACCTGCCAACGAGACAGATTAACAAGTTTAAAGCAGACACCCTCTCGTCTTCCTTGTGTTCCTACAAAGAACAGAACCAAAAAAAAAGTATGATCAAAGGCAGAAACACAAAACAAAAAAAAGGAATTCAAAACATTCTAGTGATTGTTTTTGCTGTCGAAGGGATAAATCACCCACTTGGGGTGCATGATAATAGATCGAATCATCTATTAAAATCTATAGATCTTGGTAACGCCAGGGAAGGAATTCTGCCGATTATTAAATGTCCAGTATGAGAGCACAGTGCCAGAATTAGACCACAAGAACCATATTCTACACATACCACTTCTGCTCTGACTTGAGAGCACCTTCGTGCCAACTGTCGGATGAGGGAGTGAGCCTCTGGCATTAGGGGTTTCTCTAGGCAGGCAAGCAAGGCATACAGCCACCGACCCTAAGAAGAAAAACCAAGTAAAAACTGACATCAAGCATAAAACTAATTAACCGTACACACCTACAGAAGAGGAAGAAAATATACTCACCAGCTCTGGAGTGAAGTCCCTCTCTTCAAACCAGTTCACAAGGTACTCCAACACACTTGTAACAGTCGCCTTCAACAAAGGTTAACAAAGAGTTGGGGATTAAAAGTAGCATCTCTATTTGCAGATGACCAAACGCTACATATTAGAATAACATTCGTACAAGAGGCCTGTGACTGACCTGCATGCACTGCGATTGTAAACTACATGGGAGATGAATTTTAATCGGCTAACTAATCGATTTTGAAAATAATAGTTAGCTGCAGCTCTAGAATTGATCTCTGCATACCAAAAGAGCCAGAGGTGCAATAATAATATTAATAATAACACTGTAGATTGGATATCACTGGAGTATCTGCTTGCCTTAGGGGATTTAGGAGGGAATTTTTCATTTTTCTTGGGGCAAATCACACCACGCTTTAGAAGGGGGTTTTCTTTTTAACCTTCAACTGCAGGCTTAGGGTTCTGAGGATGTAGACGTTTTAAAATGATTGCGCCCCCCCACCCACTTTTCTTTTTATCCTTGACCAACTATGAGAATAGTAAAATTTGGCAGGAGGGGGAGTTTCAGAATCTAAAATGCAGCTAGCTGCTATTTGCACAAGATTGCTCCATGTTTTGGGAGATCCTAGGGTGTAGCCCACAGCAGGCAAGCAGTGGATTCTTGGAATACCAGTTAAGGTGTCATTTTAGAGTAGTGCTGTCCCAACTGCCAGCCCATGGGACTTTTTTTTTTTTTTTTAGCAGCCTGTGGCAGCCAGCCAAGTACTTGCACTTTGCAGGACCAATCTGTCAAAAAGCTCAGTCCTGTGCTCTCCCTAACTGAAGCAGCGTAAGCAGCAGAGCGTCACCTTTGCTCTGCATCAGGATAAATAGATGAGAGAGAAGGACTGTCATGGAGCTTTAATGATTACACAGGTAGAGCACCAGCACTGCTGCAAGGATTTGTACAGAAGAATGGGGAATAGCAGAAGTGTTGACTTGTGGAAATAAATGTGGCATTCCCACCTGCGCATTCTGTTAACGTGCGCCAAAATGCGTTTGGCGCACATTCACAGAAACGCAGCAAAATGCGCTTGCCTTGCCATTTCTAATGGCACCCCAAAACAAAACCAGAAAAGGTGTTTTTTTGCTCCACATTTGCTGCATGAAAACGTGCACAAATGCAGAAAAAAAAAAAAGAAAAAAGTGGAGTGTGCATCACAAAATCTGCTACATGAGCTTTTGGCACACATGCAGGCCCCACTGAACTCAATGGGGATGCGCTGCCCACAAATGCAATGCACGTTCACGACACGCGCAGGTGTGAATGCGGCCTTAGGCTTTAAGTTGGATACCACTGTTTTAGAGTTTACGGGCATTAGGGGCCCACAGGTTTCCTTTAATGTAAACGTACCAAAAAAACATAAGTAGAATTTAGTACCGGGCTAAATGTGACAATAGTAAACTGGTAAGCTCCATTCAAGTCTACTGCAGGTTATTATTCAGATGCAAGCAACCCAGAAAAAGATTTTTACCAGCCGGGTTGCAGACAGCATGGGAGGCCACAGCATTCAGAGGCAAACATGGACCTACAATGTACATGCACTGTAAGTAATACAATCAAAGTAGATTACTAACTACAGTGGTTGTAAAATAATAATATCTTATATGAACACCAACTCACTGCAAGTCACACCTAATAAACAGTTCGCAAGTGTGTAGCAAGCTTATTGATTAACAACATCAACAACAACAACAACTTAATCTCACCTGGCTCATACGACTAACAATACTCAGCAGAGGTGGAAATCCAACCTACAATGAAGAATACATAGGTAGTTTGTAGTCTCTGCTAATACAATGGACCAGAAGACCCAAGATTCAGGTAAACAGTTTAATTCATGTTCAATAGAAATGCAATTCAGCAGCTCTACACAATCTTTGATTAGGTTCAGACTAGCCTTCTCTGCAATCCTTATAAATAGGGGTGCAACTAATGATTATTTTCATAAAAAGCGATTAGTTGGCCGATTATTTTTACAAAAAAATGAATACCATCCTTAAATTTTAAATACTGCAGGTAGTGGGCTGGTGCAATAGCCAGCCCGCTATTGGCCATTTGAAATTGCAATAGCCAATAGCAGGCTGGCTATTGCATCCGCACACTGTTTGCTGTGCCTTCCTCCCAACGTGGAGGAGAGAGCTAGGTGATCCAACCAACTAATCGATAAGTTGGTTGCAGCCCTACTTATAATTTCAGCGTGCTCAGTATAATAATGGGAAGTTTGAATTGCCCAAAGACCTCTTATTGAGGAGCACGCCTCCCCCCCCCCCCCCCTTTATTTCTCACTTTCATTGGAGGGGGAGTGTGCACCATCAATTTTTTCCCCCCCCAGGTATCGAAATCCAGTTAGCCCACAATAAATTCACATGAAGGATTCTGAACTCAACGATTTGTCAGCCGATAAAGAAAGAACATTTAAGTCATCTTAGATATCAAAACCTAATCAGTTTTACTACATTGCAAGGAAGATCATATAGACTAAACAAACTGAGGTTTACCTTTATATAATCGATACCTGGATTCTGGTTTTCATTGATCAGAGCAGCAGCCAAGTCACAATACAACTTCTCACCCAGACAAAACTTCTTCCAGCTTTCCTCATCTTCTGTGCTTGGCTGAAATGAAAATCAAATATCTCATATATACACATATACATACCTGCCGATATACATTTGCCTAGACTATAAACATTAACATAGTAAAACAGCCCTCACCGACCTCTATAGCTGCAGGTACTGTTAAGGTATTTAGCTAAAATGATCAAAAAGGGACAAACTATGGACCACTTGGTCTTTTTCACCCGTCACTCGTCTGTGAAACACTCACCATTGTAACATTGCTATCTAAAGGCTGGGACTTCCAATGGCTTCTGTGCTTATGAAGGCTCTGTAAAGAACACAACATTAATGTTAATAAGTATCTAAGGACCGGCAAGCTGCAATATTTTACATGTTGTTTTGGGGTTTTGATACACTATATGACCATATGCACATATATACACACTATGAACGTTTGTAACTTTTTAGTTACTGCGTTGCATTTTTGTAAGCGCTGTTCTAGTACCGCTTTTGAGCAGTTTTTCTTTTTTTATATATACGCTTTTACAACCATTAAAATTTACACAAAGAATCCATTCCCATACCCCAACCCAATCCCAAGTCCAGGCACACAACTACTGTATATCCAAAAGAGCACCAAAAAGCTACCGCTAACATTGTAAACCAAATATAGTGTCCATGTCTTCGGCCTGAGATGGCATAATATGGTTGAGCAATAGCCAGATACTGAAGCATTCTGGTGTCAAGGCGGTAGTTGGTTTACATTGAGGCTCATAGGCAAGTGAATACATACACATCATCCAGAAGCTGCAAACAAGCATTGTCATCTCAGTATTAAGCAAGAACCAAAAGGTAACTAACAGAATAACATAACACAATACAACAAATATAGAGTGGGAATCCCTTCTGTCCTGTAGATTACTGGTAACTAACTCTGCTTTCCCAAATCATCTTCAGATCTTCAGGACAGCACATATGACCGAGAAATACCCAACTGGGGGGGGGGGGGGGGGGGGGGGTGTGGGCTTGGTCG
>NW_017306654.1:198134-201286 GCF_000935625.1 Nanorana parkeri | reverse complement strand
GGGGGGGGCTTCTGCATGCAGGATCTACTTCCCAATACCAAGTCATGACTGGAGAGCACGGATCCGGTTGTGTCAAACATCCATATAAAAACAGATGCCAGCTCTGCAGAGCTGTTCAGGTAAACAACTAGGTATTAGTCTATGCTGAGGCCAAAGTTACCTTTACCTCTTAACATCACTGGGAGATTCTACTTTTAAAAGCATGTACAGCATGCTACGAAATGGCGTATCTGATCTATAGTGTTCTTTGACACCTTAGCAACTCTTGGTCCTGCAAACAGTACAAATAGGCCAATTATTTTTTTCCATTGTTTGGATTACTTAGGATAACATAGTATGCTTGTGAGCAAATCTAAGCATGAAGATGTTGCTCATCATTGGATGGGTTTGAGAATAGGGAAGGCTGTTTTACCATTTCCCAAGTCCTGATGACCTGGGGCAAGTTGGGCCCAGATCACAGATGACTGGAAGTAATCTACAAGGAGTCTTGCACAATCTGTGCAGTATGGCAAACCAAAAGGACTCTGGCCATTAAGGGTTGTAAGGATTATCCTTGCTCCCCCTCCCTCCAATATGGTCCACCATATTAGGGACCCGGGAGAGAGTGTAGGCCTGCTCTAGCCCAAGCACCCCCACACCTCCCCATAGATCCAGGGATGCCAGCAATCCCTTTACAAAACAGCAGCATACATCAGGGCCCAGCTGGCCATCATGGGCGCCATCACTATCCCACACCTCCTTGCTTCTTCTCAGGATGACAACAGACCTTGGGGAAAACCAAGGTGGTGATGGGAAGGAATGGTCCCACAACTTGGATGAAAAAAACACACAAAAAACCCAAAAGTTAATCCTAGTCAGGCCTGAAAGAAAGAAAACTGTCAAAACTGTTCGTATTTTATTTTTTTATTAACAGTTCCTGTTAGGCCAGAGGAAACACAAATAACTGAGGTGACTAGGCAACTATACTTTTTCTATTGCTAGCGGATGATGGGCTTGCTGTTGTAGGTGTCCAGAGGCTTTCCACAAAACAATTAAAAGGAGAACTATGAGGGGAGTGATTTTCACTCAGCTTCATAATCTGAGCCGACCTGTGAAAATGAAACTGCCACATGTCGGCTCAATAGATCGGGAAGTGAGCGAACACATACCATCGCTCGCTTCTCGAACCTGTCCCTGCAGAGAGCCGTGACTGTCATTCCCAGAGACTTTCCACACAATACGTATCAGAGATACATCATTGATTTATCAGTCCAGGTTTTGTAATTATATAAAGATATTGTAACCATAGCTATAGAGTTTGTGAGGGGTATATTAAGTGCGATGGATGATATATAGTTAAGCAAGTCTTTCAATATTAAATAGGGATACTTGTGGGATTCTACTTAATGTTGAACGCTAACATTTTTGTGTATGGTCTATTTATGTACTCAATTATTAATCTGTCTAGTATTCTCAGCCTCCAGAGAAAACAGAACAACCTGCATACACAGAACAAGGAAAAAGGGGGGCACGTACAAGACCACAAATGTATAAATGTACCTGTCGGACCGCAGAGAACTGAGCTACTTGTTGCTGCTGCCACCGAAGACTTGGTGAATAACCTTCAGGAGCAGGTTGGCAACCTGAGAGCTAAAAGCAAAGATCACATTAACCACTCAAACTTAACTCAAGTCCTTACCTTTACCTCTTAACATCACTGGGAGATTCTACTTTTAAAAGCATGTACAGCATGCTACGAAATGGCGTATCTGATCTATAGTGTTCTTTGACACCTTAGCAACTCTTGGTCCTGCAAACAGTACAAATAGGCCAATTATTTTTTTCCATTGTTTGGATTACTTAGGATAACATAGTATGCTTGTGAGCAAATCTAAGCATGAAGATGTTGCTCATCATTGGATGGGTTTGAGAATAGGGAAGGCTGTTTTACCATTTCCCAAGTCCTGATGACCTGGGGCAAGTTGGGCCCAGATCACAGATGACTGGAAGTAATCTACAAGGAGTCTTGCACAATCTGTGCAGTATGGCAAACCAAAAGGACTCTGGCCATTAAGGGTTGTAAGGATTATCCTTGCTCCCCCTCCCTCCAATATGGTCCACCATATTAGGGACCCGGGAGAGAGTGTAGGCCTGCTCTAGCCCAAGCACCCCCACACCTCCCCATAGATCCAGGGATGCCAGCAATCCCTTTACAAAACAGCAGCATACATCAGGGCCCAGCTGGCCATCATGGGCGCCATCACTATCCCACACCTCCTTGCTTCTTCTCAGGATGACAACAGACCTTGGGGAAAACCAAGGTGGTGATGGGAAGGAATGGTCCCACAACTTGGATGAAAAAAACACACAAAAAACCCAAAAGTTAATCCTAGTCAGGCCTGAAAGAAAGAAAACTGTCAAAACTGTTCGTATTTTATTTTTTTATTAACAGTTCCTGTTAGGCCAGAGGAAACACAAATAACTGAGGTGACTAGGCAACTATACTTTTTCTATTGCTAGCGGATGATGGGCTTGCTGTTGTAGGTGTCCAGAGGCTTTCCACAAAACAATTAAAAGGAGAACTATGAGGGGAGTGATTTTCACTCAGCTTCATAATCTGAGCCGACCTGTGAAAATGAAACTGCCACATGTCGGCTCAATAGATCGGGAAGTGAGCGAACACATACCATCGCTCGCTTCTCGAACCTGTCCCTGCAGAGAGCCGTGACTGTCATTCCCAGAGACTTTCCACACAATACGTATCAGAGATACATCATTGATTTATCAGTCCAGGTTTTGTAATTATATAAAGATATTGTAACCATAGCTATAGAGTTTGTGAGGGGTATATTAAGTGCGATGGATGATATATAGTTAAGCAAGTCTTTCAATATTAAATAGGGATACTTGTGGGATTCTACTTAATGTTGAACGCTAACATTTTTGTGTATGGTCTATTTATGTACTCAATTATTAATCTGTCTAGTATTCTCAGCCTCCAGAGAAAACAGAACAACCTGCATACACAGAACAAGGAAAAAGGGGGGCACGTACAAGACCACAAATGTATAAATGTACCTGTCGGACCGCAGAGAACTGAGCTACTTGTTGCTGCTGCCACCGAAGACTTGGTGAATAACCTTCAGGAGCAGGTTGGCAACCTGAGAGCTAAA
>NW_017306654.1:150158-198087 GCF_000935625.1 Nanorana parkeri | reverse complement strand
CCCCCCAACGTTTTCAAAAGTTAAAATATTTTATTTTTACTTTACTGATGGGGGCTTCAGGGAAATATAGGGGGGCTAAAAAAGATCCCAGATATTTCCATTTTAAAATAGAAAAAGATTGGATGACAGAGCCCTCAACCTCTTTTTCTACAGTCCTTGTTATAAATGAACAGGAATCCTCTGAGTGTTCCTGTTCATTTATAACATGAGGACAGAGTATGTTTACTATATCCACAATCATAAATAAACAGGAGGTGATGTAGATCACTTCCCATTCATAATTGGGGACACAGTAAACATACTCTGTCCTCAATTATTTACAAACATTCAGCAATCAGTGATCACTGACTGCTTGTACTCCGCTTTCCATCCTGACATGCAGTCACGTAAGGCTGGGACCCCACCTTACAACCATTGCAAGACTTCTGTCTTGCGATGGTTGTAAGGTACTTAAAAAAAAAAAACAAAAACAAAAAAAACATACGATCTGTCTATCTTGCATAGGCAGATCGTACTTGCGATGATGGCAAGCCACGCCCCCTGAGGGGCGGGCTTCCGATGACCGCAATGCCGAACGGGCAGTGTGCGCTTGCGCACACCGGCCTGTTCGGCTTTTATCTTACGAACATGCTACACACCCGCCGAACATCGTACGATGCTCGGCGGGTTTTGAAACATGTTCGTAAGTTTAAAGTCGTGCGACCTTACAGTAGTAGAGGTCGCACGGCTTCCATACACCTTACGATAATCGTACGATTGCGGGATCGTAAGGTGTGTGGGCACCTTAAGGCTGAACGAGCGGTGCAGGGAGGAGAACTCAGTCTCCTGACAGGTGACTCCTCCCATGCACCACCAGCCCGGCCTCCTGTGACAGCTGATAGTTGTCTCCGCCCCACACCACCACTCTCCCGATCGGTCACAGGAGGCAGGAGGAGAGCTCAGCCTCCTGTGACAGCAATGACAGCCGTCACCATCCACACAGCTCTCCATCCTGATCTGTGACAGGAGGCTGAGCGGTACAGGAGGAGAGACACCAGCTGCTTACATCGCTCTCCTCCCACAACGCACAGCCTCCTGTGACAGTTTCTCTCCTCCCCGCAGGGACACAGAGCAGCGGGAGGGGAGAAACCAGGGTTGTACCTCTATTTTGGCCAAAAGATGGCACTTTAAGCATTTTTGCCAAAGTGCCATTTTCGGCCGATGTGTTTCGGTGCATCCCTAGTTACAACACACATTAGCTATCCAGAAAACATACCTGCATTTAAGGGAGGAGTGCAACAAAAAAAGTCTGAAAACCGTTACTCACAGCTATGCTGACTGTTTGTTTTTTCCTTATTTTTTTGGGATCTATCTGTGCAATCACAACGTCTGGGCATCGCGCAGCTTCGATCCTAGAGGGGGAGGAAAAATAAATAAAATAAATAAATGAAAACCCAGTTTTGAAACGGAACACCTACATAAACTCACAAAAAAAAAGAAAAAAGAGGGAACAATCCTACAAAAGATTCAAGGATAACATCAGGCAACTTATCAAATGCTGATAACTAGGTCCCCTTAGGATTGAATTGCTAAACAAATGCATTTCTAGGCACATGCCTTGACCTAGTTTGACCCAATACCCCCACAATCATCAGGATTTATAAAACGTTGCTGTGTGCCAAGTGAACGCTGGCACATGCAGTTTAGGGTTTAAAACTAAACTTTCCATGGAGACAAATGTACTGGGATTAACCATTAAATTCAAGCTCAGCAGGACTTGAACAAAAATCAATTGCGGATAAAGTCAAGATACATAATTTGACATGAATATTTAAAAGAGAATTATGGGCAAACTTGTGTTGGCTTTAGTTCTCTTTTGGGTCACAGGAGGCCATTTACTTATGTACTCCTGTGACCAAAAGTCAGCATATAGCATGCCATTGTGTACTATAGTCCGACAGCGCAAATCTGCGCTGCAGCAGGCAAAGTTCCCGATAATATTGTTGAGATCCACCCTGCTGCCTGATTGACAGCTGGCTCTGCTGGTCACTACCACACCTGTTCAAATCTACCTTTATTCTGTGAATCCCCATCCTTAGGTTGGGTTCGCTCCTCAGCAGCGTAGGCATTATACAGATTGGGTGGGCTGTAGTGCCATTGTTCTTAAAGTGCTAGTGCAAAAACGGAATGCAACATACATCCCCGCTGTATGGAATGTAAGAACGTACCCACCCACTTTGTAAAGCGACACACCCCATTGCTTTGAGGACCAAGGACGATAAAGATGGCTTTACAGTCAGTGGGTGTGTATTGGTGAGGAATGGTAAAACATCACTTCCTGTTGGTGACAATAAAGTGTCCCATCTGAATATGGCACATTGGATTGGGACTTATGTTGTGATGGGCCCATCTGACATTTTACCACAGCAACCGTCTAAGATTGGGTCTGAATGCTGTATGAAGTGCACTGGACTTCTTGTATTTACACTATTAGACCCCTAATGTCACCTAGGGACCCCAAAGAAGCTGATGAAGCAGAGATCTGCTTCTTCTCCGGCTACAGACAGAGAAAGGAAAGGCTGAAAGCGGAAGTGACGTAATTCACATCACTTTCGCATTCAGAAATCGGAAGGGAGTTCAGCCGGTGGAAGTGTGCTGATCTCCTTTCCGATCCATCCACAGAGACTTGCCATGCTGGGCCCGCACCGAGAACAGCGGAGGCCAGGATAGCCGGCAAAGCAGCAGAGTGAGCACACTCCCCTCACCATACAAGCTCTATAGCTGCCTGAACGCTTGTATGTATCCACCCGCCCTTATACATCAGCCATCCGACCAGTCATTTAGAAGAATTTATAATATACACACACAAAACTATTTACTGTGCATCAGTAAGAGGTTTTGTTTCCGTGCATTCACGTATAATGTAAGGGCACCCCAACACCTTGCCAACAGACGTGTTGCAGTGCACAGAAATGCATACCATGCATTGTGGTACACTGCATTACAACAAATAGCAGAGGCACATGTTTGGTGCATAAGGCACCCAATTCAAATGAATGGGCGGTCCTTAGACAATGCACATTAATGTGCACGCATGAACACAAGGAAACAGTAGGAATCCAGCCTCAGGGAAGGTTCTGATGTGATCACCCTACATGGGGACCTCTCATCCATTGACGGATTCTACTAGTTCCCATAGTAGATCTGTATATGATAGTACTGCACACCCCTGCAGGAAGTAGAGGAGCACACTCAGGATGAATGGGGATTACACACAATGTTCAGAATGCAATATTGATTCATGCTGTGTACATGCTGAGTGAAGTCACACACTGTGCGCCGTGCATCCTCTAGCCAGGCTGGGGAGAACTGTGACATCCATATTGACAGTCCAGGGGTATGGCTACTTACTGGACCCGCCGCAAATACTCTTGCGGTGTCCGTGGTGGGACTGCAGGGTCAAAGTCCTCGGAGAGGTCGCAGTCCCCCACAGGCAGGAGCCGCGGCATCAGCTCCTCCGGTCCCGAATCCATTTTACCGGCACAGACGTCACCAGCGCTGGACCGCACAGCACTTTATGAGTGGAACGCATGCAGTAAGCGCGCTCCTGATTGGCTGCTCTTCAGTCAGTCCTTACTGCCTGAATGGGGTCACATGTTCTTCAGTGGCGCAGACTTTAGGTTTGATGTTTGTTAAGTGAAAGAATATGCATTACCTACCCTTTTATTATTAAAAATGCATAAATGAAGTATGTTAAAAAAATAATAATTTATTACCATGTATTGTGCAATACGTCTTTTCTTATTAGTGTAAAGCAGGGGCGGGCAATATCCAGCTGTGGTAGAACTACAGATGCATCATGGGACTTGTAGTTTCATCACAGCTGGAGGGCTGGAGTTTGCCTACTCCTGCAATAAAGAATGATGCAGAACAATTAAAGTGAACCTGTGTTTTGACCAGAGAGGGCAGAAGAACAGCTTCATTTTAAAGCTGCACTCCAGGTGCAAGAACCTGCATTTAGATATATACTTTAATGACCAAAGGGTTTAAAGTAGTATTAAAGTCTTTTTTTGGCATATATCTACTGCTAGTAAACAGTAAATATATGCCCCAATATTAAAAAAGTTGGCAAATACCAACAAACTTACCTGTATCAGGGCCGGATCACACCACAAGGGCTGCGTTCCAGAGCGTTCCGCCTCTGGAACACACTGCAACACAAGCCTAATGTGCCTGCGTCCAAGGTGCGGGCGATCGCACTGCGGGCGCAGGGCGTGGCTGCAGTGCCGTTGACTCCAATGCACTGCCACGCCCCCTCCCGCCCCTGAACGCAAGGAGTCGGCCGGCTTACGCTCCAGAGGCCGAATGATCTGGAACGCAGACTTTGTGGTGTGAACCGGCCCTTAGCGCTGCTCGCTTCCACTACAGAAGTCCCAACTCCCAAATGCTGTGAAGGTGGAAGTGTGTGCGGGCGCATGCGCAGTCCAGATCGCCCGAGGGGAGAGGAGGAGAGCGACACTGAAACGCAATGGCACTCCAAATTCATGAGCAAACGTCTATTTATTGACGTGCAGCATAGTAAACAGCTGTTGTTGTAGTAAGCTGGCTGTTTACTATGCTGCACGTCAATAAATAGACGTTTGCTCATGAATTTGGAGTTCCGGTGTCTTTATCTTTACTTGTGATTATAACTGATGCCACACGTTGACTACCGCAGCACCTGCTTTTCAAAGGGATTTGGCAGTCAGGAGGGCGATGGGACCATGGACTTACTGAAACTCAATGGACGCAACCGGGAGCGCACACGCCGGACAGACTCCATGGGACACGTGCAGTCTGCGCTGGATCAGAGACTTGCACCATCGCTGGAGGGAATGTGGAAAACGAGTGGAAGGAAGGAGATGTTCGGATCAAGAGGCATCACATGAGGTAAGTTCTTACAGCAGCATTGTGCGGATCTGCCTTTAATGTTACTTGAAATCCACTTGGTGTGTGCTGAAAGCTTTTGCAAACCCAGATATGACCTTGTAGAAGTAGCAGCAGCAGCAACAAATACTTAGTTACTACAACGGTTGTTCAAAAAATGTGTGTGTGTCCTCCTAATCCTGTTACATGCTCCTGACTTCTGCACTGTAAACACTGTGATTCTGGCCAACAGGGTGGGGGGAATTTATCAAAACTGGAACAGTTGCCCATGGCAACCAATCAGCTTCTCTCTTCAGTTTGCTCAGGTAAGATTTGAAAATGAGACAGAGAAGCTAATTGGTTGCAGTGCAAATCTGCTCCAGTTTTGATAAATTCCCTCCTGTATGCGCACCATGCACATTTTGTACGCTGGATTTTCTGCCACCCCTTAGCCATATGATTTAGCTTCCTTTATTGCGTATGCAGAAAATGACTCCCTCATCCATGCCAGGTATTTGGAACCTGTTCTAGTCATGTTTTCTCTTCTCTTTCCTATTCAATAACTCTGTCTGAAGCAACATTTGTAATGTTCCCCTGAATGACACACAAGTATTTCATACACCACAGGCTCGAGTTTGGGCAAAACTTTTCTTTATTTTACTTAGTTGACAATGATTCTAATGAAGAAAGACAGATTGAACTCAAACTGGGGGTGGGAGAGCCCACACACACACACAGACCGGCGGTGAACTCTCCAGGTGCGGTGCAGGCTGTCACTCACAGGCTGCTCTCTGCTCCTTGACGTGGCATTGGGCGCCGCCATGTTGGTGACGTCACGCAGTGCGCTGGCTGTCTGGCGGCTCGCTGGAGTAGAGGAGTGAGAGGAGAGACAGGTAAGTGTGTCTGATGGCTGCTGTGTGTGTGGCTTGTACAGAGGTAACTGGCAGTGTATGGACAGAGGCAGCTCAGGGCACGGGGTACATACAGACATGGCGGGGCACAGGGCAAACATGCCGGGGCAGGGGGCACCGCTGTGAGTTGGGGCGCTGTGGGTACACACTTAGAGCCCCCCCCTCTTCCCTCTCACATTGAATTACCTGCTGTCCCATTCATGAACACACAGCCGGGGTGATGACTTCTCTGTATTCACACTTCACTGACTCCAACTTTCACCAAGTAACGGTTCTGTATGGGCACCAGGAGCAATGTGCCCCCTGCACCCTCATCAACTGCAGATCTGGAGACCTGGATGGGGAATCTGGATGCATTTGGAGCTTTTATATCCAATGACATTCTAGTATTGCCAGAGAATTATAATTTATAGTATTTTCTCACTATGATAACTATGCCAGGATGGCTGTGCACTCTACCAATCATTTTTTTTTTGTGTGTGGCAGCCAATCAGCTGCTCTCTTCCATTTTCAAAGCCTAACTGAAGTTAGAAGCTGATTGGTTACTGTGCACAACTGCGCCAGATTCTGTATGCTTCAGTTTTGATCAATTCCCCGCAAAGTGTATAGACGTGAGGACGCTGAGGAACGTGTCAATGCTGTAGCATAGGAGGAGGCAGGAGGGAGCGCTGTGATAGCTGGCAGGCTTGGACCTTCCGGTGAGTATAATTTTGTTATTTTTAGACCTAGACGAAAACAAGCACTTAACCCTTGCAGTGTGGGGGTAGACCCACTGCAGGAGTTAAGAAACATTTTTCCTGTACTATCCAATCATGGGAACAGAAAATCCCTGTTTACTTTCATCTGCACATGATTGAAGTGACCACTCACCGAATGTATTGTGTAAACCTTCTCCGCTCCTTTAGTAGATCAGACTGCTTATAGATGCCTTATATGTATTAACAATGTTGGAGCTTCATGAGATGTGTTATGTTATTTTTACTTATTAGGTATATAGAACGTACCAGTGAAATCAAGTGTATTCTGTGTGAATGGCGGCCATAATTGCATAGAAGAAAACTCCCCTTCAGGTTCTTCTTTCCCCCCGGGGGAGGTATTGTACATATAAATCACCTTACAGGTAGTTATTACGGATTGTAGAGCCGATTTGTTGCCAGGTGTTAAATTGCTCGGGAAGACGTTGCCTTGACAGCATGCTGCGTTTTCTCTGGCTCTGTTTATGTGGTAGTTCAAACCCCAGTTTACTTGGTTGTTCAAAGAAGAATCAACAGTCCCTGTACAACAGCCCGTTTACACAGTGAGCTCATTCATTCTTGTGCGTTTTTGCAACATACATGCTCTGTGTGCAGTGCGTTACAGTGCCCTTCATTGTGAATGCTGTTGGACATGCGTTGCAGCCAGAAGTGGCTTAGGCACCAATTTTGGTGCATTAGCAGCTCATTAAGCACATGTTGATGCACAGCATTGCACACGGACGGAAGTCCCGTCGGAGATCCAGTGACGTCACCGGACTCCTCCCCCCTTCCCCAAGTGGCCTCCGTCGGCTAACGAAGGGAAGGGGGGAGGAGTCCGGTGACGTTGATGTCCGTGACGGCTAACGAAGGGAAGGGGGGAGGAGTCCGGTGACGTCGATGTCCGTGACGTTACCAGACTCCTCCCCCCTTCCCTTCGTTACCAACTTGGGCCGGTGAGTACTTGTTCTGCATGAGCGCCAGCAAAGACATTGGCCTATACACATACCGCACAGCAATGAAGTAATAAAATGAACTAGGATCCCACTAATCCAGCACGTTATTATTCTGAGTTGCCCCACTCAAGCGGCGGCCATATTGAGTGGGGCATGTGAGATTAATAACGTGCTGGATTAGTGTGATCCTAGTTCATTTTATTACTTTATTGCTGTGCTGTATGTGTATAGGCCAATGTAGTTGGATCTGTATGTGCGTTATAATTAATCGATTAAAAACATTTAGATTAATCGAACACGAAAATTGTAATCATTAGCAGCCCTAATTCTAATATATTTAGCCAATTTAAACAGTTGGGCGTTGTGCTGACACAGTGATTCCCGGCATTGTAGCTTTTGACTTAGAAATATTTCTGGTGATCATGCCATCTCTGTTTCCTACCATTTACAACACCTGAGTCCTGAAGAGTTTTCAAGCCCCCGAAACGCATTCGCTGTTGTGAGTTATCCTGAGCCAATACTATTGTAAACAGAATTTGGACTCTTGGACTCTCATTAGACGTTTGCAGAACAAGGCATGGTAAGTCTGTAATGGTGAGAGATCAGCTGCAGGGAGGCCACAGATAACACTAGTGACTAGTCCTTTGCCCTCTGTCTGTCTTTTTTTGTGCTCAGCTTCCAGAGTTCAGTTCCTCTTTTGGCGCCAACAATCTGTATAATTTTGTGTACTTTTGAAATGAAATGTTTTCTCCCTTTAAAAAGTTACTTTGTATGTACTTGTTCCAGGTTGTACAGTAACGACTCGCCATGACAACGTTTCTGGAGTTTATTCAGCAAAATGAAGACAGAGATGGAGTCCGCTTCAGCTGGAATGTTTGGCCATCCAGCCGTTTGGAGGCCACACGAATGGTGGTGCCGGTAGCCTCTCTTTTCACACCAATAAAAGAGAGGCCAGATCTGCCCCCGATACAATATGAGCCCGTTCTCTGTAGCCGAACCACCTGCAGAGCTGTTCTGAACCCTCTTTGGTGAGATTTCCCTTTTAAAATAATCTGTCAGAGTGTATCAATGAATTCATTATAATGATAAATGTAGAAATATACTTGTGCTCTGTGTAAATACCATTGAGAGGTCAGTAAAAACACCGGAGGGAATTTATCGAATCTGGAGCAGATTTGCACTGCAACCAATTAGCTTCTATCTCTCATTTTCAAATCTTAACTGAGCAAACTGAAGAGAGATGCTGATTGGTTAGTTGCCATGGGCAACTGCTTCCGTTTTTGTCTGCTCCAGTTTTGATCAATTTCCCCCACTGTGTTTGGGAAAGAATTAAAATAAATACTTTGGTGGGCAATGTATATTCATTTGATATGGATGTATTATTGAAAGAAATTAGTGTAATACTCCTTTAACAAATGTTGCTGCTTTAAAAACCCGCATTGCATTGTGGGAGGAGATGGGAGGACGGAGTGCTGCACTCCAAATATAACCTTTTATAATAATATGGAACTTTCAAACTTTTTTCAATAATAAATCCAAATCAAGCAAATATACAATAACCCATCAATCAATATGTTTCTGAGCTGCTGGACACCCAGCTCAGCTTCCCTGAACTTCCTGTCCAGTACAAAATCACAAGGGGCAGCACGGTCTCCAGCAATGGAAAGGGGGTGGGGGGGGGGCAACCTAGCAAGGGAAATTAACCACCCTAAAACAGGGTATCAGGGACAGTGCTCGGGGACCAGCTGATTCTGCAGGAAGCTAAAATAAAATCAAGGCGCAGCATCCATTCTAAGTGATTTAATCAGCATCTGAAATAGCTTCAGAATTTTACTTTAAAGTACTCAACCCAAGTCCGTTGATAATATACCATCCATGGCTGTAAATGATGGATGGCATTTTATGCACATTCACAATTAATATCATAAGCAATGCTATAATAATGTAATTGCTTACGATGTTAATTGTGGATGTGCATAAAACGCCATCCATCATTTACTGTCATGGATGGCATATCATCAACGGTAACAATTAGTAATTAATACTTTGTGAATAAATCCCTGTTTCTGAGTTAATGCCGTCTGTGTGCGCAAGCGCAGAAGGTGAGGTCGGCAAATTCGACTGGGTCGGCAGTTTCCAGTGCTGATTGCTGGACATAAGTGCACTAGGAGTGATCTCCTGTATCTGCGAAGCGGCATTGGAGCTAGATGCAGGAGGTATTCAGCCGGATCGGACCCCAAACGAACCCCTGTCACCTTATGGCAGATCTCCGCTACTGTACCGGTATATGTGTTTTTATATGGCTGATTTATAACTCATTGATGATTTGTAGGGTGAATTTCCATGTCAATATTTTGTCTTTGAATTATTTATACAACATAAATGTAAAAGCTGCACTGCTTATATTTAAAGGTATCAAATATAGACTGTTAGGCGAGTTTCCTTCTAGTGTTACTTCTCTTAACCTGCCCGCAAGGCTCCAGGAGATTCGGGTAGCTTAGCTGCAGCCATAATTCAGTTACTTACTTTAAGACCGATTGTGTCCTGGAAGGGGACGTGGAAACAAACTACATAACGTAATGTACTCCAGATTTTATGAATCAGACCCATTGCATCTGAGCCAAATCATCAGTTTTTTAGTTGTGAGCTGGCAATCCATCCGATCCTCCATTTCCAGCTAACCATTTATATCTTCACAATCACTCCAAACACTCTCTGCTAATAAACAAATGGTGTCCCCTTCTCTTCCCTCCAGGGAATAGAATCTCTTTCCACCAATACTGGAATGTTCCCGGACACAAGCTGATCCCTCCTTCCACATACCAATCAACAACTATGTCAATAGGCTCCTCTTACATCTTGCTCACTCTCATGGGAGCTTGTGTATCTTTAGAAATAGTATTTTATGTCCAGATTACATTTTTATTTTTGTGTCCTTCCTATACATGATTGGAGGGAAGCTTTAGATTTAGTACAAAGTTCTGTGGTTGTCTAACACAGCTAATTTCTGTGAATATTCAATGACATTTATCAAATTTTGGTGTATTAGTTCTGTCCACATATTGTATGTAATGTTATACTTTAAATTCACTGAAGAAAATCAAAATTCTTCTGGCACACGAAGCAGGTTATTTGTTGCACTTGGAGTGTTGTAGGGTTGAATCGCTATATCAGCAAACACTTGTGTTCTGATGTCCTGTAAATACTGAACAGACTTGTCACTTTCCACATTCCTATCTGTTGTGTACACTGAGGCTTGTCTGGTCTTGTGCTGTGACTTTTTGTCCAAGGATAAGGTCTGGTGTCAGATTTTGGGTGCAGCAAAAAAAAATTAACCCTAGCCAGCCTGATAAAAAAACCGCCCAAAACATAACAGTTTTGACAGTTAACAGTTCCTGTTAGGCCAGAGGAAAATACAAATAACTGAGGTGACTAGGCAACTATACTTTTTCTATTGCTAGTGGATGATGGGTTTGCTGTTGTAGGTGTCCAGAGGCTTTCCACAAAACAATTAAAAGGAGAACTATGAGGGGAGTGATTTTTCACTCAGCTTCATAATCTGAGCCGACCTGTGAAAATGAAACTGCCACACGTCGGCTCAATAGATCGGGAAGTGAGCGAACACATACCATCGCTCGCTCACTTCTCGAACCTGTCCCTGCAGAGAGCCGTGACTGTCATTCCCTGCAGGGAGTCCCTCCCCTGTCCGATCCTTCAGCGCTGACTGGCGGAACGGACGAGGGAGGGGGCGGGTACACCTCGGTCTACACCTCATTTTCATATTTTCCATGTTGGGTTTAGTTGTCAGACTGCAAGGGCTTTTGCATGTTATACATTTGATTGCCAGAATATGAAATTGTAATATTCAGAATGCATTTTGCATAGATTTTCACATTTGTGATAAATAAAAATAAGCGTACTCGTTCTTTTAAACGCCCGCAGCATTTTTACACTTCCGGAAAAACAAAATCTTGTTTTCTAATGTCTGTGCTTGTTTTGCAGCCAAGTGGATTATCGGGCAAAACTCTGGGCTTGCAATTTCTGCTATCAGCGGAATCAGGTGAGAGAAATTAAGAAAAATACATGACAGGTCCATTGTATAGAAGTAGGAAAAATGTGCTGCCCATCATTCAGGTTAGAAAAATCACAGGAAATGTATGATTTCTTTTGTTGCCGTAAATATCTTCAGTTTTTCATCTATTTAAAAACTTAGGTGTCTATTTATAAACTGTTTGGAAGGGCATATCGTAAAACATTTTTTTGTGTGTGTGAATAATGGCAAAAACAAAGGTTCTTAATTTTTTTTTATTTTCAAGTTGAATGTATTGTGATGTAATACTGCATTATGGCCACCAGATGGAGCGGCGGAGCATAGGAAATACATATTTTTAACGCTCTTCTGCTCCATCTAGTGCCCAAAGTGAAGTATCACGTCACAATATATTAAGAACCTTCATTTTTGTCATTATTCATAGAAAACAAATGTTCACATATTCACAAGGTAAATGGCCCTGCAAATTGTTTATAGCTAGACCCCATAATATACTGTAATTCTTTATATATGTCTGTGTAAGGGGCCTAATAATATGATTTTCTTGTCGGTAAGATGAAAGGGCATACAGTAGCTGAGTAAATATTAAAACTGAAAAAAAAAATACAGCCAGCTAATACCGTGGTTTGATCATACAAACAAACAACTTAGTTGTTTTGTCTGTTTATTATGAAATGGAGGATAAAGGAATTATTAGTAGATTTGCAGGTGGTTTTCAAAAACCACTGTAGTGTTTTTCTACTAAGATGTCAGAAATTTTGTATTAAAGAATAATTCCACTTTCCCCGGTGAATTTGGGAAAATGGAATTATCCCTAACAGTCTGCCTCCCCCTCCCAGCTCCTTCCCCTCCTCCACTGCCGGTGTAATATCTGTACTCTGTGCATGGAAATGCAGCCCTGCGGCTTGCAAATGGCGTGCCCTCATTGGTCAGCGCAGTCCAAAGCACTTCTCATTGGTCAGCATGGTCGGCACGCCTTTGCAAGCAAAATTTGAAATGCATACCGCAGGGCTGCGATCCCATGCACGGACTACAGAATTTACACTGGCAGCGGAGGAGGGGAAGGATCGGTGGTTGACAGGGGAAAGAGGGGGGGCATTCTATTTTTTAATTCACCTGGGAAAGTGGAATTACCCTTTAATTCCCCTCCCATGGTCTTGTGTACTATTTCTGTCTTTCCCTGAGATCCAGCTGTTTTTTTTTTGTTTTTTTTTACTGGGTTACTGCAAGGAGGTGTGATAGAATGTGTCTAAATGCTGTACCTTATACAGTATTCTGCAAAGGAATTTTATAGTTTCAGTTGTGTGGTGTGGCTTTATTACCGGCCTTTTGAATTCTAATAGTCAAAATCTTCTATCACTGAATAAAACATTGCAAATCATCAGTTTATGTTGCTGTCATGTAAATGTTTAAATGTAATACTGTAATTTGTTGTTTTTCAGTTTCCTCCAACATATGCCGGCATCTCTGAAACGAACCAGCCCGCAGAACTCCTGCCACAGTTCTCCAGCATCGAATACGTGGTCCAGGTGCATTAGACTTATCCTAACACATAACTATACATTCCCTTCTTGGGCTGTGCACACTATATTAATTGTATACCCACCTGTATATTTCCTTGGTTGCTCCTTACCACCCATTTAGTTATTTTCCTTGTCTTACAGCTATCCCATTTTTCCACAGAGAAGTGTTGCTTCTGGATCTTTGGTGCTATGTATTGTTAACAATAAATGTGCATTACAAATGTCAACACACCTACAAAACATTGCAAAAGAAGCATTACGTTGGCTGGTAGTGTTCCAAGTTGTGGGAAGCGAAATAGGCGTAAGAGTAGGCGCTAACTATATCAAATAAACATGAGATGTGGATAATGAATGGTCTCATGCCTCTTAGGAGAAGAAAATAAGGAAGGGGGGAGAGAAAGGAGCAGGGAAGGAAGGAGAGCCAGAAAAGGAAAGGGTGAGAGATCAAGAGAATGCAGAGAGCTGCGAGGGGGAAAGATAGTAGAAAAATGGGTAAGAGATAAGAGAGAGTGGCTACCCCAGGGCATACAGCAAATATGCAACAGAGGTATTATGCTAATTGAAATGTGTCTGGGTTAAGATCATGGAGATCAAAAGCATACCAGGGAGACCAAATGTTCTGGAATTTTGCGTAACTTACAGTTACATTTTATTAAAAAGACACCATGGCCTGAGTAATAAAGGCTAAACCCTGGCAGCAAACTGGTGAGAAGGCCCCTTTCTCTGTGTGGAAGCAGTGTTCTCTCTACAGGGGTCTGAGCTGTACAGAGTCAGAGCTTGAGCACTCCATTCCACAGGGAACATGAGCTTTGCTGATTGTAGAGCTATAGGCTTGAACAATAAGGTGTGTCAGACTTCTGCAGAGAGACCTTCTTACACACAGAGCAAGGGTCCTCAATCTCTGGCCCGACTTCTCTATTTGAATACAGGTTTTGCCTATAGGTTCAATTAATATTTTTCTTTTGTGTTAGCAATGTTGATATGACATTCAGATGAAGGAGTTCCATTGTCTGCTATAACATTCACATGAAGGGAGTTCCATTGTCTGCTATAACTTTTACATGAAGGAGTTCCATTGTCTGCTATAACATGCAGATGAAGGAGTTCCAGTGTCTGCTATAACATTCACATGAAGGAGTTCCATTGTCTGCTATAACATTCAGATGAAGGAGTTCCAGTGTCTGCTATAACATTCAGATGAAGGAGTTCCATTGTCTGCTGTAACATTCGCTTGAAGGAGTTCCATTGTCTGCTGTAGCATACGCATGCAGGAGTTCCATTGTCTGCTTTAGCATTCGCATGAAGGAGTTCCATTGTCTGCTGTAGCATTCGCATGAAGGAGTTCCATTGTCTGCTGTAGCATTCGCATGAAGGAGTTCCATTGTCTGCTGTAGCATGAAGGAGTTCTATTGTCTGCTTTCACATGAAGGAGTTCCATTGTCTGCTTTCACATGAAGGAGTTCCATTGTCTGCTGTAACATTTGCATGAAGGAGTTCCATTGTCTGCTGTAACATTTGCATGAAGGAGTTCCATTGTCTGCTGTAACATTTGCATGAAGGAGTTCCATTGTCTGCTGTAACATTTGCATGAAGGAGTTCCATTGTCTGCTGTAACATTCACATGAAGGAGTTCCATTGTCTGCTATAACATTCACATGAAGGAGTTCCATTGTCTGCTGTAGCATACGCATGCAGGAGTTCCATTGTCTGCTGTAGCATTCGCATGCAGGAGTTCCATTGTCTGCTGTAGCATTCGCATGAAGGAGTTCCAGTGTCTGCTGTAGCATACGCATGAAGGAGTTCCATTGTCTGCTGTAACATTTGCATGAAGGAGTTCCATTGTCTGCTGTAACATTTGCATGAAGGAGTTCCATTGTCTGCTGTAACATTTGCATGAAGGAGTTCCATTGTCTGCTGTAACATTTGCATGAAGGAGTTCCATTGTCTGCTGTAACATTCACATGAAGGAGTTCCATTGTCTGCTATAACATTCACATGAAGGAGTTCCATTGTCTGCTGTAGCATACGCATGCAGGAGTTCCATTGTCTGCTGTAGCATTCGCATGCAGGAGTTCCATTGTCTGCTGTAGCATTCGCATGAAGGAGTTCCATTGTCTTCTTTCACATGAAGGAGTTCCATTGTCTGCTGTAACATTCACATGAAGGAGTTCCATTGTCTGCTGTAGCATTCGCATGAAGGAGTTCCATTGTCTGCTTTCACATGAAGGAGTTCCATTGTCTGCTGTAACATTTGCATGAAGGAGTTCCATTGTCTGCTGTAACATTTGCATGAAGGAGTTCCATTGTCTGCTGTAACATTTGCATGAAGGAGTTCCATTGTCTGCTGTAACATTCGCATGAAGGGGTTCCATTGTCCTTGTCTGTTATAGCATTTTAATGAAGGAGTTCCATTGTCCTTGTCTGTTATGGCATTTTAATGAAGGAGTTCCATTGTCCTTGTCTGTTATGGCATTTTAATGAAGTGGTTCCATTGTCTACCGCATATAAGAGAGTATGGTGCAAATTCAAATGTATGTTTGGGTGTGATCAAACTTAGAAAAAGGATGTGTATTTGCTTAAAATGTGAATATACAGTATTTCTCATTGTTTGTATTCATTCTTATTCCTGTCTTTGATTGTTTCGTTTGAACTGCAGCGGGGTCCTCAGATGCCATTGATCTTCCTTTATGTTGTGGATACATGCATGGAGGATGAAGATCTTCAAGCTCTGAAGGAATCGATGCAAATGTCTCTCAGCCTGCTGCCTCCAACTGCTTTGGTGGGACTCATCACCTTTGGCCGCATGGTCCATGTACATGAATTGGGCTGTGAAGGCATCTCCAAAAGCTATGTTTTCCGAGGAACCAAAGATCTGACTGCAAAGCAGCTTCAGGTGAAAGATCACTATCCGTTACAGTTACCTTTTTAAAGCTTTGCTTCTTATGTCTGTTAATTTGACTTTATAGCTCAGGGCTGGACCAATCCCAGGAGCCAGGTAGCCATTACTCCTTTCAAATTACAACTGGTGCCTACATTTTGAGGTTTTCTCTAGTTGTTGTCAATGGAAAAAAAAAATCCTTCTGGCTCCTTGGATGGGACAGAGTGGTTCTTGAATTCCATATTAATTTGTCTACCCCTGCCATAGCTATATTATTATTATTATACAGGATTTATATAGCGCCAATTGTTTGCGCAGCGCTTTACAATATAAGGAAGACATTACAGTCACAATACAATTTAAGACAAGATGGTAAGGAGAGCCCTGCCCGTGAGGGTTTTACAATCTAAAAGACACGCGATACAATGGGGGTAGGGAAATTTTAAGAACGTTTCTTAAAATAACTCTTTAAAAGAAAGATAATTATATCAGAAATAAAGTCTACTTTGTTGTCTGTTGGTGCAGAAAATAGTAAACATGTTTCATTTATTAAACGTTTGTAGCATTTTGTCTCTCAAATCCTGGATCGTGAACACATATGGAGAAAAACTATACATCACACATTGGCCATAATTGTGTGCATATTATTGTGTATCTCACTGTTATTGACTAGACGCTGCAGCAACAGTGAGGAGAATGAAAGGGAGCACTGTTGGTTTTCACTGAAAAAGAACAGTTACCATGTGACAGTACTCGTACTCGTCCAAATGCTCCGATACCCGGACTTCCGGTATCAGGAAGTTGGGCAGCGAGTCATTACACGCTGCCCGGCTTCCTGAATGGCCGGGAAGCCGGCTCCATGCTCCCTCGTCACTTGGTGATAAGGGAGCATAGAGCCGGCTTCCCGGCCATTCAGGAAGCCGGGCAGCGTGTAATGACTTGCTGCCGGTTTTCCTAATTGGTCGGGAAGATGACCAATGAGGAAGCCAGACGGCGAGTCATTACCCTCCTCCCGGGTTCCTGATTGGCCAGAAAGCCGGCTTCATGATCCCTCGTCACCTGGTGAAGAGGGCGCATGGAGCCGGCTTCCTGGTCAACCAGGAAGCCGGTTGCTGTGCGTGGCTTCTTGATTGGTCGAAAAGCTGGTCAATCAGGAAGCCATAAGGTGAGCCAATATCCAACCTCCGGCTTCCTGATTGGCCAGGAAGCCAGCTCCATGCTTCCTCGTCATCTGGTGACGGAGCATGGAGACAGCTTCCCTGCTAATCAGGAAGCCAGGTGGCGAGTCATTACACGCCGCTCGGCTTCCTTAATGGGACTTCGGGCATCTGTATTCGGTATCGGCGAGTACCGGGAAAAAAAAATATCGGTGCTCGATACCGAAAAAACACTATCGGTGCATCCTTAGTCACAACAATATACTGATCAGCTAAACCGTTTTATAATGGACCAGTGCTCTTAATACTAATTAAAAGCATAATAACAACATAGCTGCATTTGATTTAACAATGGAAATTGCAGTTGTCAAATTTGTATGTAGGCCACAGAAAATGGGGCTCTGAGATCCCTTCTGCAGCTGCTAATGGTAGCTTTTGCCCAGTTCATAGGGTATTGGTAATATGGAGCTTTGGTGATTGTTGACTATTGTTAAGCATATGACTGGCTGATAAAGGGTCGCCCCAAGCATCTTTTTCTGCATGGGTATAGTAAGGATATGCGGGACTAGAATGGAGGGTGGCTACTCACTGTCACATAAGAGGAAGCGTTATAATGTTTCTAATTGGGAATTGTATACTAAAGGTAATTTTGGCTAATTGCTTTGTTACATCAGTTTGTGCTAATGATTCCATGTGAGCCCGCCAGATTTTAGGTGTATAAAAGTTTTCGCCTTAGTTTGGAGCACACTTCTAGAGTGTTTGCCTACAGGGACAAGCAATACAATCTATAGGCAGCTACTACTCAAATGTGTTAGATGTACAGGCCACTACCCTGCCTGGCAACCACTGATATCATTCACTCATTTATACCTGTCACTTATGCTTGGCGGGGTTACAACCACCTGTCAAAAACCTAATACATTAAACTCACCATTATCCGCCATATACGGGGATTGGTAGATTCCAGATAAATTTAGTTTCTGGTTGCTTGAGAATAGATCCAACTAATGCCAGACCCCATACTATACTGTACCATATGATAAACTCTTTATTGACTTCATATTTACATTGAAATGCAGTAATCAGAAGTGAATTAAGACAAATAGGCACACAGTCATTTCCAGGATAATACATACCACAGATCAGCAAAACAGTGAGTACACAGGATTTTTTTTTTCTGGTTAGCTGAGAGTTCTAGTTAGTTGAATACTGGATAACAGAGTTTACTGTACTGCCTCAGTGAGGCCTAAGAGTTTAGTTTGCTTTAATTGAGTACGTGTTCAGCTTCATATCTATCAGGCATCGGTTTCAGTATAATCAAATGTAATTTTGTGTTACAGGAAATGTTATCTCTTACAAAAAATTCTGCTGCCCAGCAAGGACGTGGGCCACAAGTTCAGCAACCTCCTCCGTCAAACAGGTATGAGCAGAGACTAGGAATTTAGCTGAGATTAAGAAGCAGTTATTCAATCAGTATTTTAACTCCAACATTCTCAGACATGATAGTTTTTTTTGTTTTCAATAAAGTTTTATTCAAATTTTTCGCATTTGTTCATAATACACAAGCAAAGTAATGAACACAAGGTTACAGAGGCTGATCAAGAGCATGGATAAAAGACAAACAGATGATCGACATTTGTAGGATACATTTCAAAATTACGCCTCATGGTGTCGGTATATCAGGACAATACATACATCAAACGTATAGTCAAGAAAGTAAATAGAATCAAGATGGAAGGGGAGACGCCTCAGATTCCCATTAAGGTTGAGTCGGCGCATGAGTCGAGAAGAGTCGTGTCACAATGAGAGAGAGAGACCGAGACCAGCCTGTGGTCACCGCAGTCCTACGGGGGATCGGATGATCACCACCGTTCGGCTCCCTCCTCGAATAGACCCATGCCCCGACTCCCACAAAGGAAATCCCAGGCGCACCAGCCTCCGAAAATAAACAGGTCAATGGGGGCAGCTCAGTACTAAATAGGAATTATTACCCACATATGTGTGGGATTACTTGCCTTCAAAGCAAAGAAAGAAGAACAAGGAGGTGGGGCGGAGGGAGGCGGTAGGAGAGCAGCATAAGGAAGTACAGGGGTGGGGGGAGTCGGGGTGGAGACCAGATGACCCCATGTCGGGTCAGACATGATAGTTGACATACATTGACATATTTGTGTTTGAAACTGTTTTCATGCAGAAGCCTATTGTTGCAACTACGTTGGTTAGGAGAGGGCTGTGAATCCAGTTGAAGCCCATCTCCAACCAAACAAAGAAAACCAAAAACCTTGCAGTTGGCATACCCCGCAATGCTAGAGTTAAGTACTTGTTTATGTCTATGTAAAGCAGATCTACTTACCTGATCTCCACTTCCACTGGCTCCTTCCAGGCTTCTAGAACGGTCCCCCCAGACTTTTCTTGGCTCTGGTGGTCTAAGGACTGATAACTTAATCGTGTCTAACACAGGTTCCATAGACTTGCATTTAGACATGGGGACAGCAAGGAACAGTTCAGAGTCACAGTGGAGGGGGAGGATAGGAGAACCTCCGGTGGAAGCGGGGACCAGGTAAATAAATATGCATTACTCCAGCCCTTAGACATAAACAGGCACTTTAACCCTTGCAGTACGGGGGTAAATTTCTGGTTTGCCGAAGATATCCTTTGAACTCCTGTTGCTAACATTTAAAGTAATCCCCTATGGTTAGAGTTTATATTTGTCTTTTCTTTTGTCCTGTTAGCTGAATGGTAAGGAAAGTTTTTTTTCTTCCCTCTTCTCACCATTAAGTTTGTTTTCTAATGGATTTAGGATGATGAGAAAGACAGATCTGTCTTAGGTCTGCTATGAAGCAGTGAATAGTTCTCTCATTTTATTGTTTGTTTCATTTCTTAAATAGGACTCCATGTGGACTTTCTGCCATTTCAGTTGAGAGGTTGTTTTTCAAATATTTCTCTATATTAGATTTGTTCTTGAATTTCCCATCAACAGTTACCCTTTAGTCTATTCATTACTGCTTCATTAATGGAAACCTCCATCCTTAGACATGGTACTTTTGAAGCATTCTAGAATTGTAGCTGACCCCTGTAGTTTTCAGGCTTTCATTATAAGTGCTAAGATCCCGTGTATGCGAACTAACAATGTGTTCTTATTCATGTTAAGATTTTTACAGCCAGTTCAAAAAATTGACATGAACCTTACTGACCTTTTGGGAGAGCTTCAGCGAGATCCATGGCCTGTCACACAAAGCAAGAGACCTCTGCGATCCTCAGGAGCTGCACTTTCCATTGCGGTTGGACTTCTTGAGGTAACAATACAGTGCTGCAGTCATCCATTCATGAAATTGTAACTCCTTTCATAACCTGGATGTGCACATAGTGCGTTGCGCTTTATTTCGTTGTAGTGGGTGGCATGTAAATTGTTACTGCTTATCGATTTTTTTGATTTTTTTTTGTGTGCGATTCAAGTGGTCCTATTGCTTTCACTGCCAGTGATTTACAGAAGCTAGGACGCTGTTTAAAGGGCAATTCCACTTTCTCACAACATGTGAGAAAATGAACATACCCATATAAATCTGCCATCTCTCCCCACCCCTGGTGGTCATGCCATCCCGCGCCAGCCAGTGTACGGTCTGTACAGTACACTGCAGCCCTGCACTGAGCATCTAGCATAACGCTTGAAAATGGTGAGCACTCATTGGTCAGCCTGATCACCTGACCAGGCTGACCAATGAGAAGTGCTTCTTAGCAAAAAACGCTTGAAATTAGCCATTGTGTAGGTCTTATTCACTTGTATTAGATGTGAGGACACTGAGGGACACGCCACAGCTGGAGCGGAGGAGCAGAAAGGTGAGCACTAACTAAAGCAGGACCGAGGATCAGGTGAGTTTATCTTCTGTATTCTGGCCCTTAGACCAAAACAAGTAATTAACCCTTGCAGTGTGGGGGTAACCCCCTGCGAGGGTTAATTTGGTTTATATCTGGAGATCTTCTTTCACAAAATGTATGTTAGTGTGTACAAAAAGAAAATTAACTAATGGGAGGAGGAAAGACTGCCTGCTTTTTGGGGGAAGTTTATTTGGTGTTACATGAAGGAAACATACTTCATGTTTTTTTAGATGAGTGTCAGATATGAGCTAGCCTAGGGAATATTCACAACTAAGGATTCTAGTATACTTTATTTGGTATAATTTTATATGCAGGTGGCACTGTCTGCAGACAATTTTATGAGTAATGAGAAGGACATTTTGAACTGATCAAGCCATTGATATTACGGTACAGTTGTCAAAGGAGGGTTATCAATTATTGATTTGTATTAATAAATTAAATAGAAGAAACCAGGAGTGAAATATGGGAGCTTGCACGCCTGTATTTAAAATGTGCATGTATAGTGGCTTAATCTTCTTGATCTTGCTTTGCGATTTTGTGAGCCACTGACCTGAAACAAAAGTTAAGGTGTGTCATGGCAGACATTTTCCCAAGTTTTATCCCTGCAAATAAAACATAACACCTGTTGATCTGCAGAAATGCACTCGTTACAAATTTCCTTTTGTGGGCTGACAACCTGTTGTGGGCTGACTGCATTGTTTGGCATGAATTTGCAGGAAATGGTGTAAGCCCTGCCCAGTTGTCTTTACTGAATCTCTCACCCTGTTCTCATCTCCACAACATAGAGAATAAATGTTCTGTAGTCTAAGACTGGGAGAGATAATTAGACTTTGTCTTGTGTGATATCTCAAACTTAAATTTCGGACCTGAGCAACAGGTTTTTTTTGCCATTTCTTAAACAGATATAACAAAATGCTTTTGATATCTTTTTAACAAACCAAAAAAGAGAAAATAAGAAAAGTTTGTTGTTGGGATTTACATACACCTAACATACGCATGTTATAGTTTATTGGTTCAATGAGTAGTGAAGCAAGAGTCAGGATAGCAGCCCCAGGGCACACTTTCTAAAAATAAAACAGGAGTGGCAGCTCCATTTTCGGACATATTCTCTTTACAAGCAATAAGGTGTTTTAACCGATCCGTATTTCTTTCATCGAATAAAAGCATGTGACTTGTCTTTTAGGATATTGTATGATCGGTCATGATGTGTGTTTATTTTTGAACAGTGCACCTTTCCTAATACTGGGGCTAGGATTATGATGTTCATTGGAGGACCAGCCACACAAGGCCCTGGGATGGTTGTGGGGGATGAGCTGAAGACTCCCATCCGTTCCTGGCATGATATTGAAAAGGACAATGCAAAGTATGTCAAGAAGGCAACAAAGGTGAGTATCATTTGAGCTTTTGTCATTTCTTGGGACTTTGTGTCGGATCAGGACTGGGGAGGAATGTACAGCACAGACATTCATAGAAAAACATATTACTGAATACACAAAATGATGTTATTGGTATATTACCACATGGACAGCTAAAAAAGAAAAAAGGCAGCCACAAATCAATTCTATAGCTAGCCTTTGTAGCGAGGTGCACATGGAAGGGCTTGCAGCAATACAAAACACACAAATTTCCCAGCACACTTACCAGCTAGCTTGCAACAAAGCAAATTATGTGTGACAGGATGAAGAAAAAACAGGTTTTAGTTAATCGCCTTTTGCATAAAATGTGGAAGCCACACTGCCTCGTCAAGGCTCCTCTGTGCGTTGTGGTCCTATCGCTAATCTTTGAGAGTATCGAGTATATAAAGCAGTAGATTGAATGCAGGTATGCCTGGAGGTAGCCCACTGCTCCTTAAGGACCCAGTCACATCATAAAGAGTGCGTTCCAGTGCGTTCGGCCTCTGGAACAAAACCCAGCTGGCTCACTTTGTTTTGGGGCGGGAGGGGGGAGTGACGGTGCATTGAAGTCAATATCACCGCAGCCACACCCGCCCACCCATAAACAAAGTGAGCCAGCTAGGTTGCATTCCAGAGGCCGAACGCACTCTTTATGGCGTGACTGGGCCTTAAAGACAATACAAAACACAGATGTTTCCCAGCACCCTTACCGGGAAGTGTACAACAAACCAAATTACACTGTGTAACAGTATGCATCAAAAACAGGTTTTAGTTTCACAACTTTTGCAACATAGGTGGAATCCACACTGCCTCATCATGGCCCCTCTGTGTGGTGTGGTCCTTACTGTAACACATGAGAGCCTCCATCTTGGAGCATATAAAGAAGTAGATTAATTGAATGCAGCACCTTGCCTTTCTACAAGACTCCTCCACATTTGGGATACATTAGGGACTAAATTATCAGGGGGCTGGGTCTGAGTTATAATAACTGGAGCAGAAGTTGAGCTATTGCCTGTTACAGCCAATCGGATTGTTTCATTTTCCTACTGCAGTGCGGTTGCTATGAGCTATTGCTCCATTTTACTTTAGTTTCCTTGGCTCAGGTTTTCATATTTGTACCCCTTGGGATTTGGTTTCTGTAGGCATGATCTCGCTTTTGCCTCTGTACTAATAAATCAACTTCCTGTTACTGGAATTATATCTGTTCGGGGTTCCAGAACTATGAAAACTAATTCTTCCATTGCAACAGGACGCCAACATCTGCAGCAGTATTCAAAATGGCTGGACTGTATTATTTTTGTCACACTTTTTGCTGCAGAAATGTTCCTTCTTTTACACTTGTGTTTAATATATTGATTTGGGAAGTTTTAGGGCCGGTTCACACTACAAAGTCCGCGTTCCAGTGCGTTCGGCCTCTGCAACGCAAGCCGGCCGGCTCCCTGCATTCTGGGGCAGCCACGGCCCCCACCCGCATTTAGTGCTTGCGTTCTGGTCCCGTGCGAGCTGCAAAAATACTGCAAGCACTGTGTTCCGGATGCAGGTGATCGCAGTGCGGGCGAGGGGCGTGGCTGCGGTGCCATTGACTTCAATGCACTGCCACACCCCCTCCTGCCCCTGAACGCAGGGAACCAGCTGGTGTGCGTTCCAGAGGCCGAACACACTGGAACGTGGACTTTGTGGTGTGAACCGGCCCATTATGTTGTGTTCACAAGAAAAATGCTAATAGTAGATGAATTGGGGAATTTCAGCCCAATATAGTAAAATTTAAAACAAACCATGCTGCCATAAAGCAACCTTTTGCTTTTCCTATGAACAACATAGTGGTAACAGAAAGTTCAAGGCCTTCCTGTAGAGTGTGGCAGGGCTGTCTGGCTCACAGAGCTGGCCAGACAGAATTGCAAATCCTATTGCATATTGGGTAATATATTTGCCATTTGTGCATTTTGTCTTTTTTCTACCTCGAGATTAGCTTAAAAGTGGAATTCTTTGTATGGATGTTAAGAATAACTATAGAAAATAAATTGTTGAACGTATTATTAGACACAGTATCAATTGCCAAAAGGTGGCAGCGTATCCCAGCGTAATTCAGTATTCTGATGAAACAAGTTCATAGCAATTGAGATATGCAAAATATGAACGCACAATGAAATATAAGTATAAATCGCAGCACAAGGACACGGGTATAATCCACTGTTCATCTCATTACTGATTCTATTTAATAATTATAATAATATCATTATTCCAATAAAATGGAATGCGATAGATTACCATTATTAATATTAAAAGGGAAAAAGCCTCACCAGACAGCTTATATAGTGCTACCTGTTCTGAGAAGAAGGAAAGAAAACATTCTTGGCTTCTCTCCATGACATGGGTGTACTGTGTACTGCGTAGAGTAACCAGGGAAAAATGAGGCTGGAAGGAGAAAATCTCTAGATTAAACTCCCAAAAAATAAATTTGTGTATGTATGTATATATATATCTATATATATATATATATATATATATCTATATATCTATATATATAGATATATAGATAGATAGACAGACATGAAGAGAGATGCTGATTGGTTGCCATGGGCAACTGCTCCAGATTTTGTCTGCTCGTTTTGATAAATTCCCCCACAGTGTTTTCAGTGAACTACTGTTAATACTGACGTCACATCTTACAAATTCCTACCAGAACACATTTCTCCTTTCTCTGTAGAGTGTGTCAGGATTCCCCTGCCAAGTCTTTATAGCTGTCTGGGAATTCTGGGGGAAAACTATGTCCCACACAGCTTGATAGCCTGGGAACTGCTTTCCAACAAAGCTACTGTAATCACCAGCCAAGGAAACTTTTCAATGGTTTCCGAGCCACTGACCTGGTACTGCCATTTAGATCAGGAGTTCCAACTTCCTTTATTCATTCATGTTCCAGGTTAGTAAATCATATCTACTGGTGCCAGAGAAAGCCAGGAAACTAGCATTAATGGGAGTTCATGAATGGCTGTCCCCAAATTCCTTTACATGAATTCCTCATCCTCTGAGCAAAGTACACAACAGCTGCATCACCTGACCTCCCATACATTCACCATAGGGATATAAAGTTGGTGATCTCAATAGATTGTTGGGAAAAAATCAACCTGTCACTTCCATATTTGATCCCATACACTGACGGGTACTATACAGTGTACTTTGCAGAGGATTAAACCTTGCCCCACTATAGCCCCACAAAATCAATTTTGTGTGGAATTGTCCTTTTTTAATACCGGAAATGTTTCCTACAATGAATTCCTACAGAAGACTGTAGCAAGGCAGTCGTACCTTTTGGTTTGATGGCGCCCAGTATGCATTTCCCAATGTTGTGCTCTTGTTGAAGTGGCATCAGCAGGTAGGTGAGGCACATTTCTATGTGTTGTGCTGGATAAATCTGTGAAAAAAGAGCTGTGAGAACACAAAGCGAGCTTGGTGCGGTTGCTACTTTACAACACACACAGGGACCATGGGGAACAGAAATAGTCACCCTCCAGAAGGAAGGACAATGTACACACAAATTCTGAGTTTAGTGACACTTGGGCAGATGGATGTAGAACCTTCAAAATTAGCAGCAGCCAGGTAAGACATCCCCCGAAAATAAGACCTAGTGTCTTTTTTTGTGAAAAAAAATAAATAAGACACTGTCTTATTTTCGGGGAAACACGGTAATATGTTTACAAACAATGTGCAGTAAACTCACAAAAATTTTAATTGAATTGTTGTGTGTACTTTTCCTACACTGCTGTTCCCTGTGGTAAAGAACTAATATTTTGTCTTCTCTTTCCAGCATTATGAAGCTCTGGCAAACCGCGCAGCTGCCTCTGGCCATGTAATAGACATCTACGCCTGTGCATTAGATCAGACTGGGCTCCTGGAAATGAAATGCTGTCCAAATAATACAGGGTAAGAAAAAAATGGAAGACCAAATGATGGCAGGATAATAGCAGCAATGTTCTTTCTTTCCAGCCTGTGTGGTTTTAAGGAAGCCAAAGCTATGAATTTATAACGAGCATTAATTGTTTTTGCCTTTGGGCTAGAGCTCACTGTGGTCGGTGTACAGAAAACAAGGCGTAAGAGATGCAGTGCAATGTACTAGTGTATGTCCCTTCACTCAGTATAAGTCAACATGTCTTTATTTTTATTTTGACAGTGAAACTTAAAGCAGAAGATCAACCAATAATATAAAAAAATAATAGCCCATTAAATAACCCAATAAAAGACAAAAAGCAGATTTTTCTGCAATACTCCTCAAACTGAACGTTGATTGAGGTTCTAACCCTTCCTCATGCTGTCCAAAATCTTGGCTGCAGTTGTGCTTAAGGGCAGGTTCACACCATTTTCCGGTCCAAATGTGGTCCGTAAAATGATGTGAACTTGCCTGCAGTTCCAGTGCATTCCAGACCAGACAAAATGAGACATGCAGTATTTTTCTGGTCTGGAATGAAGAACCTTTTCTGCAAGTACATAAATGTAGTTCTTGCCACGTCTGTGAATTGAACTGAAGTCCCAAAGTTATCTCATTTTAACAACACACCCCCTCACCTACATGTGATAAAGATGAAGAGAGGATGATGTGTTCTGTTTTCCAAATCATATGGGAAGCCTAGGGTGACAACACTGCTACTCCATTGATACAGTACAGTGAGTGAACCCTAGAAAAGAAGGGGGGGGGTTGCTGTCACGATTACCAGATTAAAATCCTGACAAAACACTAACGCAGCCCACACATCTAAGAACTGGTGAGCTGCAATATTTTAAATTTTTGGGGGGACTAGATAAACTAAAAAGAGAACTAATGGGGATTATCTGTTTATCCCATTGTTCTCTTTAGGGTCACGGGAGGACATATACTAACGTCCTTCTATGACTCCAAAGCTCAGTATATAGCGAGCTATATACTGAGAGCGCCGCCGGGACGGATCCTGACAATACTGTCGAGATCCACCCAGCAGGGTGATTGTCACCTGGCTCTGCCTATCTAGAGGCAGAGCCAGCTGTGCCCTTCCCCCTCTCCTGTCCATTCTTCTAGTCAGCGCTGGAGGATCGGAGAGGGGGGGAATCCCTGCGGGGAGTGCTGACTGACAGTCACTGCTCTCTGCAGGGAGACGATCGGTAAGTGAGCTAGCGACGGTATGTGTTCGATCACTTCCTGATCTATAGAGTCGACGTGTGACAGTTTCAATGTCACACATCGGCTCTAACTATGAGGGTGAGTGGAAATCACTCACCTCATAGTTCTCCTTTTAACTTAGTCAGCGTTTGATGTCTGTATACATAAAAATAAAGCCTGATTGATATTCAGTGTTTACACTTGAGCATGATTCTCTATTGTTGTTTTCCAAGTCAGCAGTTATGAGGATTGACCGTTTTTGTTTTTGTAACAAGTCTATTTTTTTTTCTTTATGAACTGCGTCTCATCATTTTAAGCCCAAAACCAACCAAAATAATTGTGTAATGCCATTTTTAATATAGTTTTGGATAGCGTGGGAAAGGATTAGATCTCCAGTTGGATTTTTTATTTCTGTCAGTGGAGGAAGGGTACTCTTTATTTCCTGTTTCAGTGATTGCATATTAGAGGAGGTAAAATGTCCCCAAGAGGTCCACAGGCAGCTATATAAACCCGACTGTAACCCTTCACCTGCTGCTATAGAAATTAATTGTATTACTGTCAGTGGCATACATATTGTATTCACTTTCTGTCCTGATGGCACACTAGAAAAGAGAGGAAATCTCAGCAGGGATACAGATGGCAATAATAACCATATACAGTTTCTCCACTATCCAAAAATGTGAGAAAAGAAAGTAGTCAGGCTTAAAGGAAAACTATGGGGTTAGGGCTTTTCCCCATAGTTCTCCTAAGGGTAACGGGAGGACACAAACTAGCGTCCTCCCGTCACCCAAAGCTCAGTATACCGCGAGCTACAGCTCGTGGTATACTGAGACGCCGCAGCCGGAACGGATCACGACAATTGTGTCTGGATCCACCCAGCTGCATGAGGACAGCTGGCTCTGCCTATCTAGAGGCAGAGCCAGCTATACCCGCCCCCTCCCCCGTCCGTTCCGGCAGGCAGATCGGGCGGGGGGGGGGGGGGGGGATCCCTGCAGGGAGCCGTGAGTGGCAGTCACAGCTCTCTGCACGGATTGATCGAGAGATGAGCAAGCGCCGGTTTGTGTTCGCTCATTTCCCGATCTACTGAGCCGACCTGTGACAGTTTCATTGTCACAGGTCGGCTCAGATTATGAGGCTTCTGTTGGCCGCCCTGTCTTATCAGCGCTTTCTGTTCGAGGCTACTGTCTCCCCAGGTACTGCTGTGTATTGGGGAACTTGTTACATCAGTTCATTTGTAACTGTAGTGTGAGAAAAAATGGATGCCCCACTTGTGATTTGCATGAAAAGAGCAGCGTGCAGTGATTAGTTTTTTGTGATCTGAGGGTGTGCCTGGCGCTGTTATTTATGGAAGACTTTGTGAGCGGTATGGAGAAAGTGTTTTGTTGTGAAGAAGTGTGTATGAATGGATACAGAAGGTCAAGGAAGCTCGCACAAGTGTTAGCCATTAAGAAGGAGCCAGACCCCCGTCCACGTCTGATGACACTCTGCAAAAACCTTGTTTTGAGGTGTTAAAGCATCCTCCCTATAGTCCTCATCTTGCTCCATCGCACTTTCACTGTTTGATCCCCTTAAAGCAGCCCTACGAGGATGAAGATTCACCTCTGATGAAGCAGTGAAGACAGCGGTGCATTCGTGGCTCGCAGCTCAGCCTAAAACATTTTGTAATGATGGAATGCGAAAGCGTGTTGACAGATAAAGTGTATTGAAAAGCAAGGCGATTATGTCGAAAAATGATGTATTTGTCTTTTCTAAAAGTTGATTAAAATAATTTCAACAGCCAAAGTGCGGATAATATGTGAATTACATATTATGATTTGTCTCTGTACAGAGGTTACATGGTGATGGGGGACTCCTTCAACACATCACTTTTCAAACAGACATTTCAGAGAGTTTTTAACAAAGATACACAGGGCGACTTCAAGATGGTATTTGGTGGTACTTTAGAAATCAAGGTAAATTTCTGTGGATTTACATGGTGGAATCTGACATTAAAACCTTTTTGTTCTGAGTCGTGACGCGAGTACTGTCATATTTGTCAAGCAAATTGCTTCCAGTTATATTTGATATGGTTTTTCTTTAGTTTTTACATTTGTAAACTGTTGTTTTTATCAGTTTTTTAATTTTTTAACAAGCCTTTAATTTTTATTCTTTTTTATTTATTTCATGGGTTACGAAGACTTCAAGAGAGATAAAACTTTCAGGTGCTATTGGACCTTGTGTTTCCCTGAATGCCAAGGGGCCTTGTGTGTCTGAAAATGTAAGTTTTAATTTTCTTTAAATTAGTTTAATAATTTAATTTAATGTTATTTGTTAACCTGTTATGTGGATAAAAAAAATAGTACTTAACCAACGCCCTACTGCTGTATGGTTAAAAAAATGTTGGGGTGGTGGACTTCTATTTCTGGAAGAACGTCTACATACGTCATTCTATAAATGGCTGTTGGGCACCTGCCATTTCCTGTGTACTGAGCCATCAGTATACAGGACAGCCCTGTATACTGAGGGCTCAGTATACAGACACCATACAGAGCCAATCCAGCGGCTCAGTACCATGTAATTGCTGTGATGAATAATCACATGTTACTGTTCAGACTGACCATCTCTCCCCTTCCTTGTACTGCAGAGGCAGGAGAGGAATACCATTATGTTGTGAATGGAACAATCATTGAGTCAGCAGCAGAAGCAGCTGGTGATTCAGTCATTGATTCTCAGTGGCTCAGGTCTTTTTTAACCCCTTCACTGCCACTTCTCTTCTAAACTATTGATTTTCAACCTGCCTCTGTATTGTGACCTATATAATAACCCTTTATCTCCCTTATCCTGTATATCACCTTTAATCTCCATCTTGCCACTGTATGTGACCTGTACTTTACCCCCTTCACCTCCTGATCCCCCTGTGTATGACTTGATGTGCTTTATCTAGTTCTCCATTATCAAGCTCTGTGTTTTACCCCCCAATACCATCATGTTTCTTCATTTCAAAAAAATTGTCACCAAAATGATATCACCTTTGGGTGTCAACTTTCCCAGAAGATGCCATTTCAGGAGTGTTCGTACTGTCCTGGCATATCTTTTTTTATTTTTTCAGGAATAACTTTTTTTTTTTTTTTTTTTAATTGTTGTTTTTCCCCCCATTTTTATAGTAAAAACAAAATCCCAGCAGTTATTAAATATCGCCAAAAGAAAGCTCTTTCTGCCTCAATATAAATGTATTTGGGCGCAGTGTTGCATGATGGAATAATTGTTAAACTATCACAGCACTGAAAACTAAAAATGACCTTGTAATAAGGGGTATACACAGGCTGGTACTCAAGAGCAATTTCTTACTATTTGCACACACATGATAAAATATACATTTTTGGTTAGAAAACAGGTCCAGACCCTCAAACAATGATATATTTTCGGAAAGCAGAGGCCCTGTAAAAATAAAAATGCAATTTTTTATGTCGCACGGTATTTGCGCAAATGTTTATCAAACCAGTATTTTTAGGATAAAATAAACTAAATTAAAATTTTGTGCACAGAAACAGAACATAATAACCAATATTTTGGTAAAATATAAAAGACGGGGTCACGCTGGGTAATTGGATACCAAAAATCTCAAGCCCGTGAAGCCACAAAAAAACTTTACTATCCAAAAGCTTTTACTGCTCATCAATTTAGTGCTAACAGTGATTGATGGGCCAAAAATTATTGCTCTCTGATGTTCGCAGCGATATGTAACATGTGTAGCACAATTGTCGTTTTAGCATGAAGGCGTACTGACGCCTGTTTGCATGTGTATGTGTGTGGCGGGGGACTTTAAAACATTTTTTTGCATTTTTAAATTTTTCTTCAATTTTTTATAGGGATGCACCGATATATCGGCCGCCTAAACATATCGTCCGAAAATGGCACTTTTGGCTAAATGCCGAAAGTGGGATTTTCCTGCCGATACATCGGCCCATCCCAGGTTTCTTTCCTCCCAGTTCGGCGCTGCTCTGTGTCCCAGTGGGGAGGAGAGAAAGTGACAGCGGCCGAGCGCTGTGGAAGGAGAGCACTGTGAGCGACCGGTGTTTGAAAACATTTAAATAAAAACATTTTCGGTTTCGACCTGACAATTTTTCGGTTTCGTTTCGATTGATACATTTCTATTTCGGTGCACCTCTAATTTTTTTAACATTTTTCAACTTTTTTTTTTACACTAACCTTATTGCTATCACAAAAGGGGCTATAAGCACCCCTATGTAATAGCAGATAGGGTGTGACAGGCCCTCTTTATAGAGACATCAAGGGTCTTTCAGACCCCTAATGTCACCTAGGAACACCAAAGAAGCTGAGTAAGCAGATATCTTCTTCACCAGCTTCTTCTCCTGGCTCTCAGAGCCGGAGACTGTAACGAGTGACACTGGAATTAATGTAATACATATCACTTCCGAGCTCACCAGCCAGTAGAGTTGTGTCAGCCTCGTCTCCTGACCATACGGCTACAATGATGATAAGAGTTGGCAGACAACGTCTCATCTTGGGGTAGTCTCTTACAGTTGCCATAGTCCTGATTGCAGATCCACAAAGATGATCTTCTGAAATGCTGCCTCTGCAGCAAGGCCTGACACGGCACCCCTGTCCTGGACACCCACCCATTGATTGTCCTCTTCATCCACTGCCCCAGAAGCATGGCTTGCATACAGGAGCCCTTTCTGACTCCAGACTTTACCTCTTATAAAGCAAGCCCTCTTCTCTATACTTGTCTTCCTGCTCTTCCAGGCACCCTTCCCTTTACAGACCTGTTTTTCATGGTCATTAGCAAAGCTTGAGGCTGGGTTCACACCTGGGCGTTCCAAATAGGCTCGTTTTATGCTAGTGTTTTAAGCACGTGTTGTTGTTCACTGAAACGCGCATTCGACGCTCGTTTTTTAACCAACTGGCGGTATGATTTTTTTTTTTCCTTTTTTTTTTTTTTTAAACTTCCTGCCGGTTCCGCCCACTTGCGACGCGGACGCTCGCAAGGGACGGAACCCGGAAGACGGCAGTGGCCGGAGGATACATCGGGGATCGCGGACAAGGTAAGACCTACGCTGTATTCCCAAGTGTGGCTCGGTGGTTACCGCTTTGTTAACCCAGAGCCACACTCGGAAATACCAATGGATAAGCGCTGAAATACGCCCCAAAGCTCTTTCCGCGCGTAGGGAATTTTTCAGCGCGACAAATCACGCTGAAATACGCCCATGTGGGAACCATGCCCATAGGGATTCATAGGATTTCACTGCTTGAGCGTTTTTCAGCGCTTCGATCAGCGCTGAAAAGGCCCAGGTGTGAACCCAGCCTGAGCTCTTACCTTCAAACCAGCATTTGAAAACAGTCTGCCATTCTACATGATCCCAGTTGTAGTAGTGTTATATATGTTTTCGATTCTGTTTTTAGTGCTTTGCGGGAATGTTTTCTAAATAAAACCTAAAACAAAACGCTGTAAAAATAGAACTAGTTTTATGAATAAATATTGTTCAACAAAGACTATTTCAGCACCGAGGAGGGAATGTTGCTTTTGTCCATGCCAAAGTATTTTATAATGCACTGTAATTCACTTGTTTGCTGGCCCTGAAACCAGTTTTACAGCCACAAACTTCAAGTCCTTGCAGCAATTAGACAGTTAATTATAAATGCTATTAAATGATATGAGGGAAGTGAACCGGTAATGTGTCCTCTCTCATCATTTGGGCATGGTATTTTCAGTGTATATTATATGGAAATGTTACTGTTTGGAAAGCAAAAAGCCTTAGAAGCATTTTACTGGGATACAGAAAAATTGTGCTTCTAACTGACCAATGGCGCCTTATCTATTCTGATTTCTATCTGGCTAATGAGCGTTTTATTGCTCTAATGTCTTCCACAGGAGATTGGTACGGGTGGGACGTGTCAGTGGAAAATTTGTGGCCTCAGTCCGACCACAACCCTGGCTGTGTATTTTGAAGTGGTAAATCAGGTAAGTAACAGTTATATTTGTAAAAAAATAAATAAAAATGTCTATTTTATTTCACTGCATGTCATTTTAGTGTGACGTTTTATTTATTGTTCAGCAATAAAACCTGTGTTTACGTCCTGGGTTTTTCATTATTGCATTTGGAAGCCTGATTTTTAATACTGGACCTACAGTACATAGGAAAAAGTCAAATATACATGGATACATGAGTTTTTGCTTTTGCGCTGTGAGGGGAAAGCCTTGTTAAGTCTTAAACCCAAGAAGTAGGATGAGCAATTTAAACATTGCTTTGTGAAGACTGTGCTTGCTTTACACTTTTAGTTAAGTACTAGAAAAATGTCTGTTCTAATAATCCTTCTTAGTACATACTAATACTCAGTAATACTTGAACGTTCGGGCTCATGCACATGAATACCAAAAAATCCTGCATTCAGATTCCAAAATCATACAGTCTTTAATGGTTCTGAACGCAGCAGTATTGTCTGCTGTGGGTCCATGCACACAGTTGCTTTTCATCAGTAAAATTGTGCAGCGTTAGGATGCGTAAATTTAAAATGGCTAAATCTGCATCTGGGGTCAGTTATTGATATGTGTACATGCAGACATTTAGGCCTGGTTCACACCCGGGCATTTTGTAGTGCGTTCCTACGCTCTGCAAAACGCTCAAACACCGAAATCCCATTATTTCCTATTGGTATGGTTCACACCTGGGCGTATTACAGGCCGTATGAACGCGCTACAGAACGCCCTATGCCCAAAGAAGTACAGGAGCTTCTTTGGGGCGTATTTGCCGCGCGTATCAATTGGGATACAGCCAGGTAGCCCTCGGAAACGCGCATATTCGATGCGCCTAGGTGTGAACCCAGCCTTAAGGTAGAGTGACTAGAGGAAGAATTGTGCAGATTTGTGTGTTTTACGCTTCTAAGCGTGTGTTTAACTGAAGCACTTACTGACCATTGTGGTTAACTTGTACTTGTAATGAGACACATCCTGTTTTACCCTCTGTGACATCATCGCTAGACTTTTAAAATCCTTGCAGGGGCTAGAATCTGGGAGGTAAGTTCCTATTGACGTTGACATGCTTCCAGAACTGCATTTCACAAAAGCCCTTTCCCTTCACACAGTGTGTAGCCAGGTTCTTGGGAGTCAAAGCAGATGTATGCTTGTGAAGTGGAACAGGGAGAGGGAAGGTGTATAGGCAGTTCTGTAGTCCAGCAGATAGGGCGGACAATGATGGCGGAGATTTCATTGCATCAAAAGCACATTGTTGTCAGCTCAAGCAGGTTAGGAGAAACCTGGTTTAATGGCAGATCAAGAGGAATTTTTCTGCAGAATATAAAAAAAAAAAGTTTTTTTATATGCCCATCAGGGGTGTACACAATTAGAGGACGTCAGGAGTGTGCACATTGGGACAGCAGTGTTGGGGCAAAGCCGAGACTCCATGGCATTAACAATCATTGCAGAATTAGATTCTTTGGCAGCTAAAACAGTTACATATTTATGTACAACTATCTATTATATGAATAGTGAAAATTCGCCTTTACACCACTGACTAAACATTTCTAACAAACATTCAAGCTTATCTAAAACCAAAAACGCAATGTAATATATTGCAGTTTACTAGCCCTTAGATGTGGTAGCCGCATTTGTTTTTTTCCATGCTAATTACATTTTCCGCATGTGCAGAAAAAAACCTGTTGATCCTGCTAGAACTCTGATCTAGAGATCTATGATTAAAGAAGAACTATGAGGTGAGTGATTTTCACTCAACCTCATAGTTCGAGCCGACGTGTGACAATGAAACTGTCACACGTCGGCTCAATAGATCGGGAAGTGAGCGAACACATACAGTCACTCGCTCACTTCTCAATCCTGTCCATGCAGAGAGCTATGACTGTCACTCACGGCTCCCTGCAGGGATTCCCCCCTCCCCTGTCCGATCATCCAGCGCTGACTGGTTGAACGGACGGGGGAGGGGGTGGATCTCGACAGTAATGTCGGGATCTGTCCCGGCTGCGGAGGTCTCAGTATATCGTGAGCTGTAGCTCGCGGTATATTGAGCTTTGGATCACGGAAGGACCCTAGTTTGTGTCCTCCCGTGACCCTTAGGAGAACTATGGGGAAAAACACTTACCCCCATAGTTCTCCTTTAAGCCCTGTTTAATGGTTTAACATGTCAGGGCCAGAGGACTTAAGCGGGCATGTGTTTGTACCATCTTGTGGAATAGGCAGATTTCTGCTGAACGAGGCCTAAGGCTTTTGGTGCATACAAACACTAAAAGGATATTTGTTGGCACCCAGTGTCCCTGTCTGTGTAGCACAAGAAGATTCTCTTTCATCTTTCGTTTGATACATTTATTTCAGAAGTTTTATGATAATTACAAGTAGTGGCTTTCTTTTCTATGTGCATCACATCATACAAACAGCAGACACTTTACTGATGGATAGTACAGACATAGCTTGTGAAATTTATATTAGAAAAAGATCCTGTATAGTGCCTTGGAATAAGTGGAAGTTTTCTCTGCAAAATGAGACACTAACACAGAACAACATTTTTAAAAAATAAACATGGCTTATAACCAATTATATCAATACAGAGAATACACTTTCAGCTCTGTAGTTCTACTCTTTCCTTTTCACATTTACCTAATATTTCTGTCATTAGTTCTGATGGAAACAGCAGGCCCATTTCCCATCCAACACAGCTTCTTGAATGGTCTGATGTAATTTAGTACATAGATTTCTCATACAAAAGGAGCATGAAGTGTGAGTTATGAAAAACTTTTCACATAACAGTTGCATGCTATACCAACTATACATAGATCATTTCATTTTGCATGGAAAGGTCTACTTTTAAGTAAATTTGTTATGATAGAAATATGCAGTTGCTGCCCTTTGCAAGTTCATTTTAAGAGCTAAATTGGGGGCACCCTCAATTTTTCGTCTGGAGATCTATTTTTCAAATGACGAGCTCAATGAGATCTACCAACGAAAAAACACCTGCGTTCAGGGGCGGGAGGGGGCGTGGCGGTCCATTCAAGTCAATGGCACTGCAGCCGGGCCCCTCACCCACAGTGCGATCGCCTGCACCCGGAACCCAGGCACATTAGTGCCTGTGTTCCGTTCCAGTGCGATCTGCAAAAATGCTGCAAGCACTATTTTTGCAGATCACACTTTACCGGAATGCAGGCACCAATGTGCCTAATGTGCGGGCGATCAAACTGTAGGCGGGGGACATGGCTGCAGTGCAACCCCACGCCCCTGCATGCATTCCAGTGAGTTCTAGAGGCGCAGACGTCCTATCCTCCCGCGGTGCTTGTGTGGCCAACGTTGCACATGGGGAGAGGTGTCCCTTTCCGTCTGCAGCGTCTGACACATTCAGCCGGCATCTGCATAGGCACCGCGGGAGCATAGCAGTAGCCAGCTCCTTTTGCACACGTGCCAAGACAAAAAAAAAATGCCCCCCCAACAGGCGTGGGACCCCAACAGGCCCCTGGAGGCAGCGCCCTGCCTCCAGGATTTTTTATTTCATTTTTATTATATCTTATTTAATTTTTTTTTTATTGTTGGGGGGGCTTTGGGGAAATATTAGGGGTCTAAACAGCCCCCTGATATTTCCCTTTTAAAATAGAAAAATAAATTGAGGACACAAAGTCCTCAATCTCTTTTTCTGCAGCCTCTGTTCTAAATGAATGGAAAGCACAGAGGCTTCCCATTCATTCACAAAATATTTACTATCACCAGTTTCTGAATGGGGAGGAGCCTCTGTACAGAGTGCGTCTCCCCATTGAGAAACTCATGAATGAACAGGAAGTGATGTAAATCACATCGTGTTCATTCATAACTGGGGACACATATTGCTATGTGTCCCCAGTTATTTACAAACACTGGAGTGATCAGCTGATCGCTCCAGTGTTTGTCCTGCACAGAGGATTGGTACATATCATTGATGACGGAGCCGCTGTAATAGCAGCAGGTGCAGTGAGGATAGAGAGATCCGCCGGCTGTCAGATGCAAGCCGAGCGGCTCTCCCCTCACCTCGGTGTGCTGCTGTGATATCGGCTCCGTCCCCCGCCGCCGACTGCAGGACATCGCGATCTACCAGTGATCGCTACGTGATCAACTGGTAGATCGCGATCGACCTTATGGGCACCCCTGATCTAAATCCTGCGTCAAATGGAACAAGCTCCAACGCTTTTACAGCCACTACTAAATATGTAAAAAAAAAATGTGTGTGTGTATGTGTTGCTATTAAAACAAAGTGAACTGAAACTATGCAATCCGTGGTCCTTGTATTTGCATATCTTTTGTGCAAGTTGCCTGACTGCAATTTTACCCCCTGTTTTTTGTACTTCTGAGTAACTGACCTGGAACAAGTATGCAGATTTGGAGGTGGTTAACTTGTACTTGTAATGAGACACATCCTGTTTTACCCTCTGTGACATCATCGCTAGACTTTTAAAATCCTTGCAGGGGCTAGAATCTGGGAGGTAAGTTCCTATTGACGTTGACATGCTTCCAGAACTGCATTTCACAAAAGCCCTTTCCCTTCACACAGTGTGTAGCCAGGTTCTTGGGAGTCAAAGCAGATGTATGCTTGTGAAGTGGAACAGGGAGAGGGAAGGTGTATAGGCAGTTCTGTAGTCCAGCAGATAGGGCGGACAATGATGGCGGAGATTTCATTGCATCAAAAGCACATTGTTGTCAGCTCAAGCAGGTTAGGAGAAACCTGGTTTAATGGCAGATCAAGAGGAATTTTTCTGCAGAATATAAAAAAAAAAAGTTTTTTTATATGCCCATCAGGGGTGTACACAATTAGAGGACGTCAGGAGTGTGCACATTGGGACAGCAGTGTTGGGGCAAAGCCGAGACTCCATGGCATTAACAATCATTGCAGAATTAGATTCTTTGGCAGCTAAAACAGTTACATATTTATGTACAACTATCTATTATATGAATAGTGAAAATTCGCCTTTACACCACTGACTAAACATTTCTAACAAACATTCAAGCTTATCTAAAACCAAAAACGCAATGTAATATATTGCAGTTTACTAGCCCTTAGATGTGGTAGCCGCATTTGTTTTTTTCCATGCTAATTACATTTTCCGCATGTGCAGAAAAAAACCTGTTGATCCTGCTAGAACTCTGATCTAGAGATCTATGATTAAAGAAGAACTATGAGGTGAGTGATTTTCACTCAACCTCATAGTTCGAGCCGACGTGTGACAATGAAACTGTCACACGTCGGCTCAATAGATCGGGAAGTGAGCGAACACATACAGTCACTCGCTCACTTCTCAATCCTGTCCATGCAGAGAGCTATGACTGTCACTCACGGCTCCCTGCAGGGATTCCCCCCTCCCCTGTCCGATCATCCAGCGCTGACTGGTTGAACGGACGGGGGAGGGGGTGGATCTCGACAGTAATGTCGGGATCTGTCCCGGCTGCGGAGGTCTCAGTATATCGTGAGCTGTAGCTCGCGGTATATTGAGCTTTGGATCACGGAAGGACCCTAGTTTGTGTCCTCCCGTGACCCTTAGGAGAACTATGGGGAAAAACACTTACCCCCATAGTTCTCCTTTAAGCCCTGTTTAATGGTTTAACATGTCAGGGCCAGAGGACTTAAGCGGGCATGTGTTTGTACCATCTTGTGGAATAGGCAGATTTCTGCTGAACGAGGCCTAAGGCTTTTGGTGCATACAAACACTAAAAGGATATTTGTTGGCACCCAGTGTCCCTGTCTGTGTAGCACAAGAAGATTCTCTTTCATCTTTCGTTTGATACATTTATTTCAGAAGTTTTATGATAATTACAAGTAGTGGCTTTCTTTTCTATGTGCATCACATCATACAAACAGCAGACACTTTACTGATGGATAGTACAGACATAGCTTGTGAAATTTATATTAGAAAAAGATCCTGTATAGTGCCTTGGAATAAGTGGAAGTTTTCTCTGCAAAATGAGACACTAACACAGAACAACATTTTTAAAAAATAAACATGGCTTATAACCAATTATATCAATACAGAGAATACACTTTCAGCTCTGTAGTTCTACTCTTTCCTTTTCACATTTACCTAATATTTCTGTCATTAGTTCTGATGGAAACAGCAGGCCCATTTCCCATCCAACACAGCTTCTTGAATGGTCTGATGTAATTTAGTACATAGATTTCTCATACAAAAGGAGCATGAAGTGTGAGTTATGAAAAACTTTTCACATAACAGTTGCATGCTATACCAACTATACATAGATCATTTCATTTTGCATGGAAAGGTCTACTTTTAAGTAAATTTGTTATGATAGAAATATGCAGTTGCTGCCCTTTGCAAGTTCATTTTAAGAGCTAAATTGGGGGCACCCTCAATTTTTCGTCTGGAGATCTATTTTTCAAATGACGAGCTCAATGAGATCTACCAACGAAAAAACACCTGCGTTCAGGGGCGGGAGGGGGCGTGGCGGTCCATTCAAGTCAATGGCACTGCAGCCGGGCCCCTCACCCACAGTGCGATCGCCTGCACCCGGAACCCAGGCACATTAGTGCCTGTGTTCCGTTCCAGTGCGATCTGCAAAAATGCTGCAAGCACTATTTTTGCAGATCACACTTTACCGGAATGCAGGCACCAATGTGCCTAATGTGCGGGCGATCAAACTGTAGGCGGGGGACATGGCTGCAGTGCAACCCCACGCCCCTGCATGCATTCCAGTGAGTTCTAGAGGCGCAGACGTCCTATCCTCCCGCGGTGCTTGTGTGGCCAACGTTGCACATGGGGAGAGGTGTCCCTTTCCGTCTGCAGCGTCTGACACATTCAGCCGGCATCTGCATAGGCACCGCGGGAGCATAGCAGTAGCCAGCTCCTTTTGCACACGTGCCAAGACAAAAAAAAAATGCCCCCCCAACAGGCGTGGGACCCCAACAGGCCCCTGGAGGCAGCGCCCTGCCTCCAGGATTTTTTATTTCATTTTTATTATATCTTATTTAATTTTTTTTTTATTGTTGGGGGGGCTTTGGGGAAATATTAGGGGTCTAAACAGCCCCCTGATATTTCCCTTTTAAAATAGAAAAATAAATTGAGGACACAAAGTCCTCAATCTCTTTTTCTGCAGCCTCTGTTCTAAATGAATGGAAAGCACAGAGGCTTCCCATTCATTCACAAAATATTTACTATCACCAGTTTCTGAATGGGGAGGAGCCTCTGTACAGAGTGCGTCTCCCCATTGAGAAACTCATGAATGAACAGGAAGTGATGTAAATCACATCGTGTTCATTCATAACTGGGGACACATATTGCTATGTGTCCCCAGTTATTTACAAACACTGGAGTGATCAGCTGATCGCTCCAGTGTTTGTCCTGCACAGAGGATTGGTACATATCATTGATGACGGAGCCGCTGTAATAGCAGCAGGTGCAGTGAGGATAGAGAGATCCGCCGGCTGTCAGATGCAAGCCGAGCGGCTCTCCCCTCACCTCGGTGTGCTGCTGTGATATCGGCTCCGTCCCCCGCCGCCGACTGCAGGACATCGCGATCTACCAGTGATCGCTACGTGATCAACTGGTAGATCGCGATCGACCTTATGGGCACCCCTGATCTAAATCCTGCGTCAAATGTAACAAGCTCCAACGCTTTTACAGCCACTACTAAATATGTAAAAAAAAAATGTGTGTGTGTATGTGTTGCTATTAAAACAAAGTGAACTGAAACTATGCAATCCGTGGTCCTTGTATTTGCATATCTTTTGTGCAAGTTGCCTGACTGCAATTTTACCCCCTGTTTTTTGTACTTCTGAGTAACTGACCTGGAACAAGTATGCAGATTAGAGAAGTTTGAATTCCTTAGGCTTGCCATACATCAGTCATTTTTTCATGTTCAACACTGCAGGCTGAACGAGGAAAAAAATGCTCAATTTCCCCATCCATGCTCAACAGCGTGAATGGGGTAATACTCCCCCATGCTATTGTATTCTGAGAGCAGCGGGTAAGCTGCTCTCAGAATACTCACCGTAATTTCAACTGATTGGCTGCAGTCACTGATCAGCTAAGGATCTTTAGACCGACATCTTCGTCACAAGTTGATTTTAAAGAATTGCCTTTTGTGGAAGGGAGGTTCACATTTGGCTGAAATTTGAGCATCATGTTGCCTGTTTTATACTTGCTATTACCATGTCAGTGACTTAAAGTGTTGAAAGGAATGGGTCAGCACAACTGCCAGTCTACTAGAAGTTCAGTATCGTCATCCCTAAGGCCTTGTTCACACCAAGCGCGCTCCAGGAGCAGAGCAGTTACAGACCGGATCAAAACTGCGTCCAACGTATTCCAATGGTATTTTGGGCTCTAGTTCACACCGCAGCGTTCAATTCCAGAGCATGTAAAAAAACTGCAGCAAGCCCTATTTTACCTGCTCTGGAACACTCGAATGCATGCAAATGCATCAAAAGCGCATGCAAACGCCCTGGAACGCACTGAGAGCCCATTTTTTAAAACCAAAAGCGGCCCGGAGCGCATCAAAAACGCAGCACAAACCACTGCACTGTGTGTGCAGAAACTCATGCAGATCTGGTCTGCATTTGGTGTGAACAAGCTCTTAACAGGTCTCCGTAAAATATGTATCAAAATGTATGAAACATATTGGTTCCAAGTCTTTCTTTTTCATATTTTTTTAAGACTGCCTTCACTAGGTTTATAATTGATATTTTTAGTATAACATCCCATTAGATCCTCCTTTGTGAATTTTAGAAAAACCTGAGTTAATGTTGGTATAGACTGTTATTTAGGGTTGTAGAGCAGAAGAGATTAGCTAAAGGTTTACATATTGTGCTTTGGCTTGATCATTACCAATGCTGCAGTCATGCTGTTAATTGTCTAACCTAGGGGTGGACAAATTGATATGGAAGTCAGTAGCCAGTCTGTCTAAACCAGGAGCCAGTTCCATTGACAAGAACTAGAGAAAACCTCATAAGTTAGGAGCCAGCTTTTTTTTTTAAAGAGGAACTCCAGGATTTGTTTTTCATGCACCCTTGCAGTGGGGCTTCCCCCACACTGCAAGGGTTAACTGCTCGTATGTGTCTAGGTTCCAAAAAACAAAGTTAGATTCACCTGATGCTCCAAGTCAGCTTCTTCTTAGACCGGTCCTTCCAACGTTTCTCCCCATCCTCTGCAGGGGTCTGAGGTCCTGTAAATCATCAACAACTATCCACTGTGTATAGATATGAGGACACTGAGACAGAGTAGAATGCTGCAGGGAGCGCCATGACAGCTGACCAACTTGGAGCTTTGGGTGAGTATATCTTTGTTATTTTAGCACCTAGACACAAACAAGCACTTTATACGGGGGGTAGCCCCACTGCAAGGGTTAATTTAAATTTTTAACAAATCTTGGAGTTCTTCTTTAAGGTGCATTGGCTACCTAGCTCCAGAAATTTGTTCATCCTTCGTCTAATCAATGTAGAAAAGGTGTCTTATCTAGTTCTAGTAGCAATATTTCCCTATATATGCATAGACATGTGCAAAAGAAAGTACACCCTTTTTGGTTTTAAGTATCAGGAGGTCTTAAAATTAGGTAAATAAAACCTCAGATGAACAAAAACACAGCAGGCAAGGCAATTTGCTTTGTCACAGATGGGTACAGTTCATACCGCCACAGTGCGGTGGAACATGATGGTGTGCACTGAAAAAAGTATGGCATGCAGTAATTTCTTCAGCACAGGGGGCTATGACGAGATTCAACCTCCTCGCACCACGCTGTGCCAATAGAATGTAATGAAATGTCACTTGTGACATTTCAATAAAGTTCTATAATAAAAAAAAAAAAGTAAACAATGCTGTGTGCCCGGATCGGAGTATCAGCCCTGTACCACACACCAGCTGCTGCGCAATGCAGCACAGAGTCTGGCGTGATGGGGAGCTTATATAAGTGAGAAAATAAATGACCCAGCAGCTTCAGTGATGTATCCTTATGATGGTAATGTACAATAATTAGTTTTCATCAGTTTTATATTATAGTATGACTGGCCAAAGAACCTTAATATTAAATCTTTCAGACCAGTAGCACTACAAATACATGTTTTCATCAGAGATAATAAATATATTTACTGACAAACACTTTAAAAATAATCTGCATTCTTAAAGTTAAGTCTTGAGTCCAGTAAGGTTGAGCCTCCCATCTTGTTGTCGTTACTTATATATGAAAGCAGTTCAGTTTTTTGCTGCCACTTTCAAGTCCGTTCCAAACCGTCCTTTTCTATTGTCACAGCTGCACCATTCGTTGGCATCAGTAGTTTTTTGAGGGCAATAAAGGTCAGATTCCATCTTCTTTCTTCACAAGACTAGAATCTGCACCGAATAAAAAGAAATGTTCATATATAACAAAATAAGATTTGTTGTGAGTCCTTAAAGCTGTATACAGAATAATTATATCATGTAGCCATACACATACCAGTGTTTGTGCTGCACAGCAGATTGCAATGCTCAAATTAGGAAAGTGGTGTGTTTTCATAAAAGTTCTCCCCACACAGCTACCTCCTCATGTATCACTTCCCCCTCCCTTTTAGATTGTAAGCCCTCATGAGCAGGGCCCTCCTTACCATCTTGTCTTGAGTTATATTGTGATTGTCATGTCTATTGTAAAGCGCTGCGCAAACTGTTGGCGCTATATAAATCCTGTATAATAATAATATGCTTTTAATAATTTTCATAGTTTGTGAACGTTTTTCAGGGCAGTTTTTTTACTCTCAATTTTACCTTATTTTGACAGAAGAGAAAATGATCCTTTGAGGATATACCAGTTTATTAAAACTTTTGTATGGCCTGTCACTGAATATTTGCTTTTTATTTTTTTTCTGCATTTATCAAGTTTTTTGTTTTTTATTTTAAAGCTTATATTATCCACCATTTTTTTTCCTTTAAAAACTTTGCAAATCACACATTTTTACACATAGTAAAGAAACCTGGTAAAAAATGAGCCCCTTAATTGGGTTCAGGCCACGTTCACACCAGGGCGGTTCGGTCGTACTGATTTGTCCGTGCTGAACCGCTGACATGAATGATCCCTAAAGGTGGCCATACACTCTACAACCATCGCAAGACTTTAGTCTTGCGATGGTTGTACAGGGATTAAAAAAACGTACGATCTGCCTATCTTGGACAGGCAGATCGCACTCTCGATCATCGCAAGCCCGCCCCCCTGAGGGGCGGGCTTCCGTTGACCGCAATGCTGAACGGGCAGTGTGCGCGTGCGCACACCGGCCCGTTCGGCATTTGTTTTCCGAGCACCGTTCTAACCAGCCGAGAATCGTACGATTCCCGGCTGGTTTTTGAACATGCTGGTTCCACAGAAGACGTGCGACCGTACAGTAGAAACGGTCGCACGTCTCCGTTCACACTGCTCGATTATCGTACGAAAAACCGATCGCATACGATTATCGTACGATAATTGTGCAGTGTATGGGCACCTTTACATTCCTATTGAGACCGTTCATGCTCCGCGCGACCTGAACTGCCTGCTGCCCAAAATGCTCCCTGAGCTATTAGATTATAGATTGCAATGGAAACGCTTCAGCGCTGATACGCGATTAAAAACACCCTTTCAAAAATTGCGCTAAAACGCTTCCGCCCTGGTGTGAATGGGGCCTAAGTGTCAAGAATTGTAAACAGTTATTGTTCTGTATTGTTATGATCTTAGGGGGCTCTTGGAGAGCCATCAGTGCACATTAAAGGACATTGAGCAGTGCTTGCAGCATTCTGTCTGTAGCTTTGAAGCCTCCCTGTGAGCTCAATAGCTGCGGTCTCCTCTTTCTCAAGTACAACATCAATTGACAGTTGCGCTCGCTGAGAAAATAACTAAATGTTAACATTCAGCACAGGCACTTGATCGGTGGCTGTGGGAGTGCAGTCTTTTCTCTCTGCATTAGGACTCTTGAATGCATGTCATGGTTTGTATTCAATAAGCAGGTTTCAACAACTCTTTTTAGTATTTATTCTGAGCGTTTCCTACAGTATAATGCGTGGCAAATTCTTTTTCAGCACCATCTCCGTGCAGCTGCACAGTCAGATGACATTTGTCATGAAAGCTCCTTGTATAATTCACACATTGCTGTAGAAAAGTCCCTTAAGTATGACCTTAGGTCTGAGCTTAAAGTGTAGAACTGAAACCAATTTTTGTTTTTATGTTTTGAATAGAATAAGGAAGTTTATAACCCTTGTAGATGTTTTGCAAGATTTGGCTTCAGTTGCATTTCAATATAACAAAATACATGCGTGACTTAACATTCTAGTTTTTGCTTGGTTCCTAACAAACTTCTAATTTATGTATGATAGAACAAAGTTGTGCCGTCCTGGACGTCAAGATATAGTAGTGCATAGTTAAAAACCGAGATTGTACGTGATCAAGTTTAAAAAAAAAATATATTTAATTTTTTTAAAAAATATTTATTTTTCATATTTGCTGTGTATTTGTATATCCAAGTAGAGACTTGCTTATTGAAGTCAATATGCAAGTCTCTACTTAGATATACAGGGACATGGCAAACTTTTATAATGGGAACTCAAAACAAATAGTTTGGTTTTATTTTGAGGGTTAAGTGTATATAATGTTGTAGTGATATCTATCTATCTATCTATTCTAGGCCTGGTAGTCTTCCAAATAGTATATTGGCAGAGTAATTGTAAAGTTTATATACTATGTATATTGCCCAATAATACCCTACTGAGAACTGAAGGATAAATCTATTTATATTTTCATTGAAGTTATAGGTTTGAACTTTGATATGATGTTGAGTAATGCTGTACATGGAAGTGTAGTGCTCGTTACCTGTCATCTGGCAATCAGCGTATCATGAGGCATTCCCTTCCCTGTTCATGTTTGAATAGAATTTGTCATGTTATGTCCTGGCAAACATTGATGAGACTGTATGCTCGAATGCCTCTCATTCTCACTCGGAGGCTCTGAACTGGAGCTCATGTCCTCGAAGAGTCTTTTTAGCTTCCTCCAGCTCTCTCGGAGAGCTTTCCTGTATTTTCTGCAAAAAAAGAAAAACACAAAAATATATTAATTCCTGCACAGCAGCTTATTCAAAGGCACAAATAAAACCATAGATAGGACTTACATATTTTAGGATTTAGGACTTCAGTCTAGGGTTTACCTACAGAGGGTTGTGTATAAAGCTATTGAGTCCAGTGATGACTGACTTCTGTATGCTTATATTTACCTGCTGTGTTCATGTTATATTCACTACAAGATAAGGCAGCTTTTTATGAGTACCATTTTCCCTTCAACTGTGGACTCTCGAAGGCTTATGGGGGTGATCAAGACACAATTTGATTTAGTTTTATTAAGAATAAACAAAACAAGTGTTGACCATTGTAGTCAAATGGTTTTGCGTGTAATATGAGATGGGCTCAGATTATCTTGATATCCTGTAGATTAGCGTTAAAGTAATATTAAAGTAATTTCAGATGGTGACTAAATCAGTTACCATTGATGCTGCTTCTTGATGTTTAAACATTTTAGTTTCCTGCAGAATCTGCTGGTCCCCTGAGCACTGGCCCTGATATCCTGTTGTATGATGGCTCTTTTCCCTTTCAGGGCCCTATGAAGCCACCCTTGTGTATGCTAGTAAGCTGTGTGCGTCTCCCCAAACAAACAGGCACAGCAGGGTCAGCCACAGCCCTCCTTCATGCTTCCCACTCCGCCTTCCTCCCTTCTCCATGCTAGTAGATGGATGGCTGCTGGAGACTGTTCTGTCCATTCTGATCTTGTACTAGACAGGAAGTTCACATAAGTGGATCTGAGAGAGTTTGAGCCATCTGGAAACATGATGACTGTAAAGTGCCTGGGCAAAATTTAAAGAATTACTTTGCTTGATCCAAATTTGTGATTTTGTTTATCTGGCGTCTATTCTTTTTTTTAATTAAGCCTCAAGCCTGCATGCAATCACTGTGTCATAGTGGGGACTCAAGCTGTCAGGATTGAGAGACAGCAGCTGCTGGCTCTGGAATGGGACATGGGGTGACGTTTATAAAGTTAGAAACGTCAGCACAAGGCACCCTGCTGAGGGACATTTATTTCTAGATTGAGTGGTAAGGGGATAAAAAAAAAATGTGAAAAATCTGTGCCGTTATTAAAGCTACAACATAAACGATGACTGTATGTCTTAAACATGAATGGTCCAAAGTTGTATATCGTAAAGAAGTCGCACTCCCCTGTCTTTGCTCCTTCCAGATCCCTGCTGTGTGGGTGTCTTGTCCGTTTCTTCTTTTGGGAACGTGTGAAAAATCGCATTCATTCCTGTTGAGGCGTGTTTATTATGCATCCCAACAGAACAGCCTCATAATGAGAAAGAACATGTGCTACCTAATGTCAACCTAATACACGTATTAAACATACCATGTTGAACATATTTTTAATTTATATTGGGTAATGCTGTTTCTATACTTTCAGAATTCAAATATAATTCTGTATAGCTTAGCTTTGAACTGCATGTCA
>NW_017306654.1:137430-150129 GCF_000935625.1 Nanorana parkeri | reverse complement strand
GAGATTCAGAGATATATGCAGCTGAATTTATTCTGCATGCAAATCTAGACTTTTCCTGTAAAAACGGAAAATAACTTTGTCCCCTTCCAACCTATGAGTATTCTTATTGGTCTTTTACAGTACACCTGCCAGAAAAGAATATAGTAGCTGCCATTCCGGTCTTCCTCCTGAAAATACTAGTTGCTTGGCTTGTCTAGCTTCTATACTTCTGAAACACAAAGCCAGAATAAGCAAGCTGCAAATGAGAGTCGAGAAGAGTCAGAAAGTGGTATTTCTATGCTTGCACCAAGTGCAAAGCATCAATGTAACAGCCAGGCAGAATGCATTCTCCGATGCCTATGTATAGTTCTCTCATGACAGGTTTACTTTAATGTGATAGGCAGCCATATTGGCCAGTAGCAAAGATTGGAAGGTAGGATGGGTGGAGCCAAGCTCGACTTTTATGTGGAGGTTGGCATAGAACTTCAGCTGCCTATATTTCTGGATCTACAGATTGTTTTTAACAGATGCACAAATTGGATTGCCCAGGTTTATGGTAGATTCATGTTAACTCTTAGGCCCCGTTCACACCAAGGCAGAATCGTTTTTGCGCAGTTGAAAGTGCCAGTTCAGCATGCTTGAAACTGCCCCAAAAAAACCTTATGTACTTATTTCTGTGTTTTGGGGTTTTGCTGCTCAGGTGTGAACAGGGGCCATTGAAATTCAAGGGATTTCTTGTGTTGGGCTTTTTCTACTGTTCAAAAACGCCTAGGTGTAAACCAGGCCGAATTAAACATCAAATTCTCTTAAGGAAACAGGCAAAGAAAACTACAGAATAAGGTGCATGGCTTCCTACTCACCTTTGTGCGAGTGTGTTTACCCAAGGATTTATACCAGATGTCAGGACCAGCAGCCATATTGAAGCCATCTTTACTATAATGGGTACATTGTGAGCATAAAAGATTTCATAGAAACTAATGGTTACTGATGGGATCCAGCACACCAACAGATAAACTAAGAGTAAAACAACCAAGAAATAAATGTTACATTTTGATAGATTGTAAATGGATATAAGTGATTTAAGTGGCACAGCGTAAAGAGAACTATAGCTAAACTATGGAAATATATATATATGTGACCTGTTTTGACTACCAGAATCGTTGCAGTATTTTCCAGCCAACCTTGTATATTACACAGCCAAACTAGCTAGGAGCCAAAGTGTCATACTACTGCTCTGCAGCTTCAGGTATTACTGCCATACCTCCAGCCTGTTTATTGGAATATGAATAAGCATCACCACACTGATGAGGTCCTCCCTGTGATCTCCCCCTCCAGCCCTCTGTGTCTCAACTAGGGATGTCCAGATACCAATGCCGATACTTTGGCATTTTCATGAGAACTACCAGGTTTGAAGCTGGGGCCTGGCTCTGGCGCTCCACCACTGTCCTGAAATCATTAGTCTGTATTGTTTTAGAAAAACTGTCACATGACAATAAACAAAAATGTGTCAGTACTTGTATCTGTGAGTACTTGTATAAGTATCAGTACTTGTACTTGCAAAAATGGTATCGGTGCATCCCTTATATGTATTTATAAAAATAAAATCATACATTAAAACAGAGAAGTACAGGAGCTCCCTGGAAAAGTATCTGTACCTGTACTGAGTACGGTACTTGGTATCGGTGCATCCCTAGTCTAAACCCCTATCTTCCTGGGAAGTGTTCAATCAGGAGGCAATCATACTGTATTTGCCTATGGACATGCTGCAAGCTCTGCAGACACCCCTTGGACGACCCACCTCTTGACTTTCATAGATGATCACTATTGTTTCCCCAAACAAAGGCCATCTGCTAAGTGCATAAAGTATAGAAACACAGAATGATCCAAAATGATCGTTCACGTTTGGTAAGAAATAATTGTTTGATGATTAAGCTGTTTGGAGCAACATCTCTTTTTTGTGGCTACCACTAGAATGACAACACTGTTCCAAACTTTATGGGATATGTGCAATATCTATAATGACACCAAAATAATTTCCCAATGCCACTTTCTACAGCTGCCATTGGCTGGCTTCTGGTGTGTGTGGGATATTGAGAATTTAATAAAAGATAGATTTCAGTTAATTTTGCCAGCAACGTTTAGCATTCAGACGTAGTGTTTTGCTGCAGTATTTAGAGTATTTACAGGTGTTAGAGCCTGACAATTAAATGGATTTAATTCTGATTTTTATCATGTGAAATATGCAAGATATGTTTTATTGTAACAGAAAAGTTAATTAAATAAACATTTCTGGTTCCATAAACGCGTTTTTCTGCACTGGACCAACACCAGTTACCGCAGGGTACACAGAAAACAGGGTACACACAAAATGCACTGAATGGAAACGGAGGTAACTAGACTGCAGCACACTGCTGCGTGAATATTAGTGTTGTGTTTGTGGTAAGTCTTAAAAAGTTTTGGTTTAATCAAACCAGAGATGCCTTTTCCACATATATTCTGCCTCCCTGTATGTCTTCTGGCAAACTTCAAACTTCAAATTAGATTTAATAAAGCGTTTTAATAGCAACCCCTCTACCTGATTGACAGCTGACTCTGCCTCCTTAGAGGTAGAGCCAGCTGTGCCCGCCCCCACCCGTGTCTGTTCCTCCAGTCAGTGCTGAGTCCCTGCGGTGAGTGGTGACTGACAGTCTCTGCTGGGAGAAGATCAAGAACTGAATGATCAGCCGTATGTGATTGCTCAGTTCTTGATTAATAAAGCCGACGTGTGACAGCTGCAGTGTCACGTTAGCTCTAACAATTGGGATGATTGTATTTCAGTGATCCCATAGTTTTCCTTTAAATTAACCTGCCTTAAAATTCAATGACGTCTAAAACCTATGAATGATTACATAGGTCTGATTTTCTTCTACTGCTTCATCAAGGTGCCCATACACCTGCCGATTATCGCACGATAATCGTGGGTGATCCCACGATCGTACGGTAATCGGCAGGTGTATTAAAGGCGTGCGACTGTTTCTACTGTACACTAAAGCAGAGACACCGGCACTCCAAATTTGCAAAATACGTCTATTTATTGACGTGCATGTCTTTTGTCTTCCGAGCACGCTCGAAAATCGTACGATTTTCGGCGGGTTGGTGTCATGCTCGGAAAACAAATGCCGAACAGGCCGTTGTGCGCAATCATCGGAATTGGAATCATCGGAAGCATTCCCCTCAGCGGGGAGGGCTTGCGGTGATCGCAAGTACGATCTGCCTGTCCAAGATGGGCAGATCGTACAAGAGTTTAATTCCCTTAGAACCGTCTCACAACGAAAGTCGTGCGATGGTTGTAAGGTGTATGGCCAGCTTTACAGTTTATTGGTGCAGTTTTGAACAACAGCAGGATTTGTCTGTTATTGAAGCAGCATCCATATAAGAACAAGATGACCTGTCCACTCTTTTGTTGTAAGATAACTGACAAAGCATACTAATAGGTCTCTACAATCTAAGATTGCGCTGGTACGAGCACAATAAATAATAACTGGCATATCCTATAGTTCTTTTCCCTCACTTGATTCATAGTATTAAAATACTATGGAAATATTCGACCTTTTAAGTTACACGTTCCAAATAGGTTTTTTTCTTTTCTAAGCATTCATAGAACTAAGTTTCCATAGTTTGTGGGGTATTTTTAAATCTTCTCCAGTACAATTAATTGTTGCAGTGGTAGTATGCCAGTTACTTGTTCCTCTAGAGGAAATTATTTTTAAACTGACTCTTGACCTATGTGCTTAGAATCTTAGAAATAGAGTCGCACAATATCAGTAAAATGCTGATTTAAGGCAGCTGGAAGTGAGCACTTCAGTCTCTGTTAGGACTGTGATGTTAATAGCATACACATCCTCTATTGAGACCTACCTATCCGCTAACTACACGGTTTCTATATAGATGGACTCTTACTTTCTACATTTACCACTCTGGCCTGTGGAAGGATTGAACAATCATCTGCTATATGTTCACATACTTGGGTTGTCATACCATTGTAACACTTATCATTATTATGTTGATTATTTTAGCAATATGAAGAGGACCTACTCAGAGGTGCAGTGATGACAATGGGAGTTTGAGATATAAGCAGCGTGGGAGGATATTGATTGATTGGGGACAATACTATTCCAGTATACCCGTGGACAGTGGTTTTAGGAATCTGTGTATTTTCATCACAAGTTAACACCGATGTATGCCTTGAGGACCTTTGTGACTTTGTAACTTGTTTAGTTCAAATCAAAGACTTGCATCATGCTAGACCATGTGGTTTCAGTTTTATGGATTTATTTGTTTGGTGTATTGTCGACACACACTGTGCCTTGGAGAGGAGACTGCTATATGGAAAATTGTAGTTGGTAAGGTATTGGCCAACCTGCCCTCTATAGGTTCTCTGTATCTTTGCTCAGGCAGTATTTGTACTTCGATCTGACTTTGTAACAGCTTCTTGCAGTTCTACAGCAAAGCTCAGTCTGAGGGAAGGAGAAGCAGTGCTATTGTGTCTATCAAGGCACACGATGACAGGAGAGAGCAAAGTGACAGAGAGGTGAGCTCATCTGTGTGTTCTTTTACTGTCCACAACATAACATCACAGTCGTGAGAGAGCCTGAAGTGCTCACTTCCAGCTGCCTTAAATCGGCATTTTACTGATGCTGTGGGATTCTGTTTCTAAGACTGGGGGAGAAACAAGTCCTTTAAGTGTTACCTAAATAAGAATATAATCGGGCTATTAAAAAAATAAGTCAGCAGCTTCAAGTATTGTTGCTGCTGACTTTTAAAAACGATATGCATACTTATCAGCCCATTAAATGCAGCACTATCTTGCTCGCCCAAAGTCTTTGCAGCATTTTCTCTTCCCGTACTGCCATCTTTGATTGGGGAGCCTGCTGTCACTTCCTGATCTCTCACAGCTGGTCCCTAACTGTGCTGGAAGGACAGCGGGCAGACAACTTCCTGGGATGTGTGACTTGAATCCCAAGAGCCTGCGGGCAGATAATAAATGTACCTTTTAAATGTATAACAGGGAAGGGGAGCATTAGAATGATGGCAAGTGTAAATTTTGTGTAAAGATCCACCTTAACTGCAGCAGAGAAGATCCGGCTGTCTTGTCCTGTGGAAGAGCTGTGTAAATCTCAGGACTGGATGGACAGAAATAGAAGCTCTTTTGGCAAATAAATGAGCTCCCTTATATGTATAGCATCTGTGTATTTACCTGTTTCCTGGGAATTCAGCTTCAAATAAGTTGTGGGATCAATTCTTTGTGAAATGCAGCTTGTTTGAGTTAATTATAACTAGTTATAACTGTATTTTATTAAATGAAACATAGAGGTCTACTATTAGTAATATTTTAAAGAATGTGTGTTGGAAGTTTTTGTTGTTGTTGAAACTTAGCTGGTTGCTGCTTTTTATGAATGTTTTTATTAGTCTGATTCTTTCAAGTTAGAGGAAGTCTACAGTTTGTGGATGGCTTCTACTAACCCCAGAGATATTCTTTACCTTGAAATGCTCTTTTGTTTGCTGTCCTTTTGTGAATATGTAATAATCAGGCATTTACAGATACCGGTACTTCCGCTACCATGGAGCCAGCTTCCAAGCCTATCAGGAAGCTGAGAAGGCGTGTCTTTGCCCGCCGCCCAGCTTCTTGATTGCCCGGGAAGCATGCTCAATGCTGATTGGCTGGGAAGCTGGCCAAACAGCATGGTGCTTGCTTCCTTGCCAATCAGGAAGCTGGTCGGCGAGTCCTTCCCTGCTGCCCGGCTTCCTGATTGGCCAGGAAGCCAGCTCCATGCTGAGTAGCCAGGACGTCTTCTCCATGCTGAGTGGGCAGGAAGCCAGCTCCATGCTGATTGGCTGGGAAGCCGGCTCCATGTTCCCTCATGGCACTGTTGGTCAGAGGAAATCTCTCTCAGCGGAAGCTGTATCTTCCAAAACCAAAGAGGAACTCTCCCTTTGACCAGAAGTTCCGGTATTGGAGGTAAGTATCGGAGCATTTGGGCGAGAACAAGTACTCGCCCAAATGCTTGGTATCGATACCTATACTGGTATCCGTGCATCCCTAGTAATGCTTAACAAAGTAACCAAACTTTCACGTGTGCTATTCTCTGCAAACATTACTTTCCGAAACATCATATATTTCTTTGTCTTTTACTATACCAGCTATTAGCTAAATTACTTTATTGTGCCCTCTATGTAAACGGTAGTCATAGTGATCAATACTGATGATTATCATTTCCTTGTCGGTTCTTGCTGCTTGTTATTTCTGTAAAACTGTACAATGTGATAACTTACCTGCAGACACAATGAGGATGACCGTGTTTTTAAAATATGACCGGATGGGCACATAGTAGCAGTGCTGATCATTGCACACAAAGGTTCCTCTCTTTGCCTGGTTCCTGGCTATGTGAATAATTGCAATATACAGCACACTGATTGTCAATATAGGGGCAAGAACTCCTCCACTGATCAGCATCACACCATACGCTGTGGTTGAAGAGTTAAATAAAGGCACACACATGTAGACATCACTGCTGAAGCTGTATTTTCCGAAGCCTATTAATGGGAAAGCAGAGACTACTAAAGCATAAATCCACAGCAATACCAAGATAATCCAAATCCGCTTCTTGGTGATCATTTGAGCATATCGCAGGGGAAAGCAGATCTCTGTAAACTTGTCAACAGTGGCCCATACCAAGGAGTTCAATGAGGCCACCTGTAGCAGAACAAAAATAAATCCTAACAGTTTACAGGCGATCTCATCCTTAGAAAAAATGCCTCCCCCTAAAAGGCTGCTGTATACCGCAGCTGGAATAACACATATTCCGAAAATCAAGTCACACAGGCTGAGATTCAGGGTGAGGGCCCACGTGTCTGTGCGCAGTTTTAAGTGCGATGCAAATAGTAAAAGTAGGATGAGGTTTGCTCCCACAGCACCAATGCCGGTGGTGATCATGAGCACAGTATAAATATGCAGTATAGCTGTCATCTTGTGGCCTGGAAATTGGTCAGGATTTTTACTTCAGGTTTTATATCCACATGTGGTCACCATCCTGCCTGTAGGAGGTTAAAAAAAAAAGAGAGAGAGAAAGTTTAGAAAAAGAGAGTACAATACAAGTTACGAAACGTGTACAATACATACAAGATGTTCTGTTGGGTCTTTATACCAAAAGTGATATGTGCAGAGGCAGGAAGAATAAGATTGCTGAAGTAGAAAGGCTTTTGGCTGGTATTGCGAAGGAGGGGGTGAGGGACAAGAATTCAAATGGGGAAACCTGTATCACAGGGATAGGCAACTTTGGTGAAATGGCAAATCCAAACATTTGCCTCTAAAAGTTATGTTTGGGTCTGTCTTGCAATGCCTCATGGGATTTCATAGATGTAGATGTAGGGGAATATTTCCTATCTGCATCTTTAGTTAAGTTTTAAAGTGACCCTAAACTTAGGAGTTAAAGGAGAACTGTGAATACAGGAGACAGGCTACAAACTGCTCACCAGATGGTATTATGTCCCAACCAAGCTTCACAAAATGTTTCCTCAGACTCCCCCGACGTGCTGGAGATGTGGCCAGGAAGAGGGATCCATTCTCCACGTGTTCTGGTCCTGCCGATGCCTCGGGGGGGTTTTGGGATGCAGTCCTTCGGATAATCAAACAACTCACCCGACTGTCTCTGGCGGGGGATCCAGCTGCTCTGTTGCTCCACTTGTCTCCACTGCCCAGGGCCCGATACCGCAAATCTCTGCTGATACACCTGATCAGCGCAGCTAGAGCCTGTGTGCCGCTGTGTTGGAAAAGTCTTACTCCACCCTCAGTAAAGCTGTGGTTCCGTAAGGTGGATGAAATTCGAGTGATGGAGGAAATGACTGATTCCCTACATCACAAAGACAGCGCATTCCGCAAAACTTGGTTTTATTGGATAGAATTCCTCTATTCCCCAGAGTATGGTGAGCTAATGGTGGAGTGAAGCACCATGCCATTCTCGGGACCCACATCTCAAATGAGACATTAGAGAAATGGAACCACCCTGCTGATCGCCACAGTCAGATGCAGCGTACCCTTACTGTCCACGTAAACCTAGACGGGCTCCAGGCCTGAGATCAACACATCCCTAGCCCGGATCTGGACACTTCTGCTTCCCCTTTCCTATACCTGTTTTTTCCCCCCTCTCCTATAGCCCTTATTGGGGGCTACTTTGCCTACTCTTACTCTTGGCTCAAACCTCCCCCTCACCCTTCCTCCCTCTCCATCCTCCCCTTCTCCATTATACCCCCTCCACGTTATCCCTCCGCATGCCCACTACACACCCTTGTATAAATGACTACCAGTGTAGCACTGTGAACCATATATGATACCTGATCGAAGTGTACGTAGTATTAATGTCCTGCATACTAGGGCCCATGGACCCATGTTAGTGGATGGGCACCTTTTGGACCGACAATCTCCTGTCATGCTATTTACTGATTTCAGAAAACGTGAAGCGCTTACACGATTGTATATGTATCTATGCACTGGAGGAAATAACATCATGGACTGTTCTGTATGTTCTTGTACCTCTGTTTCATTATATGTGAAAACTCAAAATAAAGAATTTTTAAAAAAAAAGGAGAACTGTGAGGTGAGTGATTTCCACTCCTCCTTATAGTTAGAGCCGACCTGTGACAAAGAAGCTGTCACAGGTCGGCTCTATTGATCAGGAATTGAGCAGAAGCATGCCACCGATCTGCTCACTTCCCGATCGTCTCCCTGCAAAGAGATGGGACTGTCATTCTCAGCTCCCTGCAGGGATTCCCCCCTCTCCGATCCTCCAGCACTGACTGGAGGAATGAATGGGGAAGGGATCGGGCACAGCTGGCTCTGCCTCTAAATAGGCAGAGCTCGCTGTCAATCAGCCAGCTGGGTGGATCTTGACCGTATTGTTGGGATCCGTCCCGGCTTTGGCACTCTCAGTATATCGTGGGCAATAGAGGTTAGTATGTGTCCTCCCGTGACCCTAAAGAGAACTTATTTGTGTATCACTCGGCTGTAGATCCTCAAATCATCTCAATTAGTGCTGACACTGTCCTTCCTTCTGGAGAGTGGCTACTTTTGTTCCCCATGGTCCCTGTGTGTGTTGTAAAGTAGTCACCACTCCAAACTCGCTCCCTTAATGGACTACAATCTTAGTAAATATTAATAAACTAAATATGAGATTGTAGTCCATCACAGGAGCGAGTTTGGAGTGGTGACTACTTTACAACACACACAGGGCCCAGGGGGAACAAAAGCAGCCACCCTCCAGAAGGAAGGACAGTGTCAGCACCAATTCAGAGATGATTTCACGATCTACAGCCGAGTGATACACAAATAAGGTACATTTTTGTTAATAATGAAGATATTTAATGCATTTTTGCGATTAAACTCCTGAGTTTAGTGTCACTTTAAGTTGTCTGAGCCTTTAGAGAAACCACTTACTTGGGGAAGAGTTGTGACCCGATGCTTAAATAATTAAATATGATTTTTAAAGGTTAATGGCCATTCCTATCTCATAAATAATAATAGATAACGCAAAGTGAATTATGGATACATGTTGAGCACCATCTGTTAGGATCCTCCTGCACAATGAATATTGTTTATTTTGACTGTGCTAATGACATTCATGAGCGCAAAGTAAAAAGAATTGCTGCAGAAAGATATTGGCATCAGTGTTTTATTTAATTAGTGGTGTAGTTTACTTAAATGATTAAATTTAATGTTTTATCAGAGTTACAGGTGATCATCAAGCTGTGCAGTAGCAGAAGTAGCAGCAATTCACTTCTATAAATAGCCCTGGATACTTGCAGGAAGTTAGGGTAATGTTGTAAATGTCTGGCAAGGAAAAGGGCTTTTAGCTTTGTCGCATGTCCTGAAAGGACTTTCTACATAAAGCAATAGTAGACTTTAACAATGGAACACTGGTAGTATTTTAGCAAAACCTAAAAGACAACTTATTGAAGAAACTTTATTACTGAAAAGAGAAGTAAAGCTGGACCTTTTTTTGGCCTTCTCTTTAGGGCCACAGGAGTGTATTTACGAAGGTTTTCCTATGACCCAAAGTCAGCATATAATGGGCTACTGCTTGCAGCCAGGAATGATCCCGACAATATTGTCAAGATCCACTTGGATGCCTGATTGACAGCTGGCTCTGTCTCTTTAGAGCCAGACCCAGATGTGCCCAAACCAGAGGCAGACTGGGCCGTGGGGCAGGATGGCAATTGCCCCCCCGGGCCTCTCTGGTGCCTGTAAAAACAGCCGCTAGGATCCTGCAGAGGAGGATGAGAAGAGGCTCTTCAGCTGCCTGTGATAAGCCCGTGTAGTGCTCGAGCTCCTCTGCAGCTGCCTCCGCCCACTTCTGCTATTGGCTGGAGGGAGACTGCACTTCTACTGACTGTCTGCCTGGGTCCTAAAGGGAGGACAGCAGGAAGTGGCTGTAATCGCCTCCAAACGTGCAGGCGACCCCCCCAGGAGAGGAAAAAAAGATAGCATAGCACCTAAAACAGGAGAGGAAAAGAGTCACTGTAAGTCCCTATTCTTTCTGTGTGACCTCTGCTCTGCGTTACATGCTGACTTCTGCACTGCATTACTGACCTCTGCACAGCGTTACATGCTGACTGCTGCACTGCGTTACATGCTGACTGCTGCACTGGGTTACATACTCACCGCTGACCTCTTCACTGGGTTACATACTCACCGCTGACCTCTTCACTGGGTTACATACTGACCGCTGACCTCTGCACTGGGTTACATACTGACTGCTGACCTCTGCACTGGGTCACATACTGACCTCTGCACTGGGTTACTTACTGACCGCTGACCTCTGCACTGGGTTACATACTGACCTCTGCACTGGGTTACATACTGACCGCTGACCTATGCACTGGGTTACATACTGAGACCCTCCCTAACCCTTCTGAGACCTCCACACGCCTCCTGAGACCCACTGACCAAGACATCAGGCTGACACCCGCCAAAGCAGAGCATCAAAGCGTATGTAGAAAATGAATATACTATTATTCTGCATTGCTGTATAATGTATTGCTGGGATTTGTAGTCCTCTATAGCTGATGGTAATATTCTGCATTGCTGTATAATGTGCAGCAGCCCATCCCCCAGCCAGTCACCCCTTTCATGGACTGACTAGTGAGTCCTCACATCACCTGACCATTCACACTACCTTAACATGGATGGAAAAAGTGGCAGGCAGGGAGAACGGGCAAAGCTGGAGGTGGGCCAAGTCGCTGCACCATGGGCCTCTGGGTTGTACTTGCCCCCTGGGCTATAAGTTGCCAGTCAGCCCCTGGCCCAAACCCTCCCCTCTCTATCTTTCCTGTGAGCACTGGAGGAACAGGGAGGGGGGAATCCTTGCGGGGAGCAGTGACCATCATGGCTCTCTGCAGGGATGAAAACGGAGTGGAGCGATCAGCAAGTTACATGATCGCTCTTCTCTCTGGATAGAGCCAGTTTATCACAGCTGCAGTGTCCCATGCTAGCTATACGTATATATTACTCGACTTTAGATGAGAAAAATACGATCCTTCCTATATTCTCTATATACATTACAAGGGTTTTACCAATCTTTTTTGCAGATTCATTTTCTCTTCTGAAGAAATAGCTGTTTGTTTCCCCATGTCTTTTGCAGACCGATTTCTGCATTTGAGGGTCTGCATTATAACCACCTGGTGAACTTTGTTCTAATGAGGAAAGCTGCATTGTGTGCATCCCTTTAGAAGTAAGCAAACCTTAGGGGCAGGGGCGTAACTAGAAATCACAGGGTGCCATAGCAAAATTTTGTATGGGGCCCCGTGATTGCTAGTTATGCCACTTGCAGAGCCCACCATAGACCTCTATAGTGGGCTCTGCAAGGTCTGAGATCTCTTACCTGTCAGCGCTGTCCGCCTCTGTGGTCGCCGGGCCCCGACTCCTGTTCCGTCCCCGGGCCCTGCCTCCTCTTACATCACTGGCCCCACCTGCTCTTAGGTCGCTGGCCAGTGATGTAAGAGGAGGCGGGGTTGCTCTTAGGCGGGCCCTGCCTCCTCCTTTCCGAACACCGCTCTCATCTGCCGCATCGGCTGGCTGTCACTGACACATCTCCGCAGCGGCTGTGAGGGGAAATGCGCCGCTGCTGAGTTGTGTCAGTGACAGCCAACACCCTTACATGCCATAGCGACCCAGGCGGCCCTGACCGGGCCCCCCTGCGCCCGGGCCCCATAGCGGCCGCCTGGGTCACTATGGCGATTGTTACGCCACTGCTTAGGAGGTATCTCGCCAAAAGTGAAACTCCTAATGCAGAGGATGCCTAACATTTGACCTGTATTCCCGTTTCAGAAGTCTGGGAATATCTGTGAGCTAATCACACAAGCAGGATACATTTCTGGTGGCATTCTGTATAGAAAGCCACTAAGTTGCCATATTGAAAGGAAGCTGCATTTGTCAATTTCAGAAAATTACAGAAGTTGCAGATTGAAATAGAAAAGAAGAAATAGAAAAAGAGATTGAGGACTCTGTTCTCAATCTCTTTTTCTATTTTAAAAGGGAAATGTCAGGAGTCTATTTAGACACCTAATATTTCCCTGAAGCCCCTAAAAGCAAAGTAAAAATATAAAAATGTTTTAAAGTTTATTTAAAAAAAATAATAAAAATAAAATTTTTTCAAAAATTTGAAAAACTTAGAAAACTTCATTTTCGGC
>NW_017306654.1:136815-137245 GCF_000935625.1 Nanorana parkeri | reverse complement strand
AGTCATTTTCGGCCCGACATTTTTTTTTTCATTTCAGTTTTGTTTCGGTTTTAAATATTTCATTTTGGTGCACCTATTATTTATTATTATTATTATACTAATACAGGATTTATATAGTGCCAACAGTTTGTGCAGGTCTTTATAAAATAGAGGAGACAGTACAGTTACAATACAATTTCAGTACAATAGGGTTAGGAGAGCCCTGCTTGTGAGAGCTTACAATCTTGTAGGAGGGGCAAGTGATACAAAAGGTAATAATTCTCTTTGGACCAAATGTGTAGGGCGTTTAATTTGGCTTCATTTACAAGTATGCTTGTTGGTCTTTTTTTTTTGTTTTGTTTTCAGAAAAGTTTCTGGACATTGCTTGCAATATTCAAGTTCCCTTTTCCCCCTTGCATAAGATACTCTCTTAGAAGGCCAATAGACCTCC
>NW_017306654.1:109146-136758 GCF_000935625.1 Nanorana parkeri | reverse complement strand
TGAATAAGTGTATATTGAGCTCTTTTGTAACCAAGGTCCAACATTCTGGTGAGTCAGTTTTAGGTGAAGGTTATATGTTACTTCTACCCACACTGCAGTGAAAACTCTTAATTTAAAGTGCTGCATCCTCTTGAAATCTGAGTTACATGGACTATATGTGATCTTCTTGCCGTGCTGCTGAATTTATATCTGGGGTTTTATACTAGCATAGCCCTTTTGAACACGTCATTCAAAGGGTGCATACCTTAACCCATCGAGGCACATTGCACAATGTTGTCCATCTAAGATATTTTGAGCTGGAAAGTGAGAGTTTTAGATAGTTCACAGGAGGAGGGGAGGATAGGCAGGACCCCAGCAGTATAATGATTTTTGTTCATAGTCAGTGGCCATACAGGTTACACAAGAAGCACCAATAGGAAAAGCAACATTGCCCTGGCTGCAAGGTTATGCAAAAAAGAGTGGCTGAGCAGAATTACTAACATTTTATCATATATTGCATAAGCACATTTTTATTTTAACTTTGTTTTTCTTCTGTTCTGCTTTAAAAAAAAAAAAAAGTTGGCGCAATCATATGGCAACAGATGAGTGCAAAGGGCTGTAACCCAAACTAACCAGATTTGATGTAACAGATTTCAGATTACTAAGAGGGGCGTGCGACTGCTGTTTACACTATATAATACATAACCCTGAAATAACAGAAATATCTATAAATTTCCGCTAGAACAAGGTGCAATCAGATCACCTCTTAGAGCCTGAGGGTATTCTTGCCCAGATATCACAGGGTTATCTTGCGTGCACTACATAAAGTGTCTTAAAAATGTGCTTCTTGGTTATTAGATTTGCCATTTGAACGTATTGTTTTAATATCTTACTTGCCTCAGGTTCTACAATGGGCAAGTGGATATTGCTCATTTCTGTGATGGTTCCAGAAAGACTTATGTTTTCATCTATACTGAATTATCATAAGCGTTCTCAGTTGCCGTAGAAGGAATAGTTTTCATTTGTCTTTGAGTTTACATTCATACACGCTTTTTCTCAGTACAAGTTTTCTATTGATTAATGACTTTTAGTATACCATGCACATGTACAATGTTTACACTATTTGGCTATGATTTATTATTTAGTATAGGCATAGTTTAATATGATATAATCATGTATGGGTCATTTGTTACAATCCGCTTATTTGTTTACCTAGTGACAACTGCCACTTGGTACATTCATCGAAACATAGAAGAGTGACAGTAGGAAAAGAACAATCGTTCCATAAAGTCTGCCCTCTTTGTTTTTCATTTGTTTTGTTTTGTTTTTTTTTGTCTGATTACAGGTCTGTTTGTTCCAAGCATCTTTAAATTCACTAAGAATGTGATTTAAAAATCGTACACATAGCGAACAGCTACGCAAACAAGTTTGCACCACATTATGGCAACTAGGTAGAACTGAAGAGCATAGACATTGTATGTGCCCCTCAGCTTCTTCTAGTGGCCATAATGTCCTGTGAAAAACACCAAGGCTTATAAACCAGAGTGAACAGCTATTCCAATGGTGTATAAACCACACCCTAACGGTTGTTTGACCCACTACCTCTACTAAAAGTCTTTCCCAAACATCAACTACTATTTCTGTAAAATGTAATACTTAGGTTTGTTTTGAACTTTCCTCCTGCAAGTTTCAGGTATATTGCTGGATCTAATGCAACTAGCACTATGAGATCTGCTGTTGCATGTGGGGGGGAGGGGTCTAGATCAGGTCTCGACTGACCAGATACAAAAGAGGCCAACAGAAAATAATATTTAAAATATAAATTGTATATAAATATTTTGCATCAAAAAAACCTCCACAGATTTTTTTTTCTGACGTCAGAACAATGAATGACATTTGCGTTTTCGGTGTGAGCGTCATTTACACATGTAAACAAACACAATGCCATTGTTGGAATTTTAGCAATTTTAAACCTGTCAGTTTGTATTTTCGCCAACCCAACTTAATCTTATGTAAATATTACCCCAACCAAATGTGTAAACCAAATGTTTCTTTTATTATTTATTGTGGGACACAGGTGTTCTTATAATTCTAAACTGTTATACTGCCACCTACAGGAGAAATTGATACTGGCCACAAAAAGCCATTGCCCAGCAGAAGATAACCCTGCCCACAACCATCATGCCTCAGTTTTTGTTTGTGTTCACAGGGGAATGGATGTGTTTTCTTCGGTTCACCAAAAGGAAATATCCCTCCATTGTCTGGATGTGATTCAGGCTGGGAGAGTCTGTCTCTCAGGCACTGCTTCTTGAGGAGGACTGATACCTTTTTTTTAAATACTTGATGGACCCTGTAAGGGTGCACTGGCTTCTCCGTTAACTATCTCTAGGTGACCCAGACAGACCATCATCCAAACTTATGGTCTTAAGAATCAGGTTTCACCCGGTCCAATCAAGGTGCACTCTACTAGATCTGTAAGTGCTTCTTGCGCTTTTTGGCATCGCGCAATATTTTTTGCAACACTACCACCCGGTCTTCTATTTTTATTGCTTAGGTATTACCAGGTGGATATTCAGGCCTCATCTGATGCTATGTTGCCCACCCCTTTGGTGGACTGCTTTTGGACATCCCGACAGTCGAAGAATTCTAAGAATTCCTGTGTTGATAAAATTAATGGACGATAAAGAAAATCAGACTTTTGTGACTCCCCGTAAAATCCTCTCCTCAGTATTTATTTCATGCTCTCTGTTTTATTTTGACAAAAAACTGAGGCATGATGGTTGTGGCTGGGTTATCCTGTGTTGGCCAACAGCTTTTTTGTTGCCAGTTTCCATTTCTCCTGTAGGCAGCAGTATAACCTGACAGTCTAAGAATTCCTGTGCTCCACGATTTTATGGTAAGTACAAATATCCTATTTTATTTCCTGTGTGCACCACAATATAGCTTTGAGAGGGAATATGAAATAAAGTGCAAACCTACACTAGCTTTACCATTTTGTTATGTTACATAAAAATCCCACTTATAGGATATCCTTTTAATCAGCAGACTTTGACGATTATATTTCGGGCTACATATCTGGGGTTGAGCTAATTATGCAAATGTTGCATTGGAAAGAATTATAGGACAATGCATTTTTAAAAATGTATTTTCAATGTTTCTAATGAAAATATCAATGTGTGTTCAAATCTATTATCAAATGAAAGCCCCATATATCCCAAGAAAAATGATGCATGATATGTTAAAGTAGATTACAAAACCTATAAGATATCAAGTGTGGAACAGAGATATCACCAAAACACAAAAAACATCCTGGAACTCAAGGAAGTTCTAAAGAGAAAAGGTCCAGGAACTCAAGTGGTTAACAGAATAAGCCATTTCCTCCTCGTTCTGTGCTGTAGCAGCACCGAAAATGTTTGGCCTCCTTTTTGTCTGCTTTTATACACTTCTGTATTAACTTTCCATTTTCTTGTATCTCCTATATACTGTTTTGTTTTTTCTCTTTTACTATCTTACTCACTCACCTTTTGTAATGAACCATTTTTTGTATTCTTCTGTTTACTAAATTGAATGGAAATATAATTTGACTACAAGATGGTAGACTTTAGTAGTGCCCACTGATTACAAATTAATTTTGCTTTACTCCAACCTCTTCATTAATTTTTTAGAAATGTCAGCAAACTATGATCTTTTGAGAACCTAAAATGTTTGTTTTTTGTATATAATTTTTCAGTTGTTCTAATAATAAACCAAAACGTTTGGTGGTCACTAGAACACAAATGTTCTTCCACATTGACATCGGAGAATTGATCCCCATTTGTCAGTACAGGTCTAGAATATGGTCTCCTGCTTGTAAGCCCAATTTAAAAACTTAATTTAATGTCCGGCACACTTTTGTGACTCACCGTAAAATCCTCTCCTCACTATTTAAAGTCACCCTTAATAAAACTTCTCCCTTCATTGTCATTTGATTTCTCTCATCAATCAATCAATAGGTTATCGTAATCCTTAGACTCTCTGGTGGTGTGGGAGGGGGGCTTTATTCTTCTACATATTCTATGGGAAGATCCCTCTCTGGTTTGTAGACAGACCCAGAGGCTTTCAAGTAGTCTATTTGCCTTTGATTAATGTTTTATGCCATTCTTGACATGAATGGCCCTTTGCTAATATGTCTTTCCTATATAGTGTGTACCCTGGTATAGTCATTTCACAGTCACACATGGTAAACATTGATGCATTGTTATATCTGTGCTTGTACTGTGGAAATGTATCAAAACTTAAAAGCCAAATTAATCAATTTTTAAAATACTTGTTGCATCCTGATATCATCTTGTTGGTAGTGCAGACAGTGTTTAGTGGTACACTGACCCTGAAATTCCTCATACTGATCCTTCCCTTTACCTGTTGAGGTTTTTTGATAGAGATTTTGCAAATTCAACTCTAAACTGAGAGTTTATAGAGTTTAGAGTTTCTATTTGGAACCCAGTCCAATGATCTCTGGATAACCTATGTTATTATAAGGGGCTTTCTTCCACAAGAGTGATCGTACTGTAGCTAGAAAACATATTTCTTTCTATTTTCTCGATCTGTCAGAGTAGTCATAAACATGGCTTTTAAAGTGTCCTAAACTGACATAACAAAACAGATCTTTTAGCCGTGAGGAAACATAATAGACACGCAAGTTATTCATAAAATTCCTGAGTAGACCACAAACTCATAAGATTGTGCTATGTATTTACGACAAACCACTTTTTAACTACAAAGTGTCAAACTAAATGTCAGGAAATGACACTAATAAGGACAAAACCCGAGATGAAACAAACGGCATGCTTAATGAAAAAACTGACTTACCAGCCAGCAAGTGTCTTCCATGGATGAGTCTGAGGTTAAATGTAGAATTCTTGAAGGGGGCAGCTGATGGAATTCTGTAGGTGTTGGATACCGGCACTGCCTACACTTGGGTGGACAGTTGTATAGCAGACATCTATGGATCAGTAATCATTTGACATGCAGCATCCTGTTGTATCCAGCGTTTGCTAGAGGCATACAAGTGTCTAAGCCCTAGAGACTGAGACTCAAACTATTCCATCTGCCAGTTCATTTTTTATTGCTGGTCATCGTCTTCTCAATTTCCTCTCCGCTGTATTTTCAGGAGCAATGTGTAGTGTAGCAACACAACCTGTGACTCTAATTTCACATGATGTTTTATTACACTGATTATATTTGATGTCTGTCAATTTAACGGTGGCTCAGTTAATTAGTGGAGATGGCGGTGTGCTATTCCTAAGAGTCGTTTTCATGTCACAAGTGTAACAATTATAAGAGAGATCGTATCGTGAGTGTTGGGGAGCAAAATTTCTAAAACATCTGAATTGTGGTTGCAGCTAAAAGCCTTTGATTGTAAGAGGTTACTTGAAAAGCCGTTGATTGCTATTACGTCTCAGTTTGATTCTCAAGTCTTCATAATTGTTCCTAAAAGTAAACCGTTGCAGTGTCCATTTCTTTAATGAGACACGTTTGTTAAATCTGGCCACTCTCTGTTTCTTCTCCTAAAGAACATTTGAGTTGTAACTAAGGAGCTCATTGCAGTATGTGTACCCAGTGTAATTCTTACGGATGTTCTCCTGGACTGCATACCTATTATTGTCTTTAGTACATTAACCAGTCCTAAGCCTTTAACAATTGTCACTTAAATGTTAACTACAAACTTCTTTTTTTCATTTCAGAATTTACTATATTTTGTTTTATGTTTAATATCACGTTACCACTCACCATGAAAATGTGTACATATGACCCTACATAAGATGTATTCTATGTCAAAGCTAAAAGATTCAATATGGAAAAATCTCTAGTAGTGAAAGTGTTAAGTGTGAGATGGTCACATTGCCAATATAGAGGCACATAATGAAGCTGCTGCTGCAGTGTGTATACACTCAATGTATAATCTTGAAAGCTGTGCCGACAAGTACATACCTTCCTCATTAATTTATTCATGTTGAGGTCCCTGGTGTTATGAAAATGTCAGATGAATCAAAATGTGGCAATTTGACAGATGTTTTAATTAATGTTTTCATCTTGTTTGTTTAGCACAATGCTCCCATTCCACAGGGAGGGCGAGGTGCAATCCAGTTTGTGACACAGTATCAGCACTCAAGTGGACAGCGGCGAATCCGAGTAACCACAGTAGCAAGAAAGTAAGTAGTCTGCTGCCTCAAAGATATATGTGAAACAGCTCATATACTACCTGATTTTCTTATGTGACCTGACCAGTCCTTTCGAAGTATTTCTAGCTTTCATCAAGTGGTATAGTCATTGAAATATCATTTATGGGTATGCAGAAGTGGGCCGATCCACACATTGGCTTCTTTGCCTTCTTTTAGCAGTGGGATCTCCTCACCTTAGTTGTTCTGTTTCTCTAGCTTTTCTCTTTGTTCTGTGTTAGGAAAAGTCTCACTTCACCTCCTGCAGTCTTTGTAAAATAATTTAAAAAACCCAATAGGGATGTGCCAGAATTCCAGGAAGTAAAGGGAGATCTAGTAATTTGCCATTAGTAAAAATGACCACTGCGAGAAGAATGGGGAGGAAAAGTAAAATAAGGTATAGAAAGAATACAAAGCCTGCAATTATTTATAAATATCTCTTTGTAGATTGCAATCACTAAACATTTCTAAAGGTGTCTTTGCGGTTATATTAAAGATATGGGTAGAGTTCCTCTTTAGGTTTGCAGGTTTCCCATGACATCTGGGGTAATCTGGAGAGTTCGTTCTGTGCCATTGGAACAGCTTTTGCAGAGTGTGGTACACTGTGTGTAATTTAAACAATTGCGTTATTCTCTGTGTTGGGGAAAGAGAGACCCTGGGGACAGCTTTAGGTGCCATATTCCAGTTTCCCCCAGTGATAACGTCTAAGTCCTCTCCCCAACCTTTTTTGCAGGGTAAAATTGTTCTAGCTATCAGGCCTCCAGACAGAGTGTAATATAACACAGAGAGAGGAGGCCCTTTCTTGTACTGGCTAACGACCACCATGGGTTTTAAATGAGCTATGATGGGGGTAAATGTTTTAACTTGATTTTGTTGTAGCATTCCATAATTGGAGATATTTATGAAATTATTGTTTGGTGAGTTGGAATTTGTCTTTTATCATTTGACCCAACACTTGTTTAAATATCCCCATAACCAATCACAAACTGCCACATCAATAAATCATGAGCTAATCAAACAGCAAGTAAGAGGACCTGATGAGGAACTTCAACTTTTTTCAGTGAAGAAACACTAATACAGCCTGCATCTAATCAAAAACGTTCAGGAAATTCCAGCCTCCCAAAAGAAAAGGAAGGGCTGGAACTGATGGGGAACCTATTACAAAATGTAAATGTTTCCCAATCCCTTTGAATAACATTATAACCCCACCTACTAAACTCGGCAACCCTGATGATGAACATCATCACTGAGAATCACATGACTCAAAAGCCAAACCGCACAGGGGGCAACCAGATTTAAACCAAGGGCCTCTCTATCTACAGTCCAGTGCTTTAACACTGAGCTGTAGCCCTGGCTCTAAGCAGCGGACCCGAAGGAGAACTATGTTCAAACACATCTGGTACCTCTCACAATGTCCAATATTAAAGCAATACTTAGCCTGCAAATATTACAAATGACAAATATATTTGCTGTGTTGGTTATTTCAAATGAAGTCAATAGTTATTAAACCACTGGTATAAAAATGAATACTTGCTGTATTTTTTGGTTCAGACTTAAATTCAAAAACACCTAAGATCACAATAACATTAAAAATCAGTTGGAGAGATACAACAATACAGAAATATAACACATAAAGCAGTGGTTCTCAACCTGTGTATCCTCAGGACCCACATTTCTCCTCGGTCATTAAGTCGCGACCCAAATCGCACTGCAATGGAACACACGGCATTAAGCTACGGTTTGGGCGTACACCAGAATTCATAGTAGGTGCGATTGCGTGGTACAGTGCGTTCATCGCACGGTACTATGTGATTAACGCACTGTACTAGTGTGAACGGGCCCTCAGAAACACTGACATTTATGTGCATTGCTTGTACAGCTCCCTTGCGCTCCCTGTAGAGGTGCCAGGAGCCAGAATGTGACGTTACTCTTGTCCAGGCACCTCTACAGGGCAGACAAGGGAGCTGTAAGCAATGCACATATGGATAGAGCTCCCTCGCGGCCATAGCCCCATCTCATCTCAAGCTGACACTCCATGCTGGGCAGCATATTTTGAATGGCTGCTTGGCGTGAGAACTGACAGTGCTGCGCTAGGGAGAGGCAGAGGAGCCTCTAACCTAGAAAAGCGGAAGGCATGTGGTGACCCACTGAACCATGGGGTCACGACCCACCAGTTGAGAACCAAGGACGTAAAGCATCACATTCACAAAAGGGACAACAAATCGTATTATTAATTCAAACCTAGCAAGGATGGAGTTTGTAATCTTCTCATTCAAATTGCTTCTTTCTTCAGTAGGATCTTTTCCCTGCCACCCCGACTCGGCTAATTCATCCAAGACCTGATCATTTCAGCTGAGATACAGAATGCCCCTGTTTAATAAAATGGTCAGCAACCGCTTGGTTCTCCAAACTATTCCTTATTTCTGACTGCGTGATAATATTATATTCAATATTATGTTTCAAACATTGTGAAGGGTGTAAAGCAAGCTCTAGGGGCACTTAATGCAATATATTGCAAAACCAGAATTACAAGTATGATGATCATGTACAGGTGAAACTCGAATAATTAGAATATCGTGCAAAGTTCATTTATTTCACTAATGCAACTTAAAAGGTGAAACTAATACATGAGATAGACTCATTACTGGCTTACAAGATAATTCAAGCCGTGATTTGTCATAATTGTGATGATTATGGCTTACAGCTCATGAAAACCCCAAGAACCCCAAATCCACAACCTCAAAAAAGTAAATTATTACATGCAATCAGTAAAACAAGGATTGTACATAGAACAATATCGGACCTCTGAAAAGTACAAGCATGCATATGTACTCAGTACTTGGTTTGGGCCCCTTTTGCAGCACTTACTGCAATTACTTTTGCACGATATTCTAATTATTCGAGTTTCACCTGTATATAAAATGTTCACATTCTATGCTGCTGATTTTTGCTGAGAAAATAACAGCTATTTTTATTCAACGTTCTTTTGAAGTCCATGGTGTGGGACACGTTTTGCTGCAGAAAGTTTATTTCTTCCATCAAGCTTTTCTTTTTCTTGTTGTGGAAAGCTTGATTTGATAGGATGTTGACCTTTGTGTCTTCTCACAATGACCTGGTCTGAGGTGTCTGACCATGTTGTACAGCATGTCACAGCAAGTCCAGACTCAATACATTCCCTGGAGCCATCAACCATTCTTATAACTAGGAAACAAGATGTAAAAACTGGTAATTGAGAACTATATACAGTCATAGGGACAGAGTTATTTTTCAATATAAAGTAACAACATAGCAAGGCCAAACTTTAGCCATACACCCTCCACAATTATCTATTCTAATCACGTAAAGATCATTCACATTTTATGACCAGCTTAACTACTGTCCCCACCTCTTTACTGGTCAGAAGATTCTTTAATGTGTTCACGGTGCCAGCAATGGTGTTGTATTTTTCCACAGCCTGTCCTATTCTCCTACACTCAAGGAATGTGCACAAATGTACTGTATTTGCTGGCGTATAAGACTACTTTTTATACTTAAAAACATCCCCGGTATTCAATGTATACCTTTAGTTCGTTTGGGCCAAGGTGGCCCAAAATGAACATCCCTAATCTGTCAGCCCAATGGATGTGCGGTAATACTGTATGTACGGTAGCTTCGGCTACATAAAGTATACCGAGCTGAGCCAATCACGGTGAGCGATGTACACAACCTCTGCCAATCCAAACAGGCTTTGTAATCATTAATAGAATACATCGCTCGCCGTGATTGGCTCAGCGTTATATACTGTATGTAGCCGAACCTACCGTACATACAGTATTACCGCACATCCATCCATGATGTTTTTAAATGGTGTTGCCTCGGAAGTGGGGTAGTCTTATATGACGAGAATAGCCCAAAACCTATAGCCCAAAACCTATGTTTTAAGTGGAAAATTAGGGGGTCGTCTTATACACCCACTCGTCTTATACGCCTGCAAATACGGTATAATTTTCTTACTTGGTTTATTTACATATTTGTCTGCTTTTTAAATGGAGTTTATCATTTCCTATAACCACTGACCAAAACTGACCATTTATTGATTAAGATCTAGAGAGTAATTTATATTTGACTCCAAATATTCCAATTCAGCTTTGCTCTGCCATTGTCATTGAAATGCATAACTAACATGAACTCACTTCAGGAAGTGGAGATTATCAGTCTGTTAAATATAATACAGGGAGATCTGGGATCTATAGGCCATTGGTGAGGATAACCAAATTGAATTAGTCCAAGAGAGATAACAGGATAAGAAAGGAAATGTTTTTTGTACAAAATTGTTTTTGGAAGGAAAGCATAAGTGGTTGGTGTCATATGCACATAAGCACTCAGCATTGTAACTGAATACCACTGTCAGGCATCTGCACTGTTATTATGGTAACATCACTTTATAGTGCTTTTGAGATCATAGTAGAAAACTAAAATTAAATAACCCAAATTATAATTTTTTTTATTTTATGTTGTTACATGAGTGTCTAGTTGTACTCTTTACAGAAAGAAATGCTCACTGGCCAGTAGCTCTGTTCACCAAACCAAAAAAAAAAAACCTTAGTGAGTCTATACTGTGAGATGTCATCTGTTTTGGCTATGACTAAGGCCCTTTGGATTGGCTGAAACACATCAGCAAGTACCTGTATGCTGTTTTATGCTGTATGAATAAAATCTTAATATGAAGAGGATCCCTGGGAGTGCCAGTTTGTTCGCTTTTTGCATTTGCCTTGGGTCAAGCACAGACCTTACTGAGGATGGCAGTTCCTTAAGAAGATTTGGTAGAGGTGGTTGAGTGACTTGTTCTCCTGCTTGTATCATCTGTTTTGCTGAATTTCTGGAACACTGTAATGACCAGACATCATAGCTGTGGACCAAAAAGGTTCTATGGCTTACTAATGCGGTGTGGATGCAGAGAAGAAAACACAGGGACAGCAGCGATGGCATTTGTTACCTGGCCCATCAAGATAGTGGAAGTTCTTGAGTCATAGATGGTGTCTGACTATCATTGCATTCTCACTGTATCTCTGTAATGGATGACACTGCAGCACACCAATGCACAAACTGTGCCTTGCTACACGCTGTGGTAATGCAACTCTGTAAACTTGGCCTACAATCTGGCACATATGTCCATTCCTACCTTGGTGGCGTGTATGGCCATGGAGCATGGCCATTGTTTTCCATGAAGAGAAATGTAGTGCCAACCCTGGGCATGTCGCACAGTGTAAAAGCATCAACCACCAGTATTTGTATTATATTTTGATATCCTGAAATGCTGAATTTGTACTGTGCTCTTTAAAAGGTGCTATTTACTTAAAGGAGTGATTTTTGTGGTGTGCATGTTTGTTCTCCCAGAGTATTATATACAATATATTCTTAATACCTGTTATATGTGAATTGTTTTTGCAGTTGGGCTGATGCTCAGACTCAGATCCAGAACATTGCGGCATCTTTTGATCAAGAGGCAGCTGCTATCCTCATGGCCAGGCTGGCTGTGTACAGAGCAGAGACTGAAGAGGGTCCTGATGTCTTGAGATGGCTTGATCGACAGCTCATTCGATTGGTAAGATGCTGTCAGAAATGACTCGTACATTAAGTGGGCAGTTATATGAAAAACACCTTAGACCATTGCAAGCGACGATACTAGCAATTAACTTAGACAGCATTGCATTAAGCTTTAGTATTTTGTTCTTTTTTGATAATCGGACTTCATTTTTTAAAAGGGAAGTACAAAGAATATTGATGAAATGAAAAGTACCTTCTAATTTTCTGAAAGTGGGACACGTTATAGCACAAAGTATGTAGGCAAGGGGCACGCCCCCCTGACCACCTCCATTAAATGGGCCATGGCGAATTAATACACAATGATTGGTTAACTCAACAAGTGCTTTTTTCCATCACTACTTTTCCTTTATGCTGACTTTTCAAAATAATGATGCATTTGTTTAGAGGTTGGATGTTTAGTGCAGTAAAACATTATTAGGAGTTAGTTAATACATTCATTGGCGGGTACACATCAGACCAAAAAGAAGGAAAACAGGAATTTAATTCCAAAAGAATGACTGTCCCTACAAATAGTTGAGAGAACCAACCAACCAACCAACCAGATCCCAGTTTTTCTAAAAAAAAAAATGCATGACCCCATACCATCCAGCCAGATTTTATTTTATCTTACCCATATTAGAAGAGGTGAATTTCTTGTAATAAGTGATAAAGGTTTTTTAATTAGTATGCTATTTTAGAGACAACAGACGGTGGATAACTAGGCATTCTCTAAGCTAATGGGGGGTAATGAGAGTTTAGTATCACGTTTATTAGCTATTACTATTGTATACCAAGTTTCACTTTACATTCTACCTGGAGATTTTCTTTGTTTTATTCTTCAAGGTGTAAGGCAGTGTCCTGATCATACTTTCTTCTTTTTATAGTGTCAGAAATTTGGAGAATATCATAAGGATGATCCCAATTCTTTCCGGTTTTCAGAAACCTTTTCTCTGTACCCACAGGTAAATAAGTGTGTCAAGCTGTTCTTGAAAAGTGAGAAAATCCCATTGCATTATGTTCTATTGTTTTTGTTCTCTAGTTTCTCTTGTATCACTTACGCTGCTACCTATCTATTACAAGGAAGCACTTCATTATAAAAGTCATTCAGAACCTCTTAAAGTATGAAGCTGACTAGCAGGAGAACTCAAAAGAGACATGAAAGGCCACTTCTATGTCTACTTGCTGCACTTTGGGGCCAGTAAGGGAGAAAAAGCTTTAGGAAAAGTAATGCTAATGTAAAACCGCTTCTCTTCATCTACTACCAGAGTGCCTCCTAAACCAAAATTTTATCATCCACTATGTTTGGAACAGCTTCAGCTGCAGCTTTTCTTTTTTCATATTTAAAAACATTCATAGGAAGTAAATAGGAAGGTACTCGGCACACTTAACGTGAAAATATGGTATGCATGCATGTTTGTTGCTCCTTTTAATTGGTACAAAATCGCAATCTACATCCCAGTAAATAGATACAATGAGGAAACGAAGCATCATGGGACTTTTTAAGGTGTGCAGTTTAAAAGCCTTTATGATACTCAGTTTGGTAATTTTATCTTGATAACATGGTAATAGCAACAATATAAAAGTAATCCATAGAAACTAGTCAGAAAAGTGCTGTTATTACTTTGACTGCACTGACTAAATGAAAACTGTTTTCTAATTAATGGATGTTTCTTGCAGCTTGATGTTTTTTATTGTTCTTTGAGAAAAGTAGCTTGTAGAAAATGATGTGCATGCTATAAAGGAGTTGGGAAAGAAAAGCATTCTGTTTTTTATTCACAGTATGTAGCTTGTGGATATTTTGGAAGGGAGGTATTTAATCTCCGATTTTTGCACAAAATAAGGGTCATCCCCCATGCAAGTAGATTTCGGCCCACTTACTGCTAAACTCTTTTACCTTTGCATATGACTGATGTAAAGAGGCTAGGTTCAGCTTACAGTGATATAAAAGGTGGTCCTTGCACACCCTCCATTTTCCACAGCTCCGCTTGTTAATACTGTAATGATAACAGTCAAACAGCACACAGAGAGAGTAGAATAGGGTAGGCCTTGTAGAAACACCATACTGAGCAAAGTAATAAGGAGACCTTATAAAGTAGGGGACGGAGTCATCGTCATTTACTTACCCCCCACATGCTTAACATTGCCAAGACTGACCCCAAGTCCTGCAAAAGTGTTTCACTTTCAGAAAACTATATTCTATCTGTAGTCCTTCTGCCCCTTTTTATTTAGCTACTCGGGCACCAAGCATTGTATTATGGGGATGCATGAGGAGTGTCGCATGGAATTGCTAGATATTTCTCCAGGTAGTGGGGGAGCGTCGGAAGGTAAGTAAACACTTCAAAAATACAGTAAAACCTTCATTATTGAAGAACCAAGTGTACCATGTTCCTCCTTTGTCTTTTGTTTTACAGCATTTTTATTACTACAGCACAGGAGATCTTTAGAGCATATACATGTTTCACAAGTGATCTCAAAGTGGAAATTCTAATTTGATCAAATCAAAACAAATTTCTGTGTTTATAGAATAGTGCATTGCATTTATAAGCCGTTTCCTCATGCTTACGGAACTGTCTTGCAGTTTATGTTTCATCTGAGGAGGTCGCCATTCCTTCAAGTGTTCAACAACAGTCCTGATGAGAGTTCTTATTACAGACACCATTTCATGCGCCAAGACCTTACCCAGTCTCTTATAATGGTTCAACCCATCCTCTATTCTTATTCCTTCAGTGGCCCTCCAGAGGTAGGACGTTACTTGTGTACATTTGCTTCATTTTTCTTTTCTAAATTAAAAGGTGCTTACTGAAATGTCATGTACAGATAATCTGCAATTTCTTTATATTATTATCACATATTAAAGCTAAACTCTAGGTTTTAAGGATTACACACACATACACACACGCTCCTCTTGGAAAATGTTGTAAAGGAACATACAGAATCAGTGCTACAAGTCATAAAATATATTCACACAAAGTCCTCATAGAAAAATCATTGTCCAAGTTGAGCAGATTCTTGGATCCATGTTGTGTCCTTAAGGACTCATTCATATGGTCATGTACACCCGTACAGAGACCTGCTCCCGGAAGGGACATGTGTTGCATGTAAATGCGTGCAGCCGCCTATACCTCCCTTTTTGGAAGGATGTGGCAGCATTCAGTTACACGCCGACTCGAACCGGACCAGCACGGATGTGCAGAATTGGGTTGGCGTGTAACCGCGTGCAGCCGTGCCCTCCCATAGGAAGGTACAGGTGGCTGCATGCAATTACACACATCACATGTCCATCCCAGGAGCAGGTCTCTGCATGGGCATGCATGCCTCTGTGAATGAGCCCTAAAGGACTATAGGGTGTGTCCAGCAACCATCTTTAACCAGAGTGGTGTTGATCCAACTTTGCCCTGCCTTCCCCTTTCAGGGACAGATCACTGCAATAGTGATTTATTCCTTGCTGACAACAGCAAGCAAGAGATCACTTTTGATAAGGAAAAAATAAATAAAAGTTGTTTTAAAAAGAGCAAGTTTTTTTCTAATTTTTTACTTTTCCTGTCTGTTCTGAAAAAAAGTATTTTAAGGGTAGACTAGAAGAGCTATACTGACATATCTCTGATTCTGGGAGTTGAGTCAAAGGCTATATATAAGACTTAGTGGTTAAAGGAGAACTATTGGGTTAAGGCTTTTCCCCATAGTTCTCCTTAGGGTAACGGGAGGACACAAACTAGCGTCCTCCCGTCACCCTAGGCTCCGTATACCGCGAGCAGCAGCTCGCGGTATACTGAGACGCCGCAGCTGAAGCGGATCCCGACAATTATGTCTGGATCCGCCCAGCACTGGCGGATCGGAGGGGGGAATCCAGCCCCTCCCCTGGCACGGCAGAGAGCTGTGACAGGATCGAGAGGTGAGCGAACGCCGGTATGTGTTCGCTCACCTCCCGATCTACTGAGCCGTCCTGTGACAGTCTCATTGTCACAGGTCGGCTAGAACTATGAGGTGCGTGAAAAGCACTCATCTCATAGTTCTCCTTTTAAAGTAAGGTGGATAAAGGCAACAAAGTATTTGCAGGTCATGTTTTAGGGCTCGTTCACACGAATGGCAGTTTTAAAACCCCCCGGCTGCCTACTGCAATGGTAGCACTGCGGCCTTGCAGTGCTGTATACATTGCCTCAGCTGCAATGTTTTGTGTTTTGTAGCCAAAAATATACAGAATGTCGCATTTGACTGGTGGTGCCACTTGCCAAACGCGACAATTGGAATGAATGGGACCACACCGCAAATTGCTTTTCAGAGGGTGGTGGAGACTGCCACCTGTCTCAGCGAGGCTTCAGGGCAAAGCTGATATGCACATAGCAGTTTTCTCAGCTTCGGACTCCATCCAGTTCATAGCTTAAATTATCCAAATAATTCTGCCATAGAGAGTATAGAAAGGTTTTAGTTTAGGCAGGACCTCTTTAAATGCACATGTATAGTACATAGAATTAGACCCATGCATTCTTTACTTACTGTGATTTGGCTTTCACTGTTCTGTGTGATGCCGTTTATACAGCAATGATCATGGCAGTGTACAGGATATAAAACGTTTTTTAGATATTCTGCTATATCAGGAACCGGCATAAAATCCAGCTCCCATCTAATATAGCCTGTTGTAGAAAGACAGAGTGCTCAGATGCAATGCTGTTAAATATTTACTTTCTATCTGTGACCAATATTCTGCACGGGGCTAACCACTAATGTGCTGTTTAATGATGCAGGGCCTTGCATTCCCGTAATGTTAATTGCGAAAAATGATTAACCTCAGGCTCAGCAGGAGCCGAGAGTGGCATTTCTAGGTGCCAGAGCACTGTTTACATTCAGCATTGATAAATGATGAAGCATCATATCTCTGTGTGGCTGTACAGATATTTGCCTTCGCTCAGTGTCCAGCCTCATCTCTGGTCACGTCAGTTTAGTTCATCATCAGTCAAGTGTGCAGAGAGCATGTTTTATAATTCTATGTGCTGTGTCCTCATTTTCTGGTCCTAATGGGGGGGGCATTTGTAGTCTGATATCTCCTCAACAATGACAGATGGAAAGATATGCATTACTGTACTGAGGACATTTATAAATTGATAGCAAATTCCTAATAATATACTTTAGTTTGGCCACTGGGGGGACGGGGACTGAAAAAGAGGTACAGGTCCAATCCTGTATTTCCAGTCACAGGAGAAAGATGCACTGCACTTACCCAACCAAATCAGCAGTACAAATATGACCAGTGCCCGCCCGCAACATCACATCCCCCTTGCAACAGCAAACGGCCTTTGCCTGTAAAGTTTGCTGTAGAGATTTACAGTTGCTGGCGTTGCATAGGCTGTACTGAGCATGCCGTGGCCCCTTCCTCTGCCCACTTTGCACCATCAGCTGGCTCAGCACAGACAGGACAGCGGCAGTGGCTCTTCCCTGAATTGTTGGCTGCCCCCCCATCTCCTTCTGATTTAGTTACATAATGACTGCTTGAGCTGTAACAACTCATGCCTCAGTTCATTTCCCCTCCCCAAGACCTGCACCACTGCTATGCTAGGAACACCCTCCCCGATCATCTCTCCACCTGCTGCTCCTAAGCATTGGGGAGCACACAGAGAGCGGCCCCAATGTCTGTTTCTGCCAGGGAGCCACTACTTCACATACAACCCTGTCTCCCGGCTCCTCTTCACATTTGTCTCAGTCACAGCTCCTGACTCATAAATAGCAAACCCAACTCCCTGTTCCCTTGCATGCCCACCCCAGTGTCGCAGCTCTAAGACTCCTTGCTGTACAGGTCCCAGGTTATGAGAAGGGGACCCTGGAAGCAGTGGTGCTGGGGTGGGCGTGCAAAGAGCAGGGAGCCGAGTTTGCTAAACTTTTTTTCTCCATCTCATGCTCCTGTGCACTTTGCCTGGCTCCTCAGCACCTTCCCCACAGAAGATCTTGCAGCAACTTAACACTCCCATCAGAAGAAATTTCTAGCACATCTCACCCACTGCCACCACCTCCCATGATCAGATTGTGCCATAATGCCTCTCTCACAGTACAAGCATTCCTCCTCACCCACCTCCCAATGCACATCACCCCACCTGCGAACAGAACTTCCCTCCCTAGCCAGTACACCCCTTCTCACAGCAGACCTCCCCACATGTCTCCAGGTCCCACCCTGCTCAAAGCTCATCTCCTACTCGGCAAGCCTGCCTCCGGCTCACAGAGCACCCCTTTCCCCCAAGCACAGTACATCCCTCCCTAGTTGGCATACCCCACTGACAGCATGCCCCCCTTCTGCTCACAATGCACCCCATCTTCCCATACACAGCACAGCTTCAGCACACACTGCCTCATCCTCTGCTGACAGACATCCTTCATCAACTGCCTCGCCACCCAGCTTACAGCGCATCATGTATTTTAGAGCAGCTAGCATACATTTGTGAATCTATTTTGCCATCAGCCTCCACCTATCCTGACACACAAGGCTGATGTTTAGTTCAAATTATTTATATTATTTTACAGCACCAGAGACATAACTTACTGCCAGTGAAATGTATTCTACATCCTGTTGGCTGCTGGTTAGTCGAAAAATCCTCCATTCAGTGATGCCAGATCCTCATCACAGCTCTGAACTCCTGATGTAATATTTACACACAATACAAGATCACCTTAAATCATGGTAGGAATTTTGTGAATAAGTGAGAGGGGTGGAAGTTCACCACTGTGAGGAGGATACAGCATCACTGAAGGGAGGATGTGTACACTAACCATTAGCCAGCAGGACATAGGATGCACTTCATCGTAGGTAAGTTATGTCCTTGGTGTTGTAACCAAACTTCAGCTTTTAGCATACCATTTCCGACTGCTAGCTATAACTTATAAGGGGTGGCTGATTACAAATGGTAATTGTAAGCCCTCAGGGGCAGGGCTCTCCTTACCATCTTGTCTTGATTTGTATTGTGATTGTAATGTCTTCCTTAAATTGTAAAGCGCTATTTTATTATAATATAAAGCAAATACATTCTTATAGTTCAGTACGTTGTTCCAGAAACCTGTGTGTGAGGTTGATGTAAATACCATTAAGACATCTTTTGTCTATTTGATGTGATTACAGCCTGTTTTACTGGACAGCAGCAGTATACTTCCAGACAGGATCCTATTGATGGACACATTTTTTCAGATCCTTATTTATCATGGCGAGGTAAGTCTGGAGTTATGGTGCCTGTCCTTTCTTCATACATTGTTCATGTTTGTGAAGAGATCCAACAGTTTAACATTTGACCCTGTGTTGGCAATTTGCAGACTGTTGCACAGTGGAGGAAGGCAGGATACCAGGACATGGCAGAATATGAGAATTTCCGTCACTTATTACAAGCTCCACTGGACGATGGGCAGGAAATCCTTCATTCTCGTTTCCCAATGCCACGTTATGTAGACACTGAGCATGGAGGAAGCCAGGTAAGAGCTAAAACACGGTGAATGTGAAACTTTAATAGCGAGATCTACACTTTGCTTCCAGCACAGAAGATGTTCACATTTTTTCAGTGAGCTATCCACTTAAGAAAAAAAACTTAGTTTACTTTAATCTGAATTCTCTGTTACCCAGTGTGGCCAAATTTCACATAGCTGCTCACATGTGACATAGGTATGTTTGCTTCCATTTGCTTAACCGATCAGATTTAGTTATTGGTGACTAAAAACCATAATATATGAAAAAAGACTAGAGCACCAGTGAATTAAAGCAGCACATTTTGTAACCCTTGCAGTGGGGCTACCCCTGCACTGCAAGGATTAAGTGCTCGTTTCTGTCTAGGTTTAAAAAAAAAAAAAAGCTATACTCGCCTGAATCTCCAAGCCGGCTTGTTCTTAGGCCAGTTCTTCCACCTCGCTTCCCTCACCTCTTCAGCAGTCTAAGGATCCTCAATTCATCCTGTCCTACACAGTGTATAGGATGTGAGGACGCCGCAGTGGAGAAGGCAGCTGGAGGGAGCTCTGTCCAAGCTGGCCGGATCCAAGGTTTAGGTGAGTATAACTCTTTTTTTGTGTGTGAACCTAGATGCAAATGAGCACTTAACCCTTGCAGCGCATGGGTAGCCTCACCGCAAGGGTTAAGAATTTATTTTTTACCTGGAGTTCTTCAAATGTCAGCTAGTTTGGGTTTAGAACTTCTTTGAAGGTAAACTCCAGGAAATAGATCTGGAAAAGGAGTTACACTTACCTCCATGCCTTCCCTTCTCAGTTACCAGTGTCCTAAAATTATGCCTGGTGTTCAGCCGTACAGTTACAGTGTAATTCTTTCATATAAGCAATCCCAAATCTTATAAATTACTTCTAAACTATTAAAGCTTTCATGGGTTAAAATATCATCGACATTGGGTGCTGAGCCTCCACGTTACCGACAGAGAGAGCAACAGTCAGCCAAAGCTCATAAATATATATATAAAACTCTAGACATATGTTGCTACAACAATAAAGCATATCTGTGAAAGAATTAACATCATTGCAAAGATTGGTCGTTAATACCATAAGGAGCACAGCAGTGTTCCAACCAGTGTGTATATAACATATAGTACATAGAGTATGATTATACACTATATACTTTACCATATACCGTATATACTCGAGTATAAGCCGTCCCGAATATAAGCCGAGGTACCTAATTTGACCCAAAAAACTGGGAAAAAGTATTGACCCGAATATAAGCCGAGGGTGGGAAATGAGGCAGCTACTGGTAGATAGATACCAATAAAATTACATGAATATTTATTTAAAAGAAAAATAACCTAGCTCTGTAAGTGGAAAAGGGGGTGCAGGGCTACATATCATGTACTACGGATCATTTAACCCATTCATATTAGCAGAGGATAATTGTAAATCTATTGTTCAGTGCATTCTATATGTAGTATATAGTACATGTACATATAGAGTGCCTGCAACAATACATTTACAATGATCCTCTGCTAACATGAATGGGTTAAATGATCCATAGTACAGGGCTACATACAGATCATTTAATACATTCATGTTAGTATAATTGTAAATGTATTGTCTGCACTGTATTAGCAGTATATACTCTATATAGAGTATATACTGCTAATACAGTGCAGACAATACATTTACAATTATACTAACATGAATGTATTAAATGATCTGTATGTAGCCCTGTACTATGGATCATTTAACCCATTCATGTTAGCAGAGGATCATTGTAAATGTATTGTTGCAGGCACTCTATATGTACATGTACTATATACTACATATAGAATGCACTGAACAATAGATTTACAATTATCCTCTGCTAATATGAATGGGTTAAATGATCCGTAGTACATGATATGTAGCCCTGCACCCCCTTTTCCACTTACAGAGCTAGGTTATTTTTCTTTTAAATAAATATTCATGTAATTTTATTGGTATCTATCTACCAGTAGCTGCCTCATTTCCCACCCTCGGCTTATATTCGGGTCAATACTTTTTCCCAGTTTTTTGGGTCAAATTAGGTACCTCGGCTTATATTCGGGACGGCTTATACTCGAGTATATACGGTAGGCAGTTCTAGTTTATGAAGTAAAGCAGATATTCTGCTCACATTCTGGAATCCAAGAACAGAAACAAGGGGAATTCTAATGGATGAATCATGACCATTAGAGGTCCAAAATGGTAGTACACACAGCAGAGCTTTGCCACTGTCATGACATTAAAATATATTTGCATGTGTGCCAGTATCTAAAACTCTGAGTCTCCAATGCATGTAAATCGGAGGAATTGATAAGAATTCATTTTTGGTAAATTGTTGAGAAATGATTGGTTTATATTAGGAGATAGGGTGTCAGGCCAGCTCGAAGCATGAGATAGGTCCATATAAAGTGGCTGTTGAAAACAAAGCATGCAGTGTTATCTAATGATATAATAAGGTGTAGCATAGCCAAAATAGCAGACATGAGAAACATCAAGTGAACAGTAGGCACGAGCTCCAGAATGATCTGTGTACTTGTTCATTTAGTTTTAATACATAGAAGAAGAAAAAACTTTAACAAATTATTCCAGAGTAATAGCATTCTTTCTGTTTGTCAATGCAGAATGAGACCATATACGTAACATGCATCATACAATGCAGAATGAGACCATATACGTAACATGCATCATACAATGCAGAATGAGACCATATACGTTACATGCATCATACAATGCAGAATGAGACCATATACGTAACATGCATCATACAATGCAGAATGAGACCATATACGTTACATGCATCATATAAAAGCATTTTAATGAAAGTTTGGCGTCATCAGTAGAGATCTGGAACACATTTGGATGTCCTTGGTTCTCAGAAATGGAGATCTCTATGAATTTGAAGTCTGTAAAATGTGAATGTTAATATTCTCACCTTCTCTTCTACCTTCTTCACATATATTCCCCCAGGCTCGTTTTCTGCTATCAAAAGTGAATCCGTCACAAACCCACAACAACATGTATGGCTGGGGACAGGTCGGTATCCCGTCCCACTTTTATCAGTGTGTTACTTTGAGCGCTCCTTTCATGGTGCAGGAACGCTTTGCATTGTTGTTATTACAGAGGTTACACATCTCATATGTTCTCTGTGTCTCATGTGGGAGTGAACATCTGGTGTCTTAGAAGCTCCCTTTCTCTGAGGTTTTTTTGTACACTTGGGTGAAGTAAGAAAACTTGAACCTTTGGTTTGTACTACATTTGGGGTGTGTCACTTGTATTCACATCCACTATAACGCCTGCTCTGTTTTTATAATATGGAAGAAGAGTGTTGACTGCAGTGTGAGCATCCTACACGTGGGGCTCAGGGGCTTCATGGAAGAGTCTCTAATAAGCATCGCTCTTCCCACAGGAGTCTGGATCCCCCATTCTCACAGATGATGTCAGTCTACAAGTTTTCATGGATCACCTGAAGAAACTAGCTGTGTCCAGCGCTGCATAAGACTAAACCTTCCTGTATGGACACAACGCCCCAGAGAAGAGGTCGGCCTGTAGGCTTATCCCAAGTAGAGTGACTCCATCCTGACACTGCACGACACAAGATGCTGGAAAGCCAACTGCTCACCCCTCCTGTATTTATTACTGTGATGTATGCATATACCACCTATACTCCCCGGGCTAGAGCTTTATTATTAGGACTTTAGTTTAAAATGAACGCACATGAGCAAGAGGAACAAAACCACATTTATAGCACACAGAGATCAGTTGTTTATGACTATTAAACACTACACACTGTGACCTGTGTTTACCTTTGGAGTATGTATGGAGGATTCTTTAACATTTCAGGCATATTGTAATGCTACTGTGGTAATGGTGCCGTGCTGGACCCGAATATTGCTTCTTGAGACACAGGCTGCTCTCTATGGACTGATGGGCCACAAAAAGGTCCTCTGGATATCAGCAGTAGGTATAGTACACGGGTGAGTGTCGCAATAATGTTTCAAGTCCGGTAAGTTTTTATTCATCATTGCACACACTATCTACACACACACACAATATCTACACACACACACTATCTACACACACACACTATCTACACACACACACTATCTACACACACACACACACTATCTACACACACACACTATCTATACACACACACACTATCTATACACACACACACTATCTATACACACACACACTATCTACACACACACTATCTATATACACACACACACACACACACACACTATCTACACACACACACACACACACTATCTACACACACACAAATAACAACATATGATATTTGCTGCAATTAAAAACTTACTGGACTTACATTACTATGGGGCTCTCATTCACCTACTACACCTAAATCATAGATGAAAGTCACCGCACATCAATCATTATGGCTATAATCAGAGATTGTACATCTCACTGTTACTATTGGTTACAGCTATAATTTATGCAGTCGGGTACATAGAAAAGAGTCCTCGGAATTGCAGCTTATGTTGGAGAATGACCTGATGCTGTGGGATTATCACTGCAGATGGTTCCAGATCACCTCATGCCACACACTAATGGAAGCCTTTGCACATTGTCACAGCTTGAGGGAGGCCTCCATTGACCCCCATTGCTCGCAGTGCACACTCTGATATTGTGAAGGACAGTGAAAGGCTTCCTCTACCCAGAAACAGGTAGAGCAGCTCCCAGATCCCCCGAAATGATGGCTTTTGGGGTTACGACTCAGACTTCCACCTATAAATGCATATACACTATATCTGAATTATTTAAAAAGTTTATTAAGAATAAATAAAATATGTATTTATATTTCCCAGATGTGACCAATTATGCACTGTTATTATTGACATAAAAGCTATAGGACAGGGGTCCTTATTTTATTATAAAGGGTGTCCATGGGACAAATAGCTGTTCTTCCAGCAAGAGGTAGACATCAATGTCCCAACTTACTGGAATGCACAATGCCAGCTCTATATGTAAAAGAATAATTTCCAGTATTCTTTCCCAAAGTAGAGAATATTACAGATTCTTCCATACAAACCTAATGTAAACACAAATCAGTATTCATGATTATATTGCACTTGGCCATATCTTTATATGCATGTATTTGCTGTGTTTTATGTTTTTACATTGTTATCTCTCTCTGTACTGGGTATCTTCCTCATCATGCACCAGTAAGCAGATTCCAAGTCTTGCTTGCAGTCTTTTCATTCTATTGAACTGAGGCCTCTCTAGGAAAACTTGGGGAAAGGGAGCATGGCCCATAGCAACCCATCTGATGCCAGCTTTTACTTCTGCAGTGCAGATTACAACACCAGATTGGTTCCTATGGTTAGCAGACATGTTTTTCTTTTTCCAGTTTTTATGAATCAGCCTCATTGTTGGCAAATTACAATTTGGAGGTGTTTACTGCCCCAGTTCTTAGTTTTTATTTCATATGCTGTCAGATCTGTTTACATAATTCTGCCTAATTATTGCTGCCTATTTAGAATCAAATCTGTATTGTCCGCATAGGTTTTGATGGTACAGACATTCTCACATAGTATTCTTGTTTACCAGTGTGGTTCTCTGCAGCTTTCTGTCATCATGCTAAGTTTGGTGTGTAAAGATAAGGAGTGTCATGTACAGGAGGGTCTGACATGAGAACGAGGTCGTAGTGACCTGACAATGCCTGCAATTTGAAGAGAGCTGATTTAGTTTTTATAATCATCAATGTAAGTATGCCGTCATTAGAGGATAATATATCCAGTTTTACCTTTTCATTTACGTGTTTCAAAGCATTTGAATAAACTTGTATATGCAGAGTGCATCCTTTACATTTATATGGTGTCCTCTGTCTTTCTAATTTTTTCATGTTCAAAAAGTTCCTATTGTAAGGTTAAACAGGAAGTTTGCAAAGCTCCAACATGGAACAATTAACAGAAACGGAATGGAAAATAGAATCACAGGAGGGTCTGTAAGGAGCCAAACTTAGGATCCAAATAACTCAATGATACATTACAAACAGCATCAAAACCAGGTGAGGAACAATGTGAAAGTATTAGTAATAGGACAGCTATGGGCACAAAGTCCGCACCCAGTTATGCAAACTTAACGGTGGGCTATTGAGAGTCAAACCTGCTGAGTACAAATGCCATCTTTTTCTCCAACATAGTAATGTATAAAAGTTATATTGATGATCCAATGATCATATGGGATGGTAACTAACCAGACAAAGACCATCTAGAACTTCTTTGAAAATAGTTTACTCAAGCGGATATATTGATTCCCACAGCAACCATCTAAAAAAGCTGGAAAACAAATCTTCATTGTAGATAATTTTTATGAATAAGGGAAAAAAATGGCTCTAAACTAACCGAATATTTTTAACTACTAACTTAAAGAATCAACTTTACCCTGAGAAATCCATCAAAGATTCCAAAGGCAGAGCATTAAAAACTAAAAGAGACAAAGTACTACAGCCAAAAAGATCCAATACCTGCTACAATCAAATGAAAGGAATACTAGAACAACACTGGCATATTCTGTTAGAAGACCCCTATCTAATAGCATCATTACCGAACTGTACCTTTTTAGAAGAGCCGAGACAATTAAATATATTCCAGCACTCGGCACCCATTTCCACCTTTGTAAGTGATTTAACATTTATTGTGGTAATGTAGAGCAGCAGTGATGATGTATAGGTGTGTACACCTTCATGACTCACTTTGCTGGCTTTCTTCATTTTTTTTTTTTTAATGGACTTTTTAGTAGGCCTGTGTCCTCCAAATTTAACATTTTCTCCACAGGAAACTCAATCTGACACTGGGGTTGGATTGTAAAGCAGCTGACCCCCTCCCTGTGAGTCATTGTAACAAGATCACTGCACACCCGCTCTGCCTTTCCACCCTAGATGTGAAACTTGTAATATCAGTAATTGACAAAAAGAATTCCTACAAACCCATGTGAAACCTATACAATAAAATCATGAATTACTTGTGGTTCCGATTATGTCATCTACCAAGTTGAGTGTCCCTATGGACTACAAAATATTGGCCGTAGCACACAAAAATCATGCAACTGAATAAACATTTTGCTACAGATCACTGAAAATCAGACCCATGTCTTAGTCACACCTATCAAACATAGCAAGCCCTCCGATCAATATGATTGTACTCCTTTTATCCAGAGAATCCTGGATCTATTTATTTCATCTTTATTGGTTTTAAATTATACAAAAGGTATAACATTGACCAGGAAGCAAAAACCCCCAACCTGGGTTGGTACAAAAAAAGAGAATATATGAATCATAAATGGGTCATATAAGACAACAAAAACAGGCCTGGCTGTAGTAGGAAAGAATGCTCTGGCGCTCTTCTCTGGAACCATTACATTTAGAATCTCCAATGTTCCCAGTGTTTGACCAAATAAAGAATTTGGAACTGAAGAATCGCGTATTATCTACCTTCCTTGGGCGCCTCTGCGGTCATATTCTTGTACCTTTTTTGGGGTACCACTAGAGCTGCAGCTAACGATTATTTTCAAAATCGATTAGTTAGCCGATTATTACGTTCGGTTAATCGGATAAAAAAATAATATGAATGTTAAAAAATGGCTCCAGTGATGGGACTACTAGTTTGTATTGAGATTGTAGTCCATCTCAGGAGCAAGCTTGGAGCGGTGGAAGTAGAAAAGAAAACAAAAGTGTGGTGTGCAATATAGTGAAATGAAAAGTGTAAAGTTATACAGCAATGAATGCAGAATGGCACCGGCGATGGAGGACTACAAAACCCAGCAATAGTACATTATACAGCACAATACCACTGTATAATGTATTATTGCTGGGATTTGTTGTACTCTTCTACAGCTATTCCACAATGCAGAATATCACCAGCTATAGAGGACTACAAAACCCAGCAATAATACATTATACAGCGCAATGCAGAATACCGCCAGCTATACTGTATTATTGCTGGGATTTGATGTATTCCTCTATAGCTGGTGGTATTCTGCATTGCACTGTATGATGTGCTTTTGCTGGGATTTGTAGTCCTCTATACAGCGCAATGCAGAATACCGCCAGCTATACTGTATTATTGCTGGGATTTGATGTATTCCTCTATAGCTGGTGGTATTCTGCATTGCACTGTATGATGTGCTTTTGCTGGGATTTGTAGTCCTCTATTGCTGATGGTACATTGCTCTGTATAATATAGAGTACAGCAGAATGTACCATCAGCTATAGAGGAATACTACTCCCACTACCCCAGCAATACATTATAGAGCACCACGTGTGGGGGAAAGTGCAGGCTTACCTGAGCAGTCTTTCAGCAACTTGTTTCTGAGATCTGGGCTGTCTATCGGCGGCTGTCGTCCCCCCACCTGCTCCTTCTTACTTCTCCCTGTGCCGATCGTGGATGTGGTCGGGCGGGCG
>NW_017306654.1:108882-109128 GCF_000935625.1 Nanorana parkeri | reverse complement strand
TGAGGAGGTGTGGCGCGCATTGTGTGTGGAGCCGTGAACAGGGCCAACCAAAAAAAAACTGCGGTTTAGTTTATTAGAAATGCGACAATTTGTATTGTAGGCACCGTCATCATTACAATCTATACAAGTGAAATCTGTACATTGATATTTACAGTCATATCATTACATTGTTAGAAGTGCCTAGTAACAGAACGCTCTCTCTATGTATATATGTGCGTTATAAAACACCTTTTAGCCCAAATTCAC
>NW_017306654.1:42654-108832 GCF_000935625.1 Nanorana parkeri | reverse complement strand
AATTCATCCAGTCCATCCATCCATCCATACTAATAATAGGTAACCTAACATTTCATTTTATGGATTTCACACAAGTTTCAACCAAGATTTAGTTTTCAATTAGGAAAATGTGTGAATCTCGGGTGAAAGCACTGATAGACCCATATATTTAGCGGTTTGACTGGACTTGCTTAAGGCCCCATTCACACCGGGGCGGCTCGGTGATGCAGATTCGTGCGTGCTGAACCGCCGATACAAACTATGCCATTCTTCAATCCGCCTGCCGCCCGAAATGCTCTGAGCCTTTTTTTTTTTTTTTCCCACGTTGATCAGTGCGGATTCCATTTATATTTCAACTGAATCGCACTGATCAGTGCGTTTTTAATTGTGTTTCAGCACTGAACCACGATTAAAAAATGCCCTTTTAAAATTGTCGCTGAAATGCATCTGCGCCGGTGTGAATGGGGCCTGAAGGTGAGACCCCAACATTTTTTAAATAGTTTGTGAATGTGGAAAGCTTAGAACATTCGCCTATCCAAGTGCCGCCTGTGAGAGGAAATCTCCCCAACACGGACACAATTGTCATGAAGCAGGAAATCCAACATTTTACAGTTGTCACCGCCACAAAAATTGGGGTAAATCTTCTAATGGGAGCACTTGACCCAGTGACAAATGTTAAATGGGATTGCTTGACAACCAATAACAGGTACTTTCAGGGCCTCGCAGGGTCCCCGTCATCAGGCTCTGCGAGGCCCCCCACAAGTACTTGCTATTGAATGACATTTGCTGAACACAAACAGCTTGGTGTGCTGGTGACAACCTTTATATTTTCAGATTATTTCACGGTGTCACCGTGGTCACCCATTTGCACTTCTTTATAAATCCAGTAAGGAGTGCAGCAAGATGCATATACTTTTAGATTGATGAAAGGGACACAAGATTCAGTTCTGGGTGGGAACGCTCATGGCAATGCTGGAAGTCTGGAAACATTGTGTGTGACTAAACCTTTCTGAGGATCGATCACTCTGTGAAAGACAGACCGGTAGGCTTTCATTCTGCATACATTACATTCTGTCTGCCGCTAGACCTCCATCTGACTCTACTCCTCAGGCATATCATGACCAAGAGGAACAGAGTTGGTCTCCCTGATGCTTTATCAATGCACCAAATTCGAATGTTTCCACTACCAGCATATATAATGGGGACCTGGGACACTGGATGTTGTATATACTGTAGCTGCAGGATTCAGATGCATGCACATAGTAAACCACCAAGCAATAAGTGAAATCTTAGCAAGTTACTGCGTTGTGTAAAAGTAGCTGAACCCAACAGCAGTACATCAAGACATATAATTGTGCTCTGTCTACTACAAACAGATTTCTTCTCCTATGTACAGAGCCAGCTCAGCAGGGAATAATACACGGCTGGCTATGTATCAGAGCGGAGAGCTGCCTGAAGAGCAACCTATGATGTAGGGATTCAAAGCTAATGCACTGAAGGCGCCAAGGTTTGCTGAAACTATCAGAGAAAGATGGCAGAAGAGTACGTATGTAGCTCATCTTAGCTTCAGGGCTAGTTCACACCAGAACTGCATGCATCTGCACAGCTGCAATGTGATGCGTTTGGCCACAATTCTACAATTGATGAGTTGTTTTTTTTTGGGGGGGGGGGTGCTTAAAATGGGATTGCGTTCCAGTGCATTTGCATGCGTTTTTGATGCGATCCAATGCAGCTAAAATAGGGCAAGCAGTATTTTTTTCTAACTGCATTGGAACTTACTGCGCTGGTGTGATCAGAGCACTAGAAATCCCATAGGAAAACATTGTGATGTATTTCAGCCAAACTGAACGGACTGCATCTGGTGTGGACTAGCCCCTCAGTCTGACTGATGTTTGGTAAAGCTGAAAAGCGCACTTTAAGGGCAGGTTCACACCATTTTTCCGGGCCAGATCTGGTCCAGAAAATGGTGTGAACCTGCCCGCACTTGCAGTGCGTTCCAGACCAGACAATGAGACATGCAGTATTTTTCTGGTCTGGAACAGAGGCCAGAAATAGCATAGGGATTCATTAGGATGTTTTGTGGGTCCGGAAACAATCTGGTCTGGATGTGATGTGATGTGAATGGGCCCTAAAAGGTATCTTCTGCCTCCAATAAAGTTCTCCTGGAATCTATGCTAGACCGTCACCTATTAAAGTGCTCAGAGGAGAGTGCAGCTGACATATCCCTTATGCTATAGAAGAAAATATTTGGAGTTCTACAATAAAGAACTAAATGTGCCAAAATCGGACACCAATTCACCAGCACATAATACAAGATAACCAGTCATGTGAGACGAGAACACTGAAAGATGTATTTGTGTTACCCGAGTGTACAGAGACTTTCATATTACACGAGCCAGCGCTGGGAATGGATTGTCCAAGTATTTATAATGTCCATTACTAGATCAATCAGCTTTATAAACTTCTATTTACATATATTAACAAACCTGTACAACATATAAAAAGTTGACATGACATCAACCAAGACCATATGAAACTCTTCTCTGCAGGATGTTTGCATATAGCGGTGGTCGGTAGAACCCACACAATCAGTTTATAGAAGAAAGGTTCGCTGTAGTTACATTATTCAGGCGACAAGTCTAGTTGAGTAACACATTTATGAAGTATTCTTTGCTCACTGTGGAGCCATGTGCGACTCGGTGGTTACAGATCATCTTCCATGTGCGACTCGGTGGTTACAGATCATCTTCCATGTGCGACTCGGTGGTTACAGATCATCTTCCATGTGCGACTCGGTGGTTACAGATCATCGTTACAGATCATCTTCCATGTGCGACTCGGTGGTTACAGATTATCTTCCATGTGAGACGTGGTGGTTACAGATTATCTTCCATGTGTGACTCGGTGGTTACAGATCATCTTCCATGTGTGACGTGGTGGTTACAGAGCATCATACATGTGTGGCTTGGTGGTTACAGATCATCTTCCTAAACAACAGTCTCTTCAGCCCTTGCAGAGTTCATATGGTGCTTTTATCTGGACTGCTCACTCCATAGGTTTCAGGAATCCCCTGAGCTGGTATCCTTTGCACAGAAATAGTGAACAACGCTGCCATTGGGATAGCGAGCGAAAGCGCTGGGAATTGGAGGAGAAACAAGAGAAATGAAGGACAGAAATCATCACACTTTATTATGTTAGTACATTGTGAGATGTGACCCCGATTGGCTATACTGCATGGTGAGATCTGATTGGCCATACTGCATGGTGAGATGTGACCTGATTGGCCATACTGCATGGTGAGATCTGACCCGATTGGCTATACTGCATGGTGAGATCTGATCTGATTGGCCATACTGCATGGTGAGATGTGACCCGATTGGCCATACTGCATGGTGAGATCTGACCCGATTGGCTATACTGCATGGTGAGATGGGACCCGATTGGCTATACTGCATGGTGAGATGGGACCCGATTGGCTATACTGCATGGTGAGATGGGACCCGATTGGCTATACTGCATGGTGAGATGGGACCCGATTGGCTATACTGCATGGTGAGATGGGACCCGATTGGCTATACTGCATGGTGAGATGGGACCCGATTGGCTATACTGCATGGTGAGATGGGACCCGATTGGCTATACTGCATGGTGAGATGGGACCCGATTGGCTATACTGCATGGTGAGATGGGACCCGATTGGCTATACTGCATGGTGAGATGGGACCCGATTGGCTATACTGCATGGTGAGATGGGACCCGATTGGCTATACTGCATGGTGAGATGGGACCCGATTGGCTATACTGCATGGTGAGATGGGACCCGATTGGCTATACTGCATGGTGAGATGGGACCCGATTGGCTATACTGCATGGTGAGATGGGACCCGATTGGCTATACTGCATGGTGAGATGGGACCCGATTGGCTATACTGCATGGTGAGATGGGACCCGATTGGCTATACTGCATGGTGAGATGGGACCCGATTGGCTATACTGCATGGTGAGATGGGACCCGATTGGCTATACTGCATGGTGAGATGGGACCCGATTGGCTATACTGCATGGTGAGATGGGACCCGATTGGCTATACTGCATGGTGAGATGGGACCCGATTGGCTATACTGCATGGTGAGATGGGACCCGATTGGCTATACTGCATGGTGAGATGGGACCCGATTGGCTATACTGCATGGTGAGATGGGACCCGATTGGCTATACTGCATGGTGAGATGGGACCCGATTGGCTATACTGCATGGTGAGATGGGACCCGATTGGCTATACTGCATGGTGAGATGGGACCCGATTGGCTATACTGCATGGTGAGATGGGACCCGATTGGCTATACTGCATGGTGAGATGGGACCCGATTGGCTATACTGCATGGTGAGATGGGACCCGATTGGCTATACTGCATGGTGAGATGGGACCCGATTGGCTATACTGCATGGTGAGATGGGACCCGATTGGCTATACTGCATGGTGAGATGGGACCCGATTGGCTATACTGCATGGTGAGATGGGACCCGATTGGCTATACTGCATGGTGAGATGGGACCCGATTGGCTATACTGCATGGTGAGATGGGACCTGATTGGCTATACTGCATGGTGAGATGGGACCCGATTGGCTATACAACAATGACCAGCACATATCACAAATCTCATTCCCAATGACTGGGAAACTGCTGCAAGTAACATGAAATTCAGATTCAACCAAAACCTATAAACACCATGTAATCCTAGACGGGCTCATTCACATAGGCGTGCGCGGCTGCACAGAACGCTGCTCCTGGGAGGGACACTTGCTGCGTGTAATTGCATGCAGCTACCTGTACCTCCCAATAGGAGGACACGTAAATCCGAACCTGCATATCCCTGGGGGTCTGGGCGCCTGCACTTGGCAGGTACACAATCAGCGTGCACACCTGTGTGAATGAGCCCTAAAAGGTAAAGAACAGGACGCCAAATTCCGTCCTAGAGATACACATACTACTAAAGGAATCCGAGCTGCCTGGCGAGTAGGCTGACCCTGAGCCCGACCAAGCATGCAGTAGCTGAAACTGCACGTGTGGTTAGTGACTCAGAGTAGTAAAGCCAACATGCCCAGCAGGGATTTCCCATGCATTAGCCTTGGAAACTCCCTCTCATCGCGTATTTCCTCAATCCTGAGCCATGAAGAATGCGCCGTATTCAATGCTTCTGAAACATCTCCTCAAAGTGATTGGAAAACCCGTCTTTGATAGGCGGCACTGTGACAAGTGTCAGTTCCACTTTCCACCTGCTGTGGTGACAACTGTCCATGTCTGGATTTCCCCTAACATTCTGTCCAGGTGACAACAGTCACTGGGACAGGAAGTGAGAATAAATCTCTCCTACAAGGACATACAATGCATCTTGTAGCCTTAAGGGCACAGCCGTGACTTGCCAACGTAGCCAGCTCTGAATGCCAGATGACTATACATAGGAGAGATGTACGTAGCTGCAACAATCAGCACCCTGTCCACATTTCCTGCTTAAAGGAATGAGGATATTTTTGGATGTGGCTGTGACAGCTGCATTCAGAGACTGGAGAAGAACACAGTCTGACCTTAAAGAAGCGCTGAGAAAAGTCGCAGGAATGTGCTTTCAAGTGACCCTGTCACCAGATCATTCATTCCAACAATTTTGCTATAAGATTATATGTTCATTTCAAGTATTTGTCTTTTTATTTACCTTTAGCCCCCATTGTGTACACATCCAAAAGCTCTGAGACCGCTGCAGAGCGCCGCCATCTTGGATGTAATATCAGCAGATCTAGCAGGCTCAGAGCCGTCACTCAAGCGACACTCTACAGCAGGGGTGTCAAACTCAATTTAATCGTGGGCCGCATCAGCATGATGGTTGCCCTCAAAGGATATCAATGTAATAATTGCCTCTGCATTGGATGATCACTGGTTGTAGTAATATCTGAAAGTAGAAGTCTAGGAAATGGCCCGGTGGGTCGCAATCGGCCCCTGGGCCTTGAGTTTGACATGTGTGCTCTACAGTATTCCCTTGGTACCTCCTCCAACGGCTGCAGAAACGTTTGTAGCCCCTTCCACCCGGGCACCTCCATTCCAGGCTCAGCAGGGAAGCCAGTTGTGATATCTGTGTCCCTTAGGTTTGTTCATCCTTTCGATGGAGGAGAAACAGACCCCTCAGGGAAGTGGAATGCATATTGCCCGACACCCGGGACGTGCAGTTCCAGGCGCCGGCGGTAAGTCTTTGTTTCTACATTTAGCCCTGCTGCGGGCTAATTGGGGGAGCCGCCGCTCATTTAGTACAAGTGATCCGAGATCACTTGTATAACGAGCAGCAATCTTCTCCACCCCTCCGCCGCAGCTTTCGGGGGCCGCCGCTCTTCTGGGGGACCCGGGACCAAGGCAAATGAGCTCAGGATGGAGTGGGGAGCAGGAGCAAAGAACGTCCGTCCTCCAAACTATCACACGGGGGATTGTAAGCCCCTGTGTGATGGCAATAAAATGAAGTGGGGAAAAAAGTGAAAGTAAATAATAAAAGTAAAACCAATCCTGCCACCTCCACCATCTGCCTGGAAATAAACGCACGCTTAGGACATTGTGTGTGTGTTGAGTGCTGCATTGTGGTAGCCAGGCAGCAGCGCACTCTTACACGCAGTGTGCATTAAGGAGTTCACGCTCCCAGGTCATTTGGCAAAATGGAATTACCCGCTCAAATCTGGCCCCGCCTCTCTCCCCTGCCGCCTCTATACTCACCTTTTGGCGTACAGTCCTTTCCCTCCGCCAGTAGGGGTGTATTATCTGTACCCCGTACTGCGCTATGCATTGTGCTCGGTCACCTGACCACGTTGACCAATGAGAAGGGCGATTTAGCACAGTTAAATACGGTTTTGAGTAATACTATATTTTTGTATTGGGACGAGTAGATGGGGCCCGCGCTTTAGCCCTTGGACAAGTCTTTTTTGTTTTTCTTTCCACACCCGTGCCCATGTAATCCCTACGGACAGCTGTAAGAAAACGCATGTGTCCGCCTATATTCACTAGAAACAGACCTGGAAGCAAACTTACTGCATTTGAAACTGAAGGGGCCGGGGTGTACACAGACACGCATCTCCCGATATCCGGCTACCCAATGGAATACATTGCACTCCATTTCTGATCCATCTACTCACGGATCAAAAAAACAACCAGACTGCGGAATGCCTGTGATTTTCTACATCCTCTTTGCAGCCACTTCCTGTCTACATGCATGAACTAAACAAAACTGCTGTATTTCATTGCTCAGGGCCAGATCCTGATGGTGAGAAACATGGAACAAGCCTGCGCAATTGTGCACCAGCATTTGACATGGTGACAACACAGGAGAACATTAGGGAGATGGGGGTAGAGCGCTGTCACCATATAACCGCTAATGTCTAGTGAAGGAACTTCATAGCAAAATCAACAAATATATTTGTTCTAAAATCTGCAGATTACTCAAATAATGAAAATATCTTTCTACATTACTGGTTCAGCATTTCATGAGGTTTTAGTCATGTGACCGGGGGGGGATTCTTGTTTGATTGGTGCAGAACCCTTGTTTTTACACACCGTGCCTGCTCTAGTAGCGTGTACAAGCCGTCTTCTCATCCACAGTCCTGACCACCTCTGCAGATCGGTCTATGACATTACACCGGGGTCTGTACATACCTGTTTCCAATCTTCTTCTTACACACGTTACATATCTTCTCCTCTGTGATCACACACTTCACCTGATGGTGGGAGATTCTCTCCTCTTGTACCTGGAAAGGTGAACTGCATATTACCTACTATATAGAACAACATTCATTGTAACCGCTTCTAATTATAGAACCCCCACCCAGGTACTTACCTCTCCGCCATGGCACCCCCACCCAGGTACTTACCTCTCCATGATGGCACCCCACCCAGGTACTTACCTCTCCACGATGGCACCCCCACCCAGGTACTTATCTCTCCACGATGGCACCCCCACCCAGGTACTTATCTCTCCACGATGGCACCCCCACCCAGGTACTTATCTCTCCACGATGGCACCCCCACCCAGGTACTTATCTCTCCACGATGGCACCCCCACCCAGGTACTTATCTCTCCACGATGGCACCCCCACCCAGGTACTTATCTCTCCACGATGGCACCCCCACCCAGGTACTTATCTCTCCACGATGGCACCCCCACCCAGGTACTTATCTCTCCACGATGGCACCCCCACCCAGGTACTTATCTCTCCACGATGGCACCCCCACCCAGGTACTTATCTCTCCACGATGGCACCCCCACCCAGGTACTTATCTCTCCACGATGGCACCCCCACCCAGGTACTTATCTCTCCACGATGGCACCCCCACCCAGGTACTTATCTCTCCACGATGGCACCCCCACCCAGGTACTTATCTCTCCACGATGGCACCCCCACCCAGGTACTTATCTCTCCACGATGGCACCCCCACCCAGGTACTTACCTCTCCATGATGGCACCCCCACCCAGGTATTTGGCTCTCCACGACGGCACCCCCCACCAAGGTACTTACCTCTCCACGATGGCACCCCCACCCAGGTACTTACCTCTCCATGATGGCACCCCCACCCAGGTATTTGGCTCTCCACGACGGCACCCCCCACCAAGGTACTTACCTCTCCACGATGGCACCCCAACTCAGGTACTTACCTCTCCATGATGGCACCGACCTACCACAGTTTTTAAATCCTGGCCTGCTTGCATAGCGACACTTCATAGGCTTGAACATGCCATACACCTACAGATTTTTGTTTTGTTCAGCCTTCCTTCCTCCTGGATGGAGGAATCTCCCGCTGTGGCTATTGTACTTTGACAGTTGACCCCTGCTGTCTGAACAGTGCCTGCATCTCACCGCATGCTGTTCAGCCGACAATTTTCCGCCTAACTTTTTTTTAACTGAAGGATGTTGGTGGCAGACAAGGCCACCCCACTGAGAGACTTTTGGCTTGTACATCAAGAATAGTGATGGGCTCGGGCGTGTTCGCAGCTCCACGTGCCGAGCCCGCCAGCAAGCTGACAGCACCAATCACAGGTACCGAGACATGTTCCCGGTCCGCAGCTGCAGAGATCGGGAAATGTCTCAGTGCCTGCGATTGGCGCTGCGCGCTGTCAGCTTCCCGGCGGGCTCGGCATGTGGAGCTGCGAACACACCCCAAGCCCATCACTAATCAAGAACAGGCTGAAATTTGCTCAGTGTGTGGCCAGCATAAGTCTCTGTTCACACCATGCATCGGGAACATGCGTTGCGGTGCACGTTCCTTTCTGGTGTTCGCTGTGTGTCCCCAATGACTTCAATGGGTGCTGCGCACACAACAAACGCGGGAAAGTCATGCATGTAGCAAATTCTGGTTCACGTTACGTGGTTTTTGTCCCCTCTGTGCTTGTGCGCATTTTAACAAGCGGGAAAAATGCGTGATTGCCGGGCTCCGTTTGGGGCGCTGTTAAGTAGTAATAGCCACACATTCACTTTGCATGTCTTGGACGCATTCCGTGAAAGTGTGTCAAAGCATGAACGCGACACGCAATCACAGAACGCCTAGGTGTGGACGGGGACTTACTGTGCAGGCAATACTACCAATAGTGTAATCGGAGGAAATGCAGGAGGCCGATAAGAAGAATCCGATACTTATGCGCTGCCCAGTACGGGGTATCAAGGGCTTGAAGTAACTACCAATATCTTGTTATTCTAGGAATAGAGCTGCAAATCTCCAGAATTTCTGAGGACCACAATAAAGAAAAAAACTGCAGACAGTATACATGGCAACTATGGTAACCCTCACAATTAAAAATAACCGAATACAAATATTAACACATCACAATATGTTGCCACCAGTTTTGTTTTGACTTACTCGCAAGAACTCGGCATGTAGGAGATTCTTGAGGATTTGGTTGAAGCGCCTCCTCTCCGCATTCTCTTCCAGTACTTTTTCCAGGAAGATCTGGATGTCTCGGATTTGTGTGTTGGCTGGTAGCAGTTCTATGGCCTGTATTTCGAATATTTACATATAATAAAACAGAAGCTCACCTGGATTGTCAGCAACTAATGGCAAAATGAGCGGGAAATGTATAACGCTTCATAATCTATCAATCTAAAAGTCACTCACTGTTCTATGACTGACATAGCTGGTCTACTTCCTTGGCTTTAGCTATAAAAAAAACAAAACTGCAACAAAGAGAGTGAAGGTCTGAGCTCTCAACAACCAATCAGATTTTGATTTACTTTATGTCACCTACTCTAGGTAAATTACAACAAGAACGGGAAAGGGTACACAGAAAGGTCTGGGGTGTGTAAGCATAGCTCCACAGTAACGGACCAGCAAGGTTTAGTGGAGTAGGAATAGTGAGCAGAGTGTCAAACCTGATCTGCCAATCTAATACTTTATAATGCTAGACAAGAGGACATGTGGGGCCTGCAGCTTGTGTCTTGGGCCCAACAAAAGTCTAGCAGGATAGCAAAGACAAATTGTGGGACCAAGGAGCATTCAATATACTTTTTGTACACCCCTTTCACCTGTCTCTCTGTTCAACACAATGTCACATGGGACTATGGAGGATTAAAAGCAGTAGGATTTCTCGAAGACTGGGTCATATGTACAACAAGCTTACTCTCACCTTGGTTGTGTTTAGTTTTGCATGATGCTGCTCCAAAACTGCCAGTGCAGCATCAATGTTTGGTTTTGGTTCTTCCAGCTTTATTTTGATAGGACCCAGACAGTGAACATCAGGCGGCGAGAGGTACATCCTGATAAGGGACAAATACACCTGGAACAGAGGAAATACAATATGGTCACACTGGTTACTGAAAGGTTATTTTATTCCCGATAGAGCTACATTATAACTCACAACCCACACTACGCAACATGGACAGATGAACATCCTGCTGCCCCTATTGCATTCGGAGAGCCGGCACCCACCACTGAAAGAATGCAGCAACAGTGATTGCAGTTGACAGAAGTCACCTTTCTGCCGAGAATTCACACCGTTCCTTCAATATTCAGATTGAAGAATGTTGATTGGGAGACTGCCGCCAACACCACCCATCGAATGAATTTCGGCTGGTTCATCAAACATGGCGGAAATTCACTCCGTGTATGGCCAGCTTTAGACTAGAACATTATTGGAGCCCATTTACTAAAGGAGTAGAGACTTTGCACTTTACAAAATGAATGTTAGTAAATATGCTCATTGCAGGAAATGGCTTTAGCTCAGCAAGGGGTTCTTTCCACTTCAAGTATGGCAGCTGTACGCAAATTACACAATTTGGTAACAAGATGTAGAGGAATGCACAAACATGGTGCATATGCTCAGTTGCTTTCTGTACAGCCATCTTTGATGAGCCGTAATACTGGAGTCTATATGCTGCAATCTGAATGACCGTGTGAAATATTTAGGTATTTTCACACATTCGCCATGCTTGCAAATCCTATACAGTATGGGACCATTGCGCATGGCTCAAAGATGACTGTGTGACTCGGATGTAGTCAAAGTGTTACACGGTCACTCCTCTAGTTTCCAATGCATTACTATAAACATTGTTACATGCTACTTTTGTGAAACAAATGACCCTTAAAGCCCATCTCCAGCCAAAACTTTTATTTCATTTTGGATTGAGTGGGCAAGAGGTAGAACCTTGGTAGTAATTGTCATAATGTGTACCTATTGGGAGATTTCGTATCCCATTCTGACAGAAGAAGAATGGATTAGAAAAAAAAAAAAAGATAAAAAAACACCCCCAATTTCTTGTAAGGGCATCACAGGGACAGGATACCACATGAAAGTTCACAGTGGGACCATAGAAATAGAAACCTGACAAACAATGTAACCCATCCTCACTCTTTTAAAAGATAAATGCCTGGAGTAAGGCTTTAAACAAACTGCAATATTCTGAACTGGCCATTGAAAGAATGAGCACAATTTGATAGTCTACATGACAAATAAAAGGACAATAATAATATACTTACATCCTTATTGCCGTCCTTAGCACGGTCATAATGTTTATGGCAATACCTGGGGGGAAAAGTAAGCGGTAAGAAACAAAAACTAGATAAAAGTATAGAATATATGAAACCTCTGATATGGCAATTAATGTTTAGAGACTGAAAATGTTTTAGAAAGTGAGGAACACATACAGCCAAATATCAGTAGGAGATCAGTAGGAGATTGTACAAAGAACTGCTACTGAACATTCATCCCTATACAATCCCAGATCAACAAAAAAACCATAACCCACTATACTTACTGCTCCGCCATACCGGTGTCCCTCAAAATGTGCACGTATATGAACAAAGCCTGCTCATGTTTGCCCATTCGGCCCAGGAGAAGTGCACGTTCCTCTAACAATCCTGCACAAGAATTCCACAAAAAACACAAGTCAAGAGAAAATGAAAGTGAGAACATGTTCTATCGCAAACGAAGAACGGGAGAACATTCAACAGTCACTAGAGATACATGCCAAACACTTGGTGCCTAACCATCACTAACACCAAAATCTCCTAGCCTAGCAGCCTCAGTATAACTCAATTATAAAACTATGACTACATTGATCTACCTACTGTGACAGAACACCAGGCATGGTCACCCGCACTTAATGAGCAGCACCAGGTAGTCTGGGGAGTCAGCTGGAAGTGGAGAGACTAGCAGCAGTCAGGGACACTGCAAACAATTATTTCTATGAGATTGAGACGATTTATCTCAAAAAGGGACTAAAGCTTCATTTGAAAGGTCTGTGCATCCATTTGTTTTGTTTTCCTTGGGAACAAGTGACATTATCGCATTTAAGTTGTGCCACGATGGCCAATGGGTCATCGTGGGGAGGAACATTTATGTACACAATCGGGGGCAAGAAGGGGTAAAAATCTTTAAAGACTTCAACAGAATATGATGTGACAATAGACTGAATTCAATAAGCTATACCAGCTTTAATTTTTAGGAATGAGAACAAAGTGTAAAATAGGACAAACCTGCAAACAATGAACGTTACAGTAAATAACATTATAACTCCAGAAGAAAATAAACAAGTCTAGAGTAGATGTGAACGTGTAGAATGCTCTCCTATGAGAGCTGACATGTCTATATGTAAAGTCATGAAAAGATTAGGCTTGTATTTAACACAAAATATACAGGAGTGCTCACACTTGTATGATGACAGAAAGTTGTCCCACAATGGGGTAAAAAAAAAGGAACATTTCTCCTTCTTACAGCAGAACCATGTCTGCATCGTGGTGGGTGAGCTCTTGATATAATGTGCAAGTATACACATTATGGCACATTTTCCTGTCAGGGTTCCACTGCTCCAGCGGTGTCAGGTCAGGGCTCCAACAATGACGCCATCTCCCCAGCCGCTTCCTCCGGGTCATGTGCCAGTCCTCCTTGGCCACATGAAGTACATGTAACTCCTTTAGACGACACCCAGTCCAGGAAGTTATCTGGTCCTGGCCCCTAGCTCTATTCTTGCTGAGAATGAGCTGGGGTGTACTACACGGTGCATGGGCAGTGTATTTTATAAAATAATCATTGCAAGGGGGGGAAAAAAATGCAGAAAACTTCTTTCCAGGTCTCTTAAAAAATAAATAAAAAAAAAACTACGTCCTTGCATTTCTTTTTTTAGCTCCATTCAAAGGCAACCTGTAATTTTCACTTTTTGATCTTTGCTGGGTAAAATGTCATTGTGGAAGGACTTGACTTTATGGACAGAATGGAGTCATTTTCCAACACCAAAACCTATCCTTTTTGGAAGACAAAAGACTCTAAAGCAGCCTTTAGGACTAGAATGTCTGAAGCATGGTGACCATATTGATCGAGAGTATGGATAGTTTTGAGGTTGCTCTGCACGATCAATACAGTACTTCACTGGCCCATTCTTACATTAGTGAACACACAAGGCCTAGGGGCTACACTGGGGACTGAATCTCTTTGCTACTGAGAGAATTAACTACTCATTGGCAACATCCTCAATTTCAACACATTTAAACCGGTGTGCTACTAATGAAATAATGGGCAACAAGTAGTTAAATCTCTCAGCAGAGACCCAATTGCCGATTTAGTCCTAACATACAGCTTTGCTCTGATTATCCTAGATTAGCACCTACGTCATACTGAGGGCTTGGAACCTATAGACAGAAAATAATTAAACCCGATCAGATAGTACCTAACAGCTGTAGAGCTGCATAGACTCCAGGCCAACTCACCATCAAATGGGAAGTCGCTGATCAACCGTTCAGGCTGGTAACAGTTTGAGATTTCCAGAAAATTTAGCAGCTTTCCGCGGTATTCTCCCAGCTCCCCATCCTCTGAGCCGGCAGGAAATGTACTCATGATTCCTTCATTAAAGTCAGGGCCTGTAAAATCACCACACAATAAAGACTCAGGAAATACATACAGAAAACACTGTGTACATTGTAGTGTACAACGTCTTGTCACATAGTATTCCAATAGGGCATATACATTTCCCTATGAATATAGAGCTGCACCTATGTGTAAGAGAAATACAATGCAACACATTCAAATGTGTATATTTCTGCAATTCTTCCAAATGGAGGACAAAAATATGATCACTGCCACTGATAGCTGTTTTCAAAAGGTGCAGTCTCAGGATCCCGAGTTCACTATGCAGGGAGTCATTGACTTGGAGAAAGCAGATGTGATGGGAATTCCAACCTCGCTGGCTGAATACTTCCAGGTCAGTATATCACCATATAGTGATGGCAGCGTGAAGACAACAGCCCTAGCGCCTGCACCTTTAAGTATAAGATGGCAATGGCCGCTACCATATTTGTACCGTAATGTTCATTCTCCAATGTATGAATGTAATTCTCCAATTCAGCTCCCTTTCCAGTGCAGCTATGTTTTCCTAGATTGTTCACTTCTCCTGCTTTCTCCAAACCCTTTAGTTAATAACCCTGAAAATGTTGTCACTCCCTTAATCACTACCACATGATAAACACAGATCAGAAAAGAAAACCGAAATACACACAAGCCCAAAAGGAAGCCCAATACACTCGGCAACCAGCTCTGTCTTCATGGCCGCATCACTATCTGGTGATATACTTACCTGGAAGTATTCAGTCAGTGAGGTCGGAATTCCCATCACATCTGCTTTTTGCAGCATGTTCGCAGCTCCACGTGCCGAGCCCGCCAGGAAGCTGAGAGCGCCGAAGAGCCAATCACAGGTACTGAGACATTATCCGGGTCTGCAGCTGCAGAGATCGTGATATGTCTCAGTGCCCGTGATTGGCGCTGTCAGCTTCCTGGCGGGCTCGGCACGTGTAGCTGCGAACACGCCCGAGCCCATCACTAGTCGTTGGCTCCCTGAATAGTGAAATTGGGATCCTCAGACTGCACCTTTGGCCTAGATTGTTCACTTCCCCTGCCTTCTCCAAACAATTCCCCCTTTTGTAATTCAAGTAAAACATAATGATACAAATATGGCAGCTGCCATTGCCATCTTATACTTAAAGGTGCAAGCGCTAGTATTGGCTTTTGTTTTTGTTTTTTAAAGAAGAAGAACAGATCAGAGAAATGTATTTCTTTGGATCTGTGATCTACATCATATATTTTAAAATATAAGGAAAACCAAGCTGCTCATCTATCAAATAAGGAGTGGGCACATGCAGTAACATTTCAAATGTTTGAATGTTTCCATCGATGCCAGAAGACACAACCAAATAAAGAATTGTGTCCCCTTCCCACACAAAAGGGTCGGAGTTTCATTATGTCATTATTATGAGATAAAATTTTGATGACAGTTTAGATGAAGTGATGCTGATTCCCACCCCAGTCACATACCTTGTGCTTGCATCAAAGTCTGCACTCTTTCACAATAAAGTTTGATCAGACAGTTGTGGAATTCGGGTCCTTGATCTTCCCATACCAGGATGATATGTTCCTATAAAATGCACAGAATAGAGAATACTGTCATACGGCCATTACATCATGGCAGACATTCAGCATCTAAGCACACCATTCGAGTTTCTGCAAAGCTATTATGAAGCTCCCATTACTACAACATGAAGTAAGTTCCCCGTATGGAAGAGGGATCAGGCTTGGCATGGAGATACTGTACATAGCTAAGTGCTACATAACCAAACAAGAATGGCATAAATAAAAGGATTTCCTCATTAAAATGTATTTGGGGTTCTCATGCCCCTAGGATGAATGCCAAACTGCTCACTGGGGCAGCAGTTCTAGCTCATTTGCTTGACTGGCTACACTCCCCTGCCGATAATATGGGAACCCTATTGGAAAAGAAACTCACCCCTCTTGCCTTGTGGGCTCTCTCTTGGGAAGATCCTGCACACCAACCATCCCCATCTTCCCTCATTTCCCTGCATCTCTTTTGCGACAATGGGACATTATGCCCATCTCATATGGCTCACCCTTCATGCCAATTCTGTCTAATCTCCAGTGTCCCCCTGGCCTGACTTTGGGTACATTTCTGAATCCAGGCCAAATCACATATTTACAAATTAGTTATGTACTCAATCCCTTTGAAGGGGGAATCTCCTAAACCTTACTACTTCAAGCGCAGTCTTTCATGGGAGCTTGGTTTTAGGCTCATCAGCTATCTGACATCAATAGGTGTTCGTCGAGGGAGGCCGCGTTGGCCCGTCCACCGAAAAATTTTGAACGCTTGTGCACCTCTGTGGGCAGACTTCCAGGAGCAGTCCCGGTGATGTATACACTGTTGATAGGTGGCCTACTGTGGCAGACCTTTTTCAAGGCATATTGGAAGACTGTTCTCTCTGCAGAAGATTGGACTAAGCCTTATATCTGACGCACTCAGCTTCTCTCTCTCTCCATCTATAGTCTTTTTCTTTTTCAGGAGAAAATGATAAACTTATCTCCAGATTATATGGCTTCCTAACCATATTGCATCGCACATTTCCATCCTCTTCCGGAGGTCTGCTGGCGGTGTAACCAGTGTCGCGGTGATGATCTACATATCTGATGGAGTTGAGAGGATCCAGTCGTTCTGGCAGCAGGTATTTAAGGTGTACAACAAGATGCAGGAGACCGACCTTAAGGCTACCTCGGAGGTGGCTCTCCCTTCTATGATTCACGGTTCCCTTCCGTCCATTAAGAAAGACATTTTACGTTTCTGTCTAAAGGAGCCCATACACCTTGCGATTATCGTACAATAAATAGCAGGAAATCCCGCAATCGTACTATAATCGGCAGGTGTATGGAAGGCGTGCGACCGTTTCTACTGTACGGTCGCACGTCTTTTGTCTAACAAGCATGTTTCAAAACCCGCCAAGAATCGTACAATTGTCGGCAGGTTTGTGGCGTGCTCTTAAGACAAATGCCGAACGGGCCGGTGTGCGCAAGCGCACACTGCCCGTTCAGCATTGCAGTCATCGGAAGCCCGCCCCTCAGCGGGGCAGGCTTTCGATGATCGCAAGTACGATCTGCCTGTCCAAGATGGGCAGATCGTACGAGATTTTAATTAGCTTACAACCATCGCAAAAGACAAAAGTCTTGCGATGGTTGTAAGGTGTATGAGCACCTTTATAGCGGCTCGCACTGTGATTTCTAAACAGTGGAAATCAACTACTCCACCGTCACTCACTTCCTTGGCTGATATTATGAATGAACTGATGCACATGAAAGATATGGCAGCTGGGGATCTTAACAGGACAGACCATTTTCTGTGCGTTTGGTCAGGTTGGTCCTTATTTTGCCCCCTTGCGGCCTTTTAGAGATATGCTGTGGCTGTGAGTTGGTCACAACTCTTTACTTCACACTCTAAATTTAGGTGCAAATAGATTGTAATACATTTTGGCCCTTACAGCACTTATGGTTCCTTTGACCCTCCTTTTCTTCTTCTCTTTACTTTATCTTATGCCTTTCTTTCTCTTCTTGTTTTTTTGTTTTGTTTTGTTACTGCGTATTTCTTTCTGAATGGCATCTACTCCAGTTCAGGAAGTTTACCTTTCCATACTGTATAATTGTTTCCTCTTTTTACGCCGATGTGTTGTTTCATCAGTTTTACTCTGATTCATGGGATAGGTTACAGTTTCCTCTTGTATTTTTTGTATTCATGACAAACACAGATTAACCGGGAAAAAAATACAGTACCCAAAATTGCTCGAAGGCAAAAAGTCTTTACAGATCATCAATTTAGAGTTAACGGGGAGTGATGGTGCTAAAAATATTGCTCACTCCAACTTTTGTGGAGATATGTAAATGTGTGGTGCAATCGTTTTCACACATAGACGCACCTGACACGCATTTGCATTTACATGTATGAGTACGTGGGGGTGGAGGGCTCAAAATATTTTTTTATTTTTTACACTTAACTTTATTGCTTACACACAGGGGGCTAAAAATCCCCCGATGTAATAGCACAGATGAAGTGACCATTCCTCTTTATGGAGACATCAGGGGTGATCCTAATGCCACCTGTGGACCCCAAAACACTGATGAAGCACAGATCGTAAAGACAGGACAGTGACTGGGGACAGTGGAGCCCAGGATAGCTGGCAGAAAGAGGAACACTATTTGGCAGCATAAAAGTGATCAGACAGCTCTACAGCCCTAACACATTTATGTTAAAGCCGATAGTTGGCTGCAAAGAACTGCACTAAGATACAGCAGCCATGATCTTGGTATAACTACTTCAGGTCCATGCTGTTTATATACATAATGTGGTCCCAAAGTGGTTAAGTTAGTAAACAATTTTGATTCTTACCAAATACGGAACTGCTAGATGCCTGAAGTTTTCCAACAGAAATTCTAGCACATGGTTACGGGGGAGATTTTCAACTTCTGAGAGGTCTTCAGTGAAGATCTGTCACATGAATATTAAGTGGTCAGCAAGCTACAATAATGGGATACAGCAGTAGTTTTTCAGCCAGGTGTTTTCATAAATTCAGTCATTTCTAGTGACAACCAGTGCCTTACCTTTAAGCCATCTTCAGGATAATCCCTCAGCACCCATACACAGTATTCGAAAATCAAAGAAAGTTTTTCGGCTCCTGTAGAAATAAGGATAACAATTTCCTCATTAGATAACATTAGTAAATATATTTTGCTTATTTTAAAGAAGGGAAAGGAAAAAAGGAAAGAAGGATTTTTTTACAGAAATGTTAGGACATAGGTCATGGGTCCCTAAATGATGGACAAGGGATTTGAGGCATGACTTTCATGACCAAGAGCCATCATTAGGTTTCTTAACCGAATAAAAAGGCCTGCACCTTCAAAACCAAACCAGACATGGCAGCTCCCATGTTCCCACACTGACGAGTTCCCTTTAACTATTTTACTGCCTCATTTTTCACAGTTCTACCAAATTGAAGAACTCACTGTAGCTAGCAGTTCCCCTTATGAGGAAAGAATCAAACTTACCCAACCGCTGCAGGTACTGAACTGTCCTTTCATGGCCCTTCAATGGAGAGTTGGCTTTCTTTGACTGGTCAACAAGAACCATAAGAGCTGCACACAAAAAAACGACAACCGAGTAAACAGTCTCACTCAATGCAATACATGATGTGCTATAACTATGAAACCACAGAACTCACCTTTTTCATGTAGCCCTTTCTTCTCATAAAGGATGATCAACTCACTGTACTTATGTGCCTTTTTCAGGACATGTTCACTCTCTTCCACATGGCAGTGATTAGGCTCTAACCGGAGGAGAGGAGCCACCAAAGCCACATTTGTCTAGTAAAGAAGAATAAAGCTGCTTTACACAACATGCACAGTAATATCAACTAAATTGGACTGCTGTAAGTAGAGGTATACACACACAATCACTTCCCAACTGTGTTATAAACATTATCTACACTGTTCTGACTCACTATTTTGTGTGTGGATTGAATGCTGCACAAGGTTTATATGCAATACTTTATATTTTCATTTTTAAAAGATTTTTTTGTTCTGACCATAATAAAGACACGAACCAGATAGGTTCTGTAGGTTTGTTTTTAAGTTGAATTGGTATGCAAGTTGGAACAGGTACATTTTTAAGTGCAACTCCAGCCTAAAAAAAGTTTTTGTTTTGCATAGGGAAGGGTTAACCCCCTGTAACGTTTGTTTTGCTGCGAGTGCCCCTGTTCAGAAGATTTCACCTCACATTCTGTCCCTGTGACAATTGGATTTTGACAATTTTGGGTTGTCGTGGAAACAAGGATTGGTGATGAAGTTTTAGTGGAGACACTTTTTTTCCATGATAACTCTTACAGAAGTGTATTTCCCTTCCTCGGGGTAGATTTCCTCTCACTTCCTGTTGTCTCAAGGACAGGAAGCGAGATAAAATCTTTCTAATGAGGATACAGACAGCAGTAAAAACCTCACAGTGACCCAGAAGAAGAGGTGAGCACCCCTCATCTGCACGTTTAACAATAGCCAACTTCCTGTAATGTACGTACAGTACTACGAACCAGAACCAAAAAGGAGGGCACTCCTCGTCGGCACTAGCTTGGTAGCATTACAACTACTGCAACACGGCGCGGTACACTTTGGCTGCAGCCTAGGACCCCCTGCAGTACAGTAATAGCCTCCTTTTGTAAGTAGGGGTCGTATGTAAGTCGGATGTTTAACTGGTTGGGATGAGCGCGGTAGCATTACAACTACCCCTGCTGTACAGTAATAGCCTCCGTTTGTAAGTAGGGGTCGTATGTAAGTCGGATGTTTAACTGGTCGGCATGAGCGCGGTAGCATTACAACTACCCCTGCTGTACAGTAATAGCCTCCGTTTGTAAATAGGAGTCGTATGTTTGTAACTTGGGGACCGCCTGTATACATTTTCTTTAACATCAGAAAGCCATAAACAAGTTTCATTTACATTACAAGATAACTAAATATTGAGAATGGAATAAATTCACAAATAAATGAAAAGTTTAATAGAGCATTGTAATAGAGCAGAAAGGCTGTCATTTTTGTTGTTACATTTATTTGAATTAGGCTATGGATTAGATAATTCTTATAATCTGATGAAATAATAAGATATAGAAGCGTCACCAGATTACAGAGAACATAATAAAGACGTCTGTACACAATTCCTCTACTGTCTGCAGCAACATTTCATTACAATTTCTGCTAACAGAACAATTCCTCATTCATACAATATAGAGGATGCATATTAGAGGTCTGCGACATGGCTAACATGGTCGAGTGACTAGGCTCTTCTTCCAGTGGAGATTTATAAAGAACACTGCTCGCTGTGCTTTAAAAAATGTGAGTTTTTTAATTAATTTTTTATAAGCAGTGACATGGGTGTGACATGGCCACACAGCTGCTTCTTAAGTGGGACTCGAAGGGCCTAATCACACCTATGCGTTGCAGAACACGTTAGTTTGTTGTGGTGCCATTCATTTTCAATGCACTAAACACAAGGTAAAACACTACCATGTGTTGTGATGCGCTGCATACTAAATATGGTGTCCATCTTTCGCGTGCATTAATACAACGTACCAAAAACTGAAGATATAAATGGGCCCCGAGTGTTCTTATGCAGGTACTGTGCTCCATTTGTGAGACTTACATGCAAGTAACATTTGAGCAAGGTGGTGTCTATAATCTGGAGAAGTTTCTTCTTTGACTTGATGGTTGGAGTCCCTTCCATTAATGGAGAAGTGGTTGAGTGGTAATCGGTATCATTTAGCTTCTTTACCAGGTGACTTCTTTTCTGTCAGTTCAGGAAAACAACATTTATGAGACCAACTCACAGTGACACAAAGTTTTCAGAGTACTACAAGCCTTTCTTAAATCAGTTTTACAGATGAATGCCAGTTTAAATGTTCTGCTTCAACAATATATGCTTACATGTATAGATTAAATAAATAAAAACAACTGATCGCCCTTTGATTTTTAAAGGGAAACAAAAAAACATCCGATACATTACAATGGATTCCGAACGCACTATGGACTACCTAAAGATACAGCACAGTAAATTAATATTTAAATTACAATCTGCCTGATTAAATCCCCTAATGAGCTCCTGGATAAGGAACAAATCACTGCCTTGATTACTTGTTTGAGACTTGTAAATCAGATTATTTTACCATAACTGAATAGGTAACTGCTAGCTACTGCTAGTTCCATCAACAGGCTTGACAGAAGACTGCATAATATGCAATATTTCTTATTTACCTGAATACAAATATTTAAAATACCGTAACCATAATAAAGAAAATATATGTGCAAAAACAGCTACTCATTGCCTTTTATAGCCTTAAAAGGAGAACTATGAGGTGAGTGAAAATCACTCATCCTTATAGTTTGAGCCGATGTGCGACAATGAAACTGTCACATGTCGGCTCAATAGATCTGGAAGTGAGCAAACACATATTTATAGCTGGCTCTGCCTCTAGATAGGCAGAGCCAGCTGTCACTCACGCCGCTGGGTGGATCTCAACAGCATTGTCGGGATCCGTTCCGGCTGCAGCGGTCTCAGTATATCGCAAGTTGTAGCTCGCGATATACAGAGCTTTGGGTCACGGGAGGAGATTAGTATATGTCCTCCCGTGACCCTTAGGAGAACAATGGGGAAAAAACGCTTAACCCACAGTTCTCTTTTACAACCCTGATCTTAAAAAAAAAATTGGTTAGAGTATGCATTTTTCAGATGAATAGCAAAGACATTCTAAAATGTCGAAAAAGGTTGGGCATCCCGTACTCCTCTTAGCATGGCAGTAAATAGGGAACCTTTCTCTTGTGTTTGCAGAGAATCACTGTATGCAATATAACAACTTAGAGGAATTTTCTACCATCATATATAAATACAAAAAAACTTACCTAGGGAATAAATCTTAAAATAGTTTATTAGAGTACGGAATCTTTTGTCCTATTGACAGAGCATCTCACCTGGGTTAAGTAATCTATGAGAGCCAGATTGGCTTTCTCCAGTTCTGCTCCTGACAGTAACGGTACATGATTGGGGTACTGAAGTTGTTTTTTATAATCAGAAGGCAGCAGATCTGGATACATCCCAATAACATGCGTAGGATCTGGCAAGACAAAACAACAAACAATGCAAACTATGTAGTCGTTCCTGAAAGCTAGTCTTTACTCTGGCCATGCACATTATGATTGGCATGCCATATACCAATTGGTAGAAGACATCCCGACTGACTCTGCTAGACACAAATAAGGCCAAGTCATTTACAGACATTCAATGTCAACCCTAACCTCCACAATGTTCAGTGATGATGCAAAGGGAGAAATGTTATCATATACCAGAGGTTAGATCCCATAATTCTTTATCTAAATGAATGCACAGTGGTAGATAAAAGATCAAATCCAAAAGACCTGCCAGTGTATACAGACACATTTAGAGCTCTACTACACAGGTGGATCACCACTACCATCCCGCAACTTGTCTTAGCATGTGATCCATTCAAGTTAGGTTACAGGGAACTGTGAGATGCAAAGGCAGTGCTGAGTAATTTATTTATTCTGAGTGGGTCACTGCCAGGTACATACAGTAGATATGCAATCCAAGCTGTTCCTGGCTTGTAGTGTGTTAGTGCACTGCCTCTGCCAAAAAAGGGATACGAAGCTACAAATGGCACATTGCCATCCAAAATGTGACACTTTTAAGGTGTGGTACAACACTTCACACGTTTCTGTGCAAGGTGGAGTCCTTTGCTGTGGGGATTAAAGCAGAACTCCAGGCAAAAAAGGAGATACATGAAATGCCTCTTCACAAATAAAGTATCAAAAAACAGCTTTTCTGCAATATTCAATCCAGAGAGTTCCCTCAAAATACGTTTTTCTGTCACTAGATATCCTCAGTCTGATGGCCTTGCACTTCCTCTTAACCCATGTTTTTCTGGACCAGCCCCTGTGTGTTACTGCACACTGAATGGAGAAGCAGCAGTTATGAGCTTCCTCCTCTCACACGCCACTCTCGCTGAGCAGGGACTGCAAGAGGCTGACACCAGGTCAAACTCAGGTACCTACAATGCTTGTATTTGGGAAACACATTTAATGATGTATTTGTTACAGAGTTGAAATAATTTACATTTTTTTTATTCTGTCTAAAGTTCACTTTTAAGTTCAAAGTCTCAAAACCTTAATTGCCTAGTTTTTCATGTGCAGGATGTATTTAAAGGAGGAGAACTATGAGATGAGTGATTTCCACTCACCTCATAGTTCTAAGCCGACCTGTGACAATGAGACTGTCACAGGTCGGCTCAGTAGATCGGGAGGTGAGGGAACACATACCGGGTTCCCTCACCTCTCGATCCTGTCACGGCTCTCTGCCGTGACAGGGGGAGGGGCTGGATTCCCCTCTCCCCGCTCCGATCTGCCAGCGCTGACTGGTGGAACGGACGGGGGAGGGGGCGGGTACAGCTGGCTCTGCCTCTAGATAGGCAGAGCCAGCTGTCACTCACGCAGCTGGGCGGATCCCATCATCTACGTCGGGATCCGCTCCAGCTGCGGCGTCTCAGTATACCGCGAGCTGTAGCTCGTGGTATACTGAGCTTAGGGTAACGGGAGGACGTTAGTTTGTGTCCTCCCGTTACCCTGAGAACTATGGGGGAAAACACTGACCCCCATAGTTCTCCTTTAACAGTTGTAGTGTACTTTTTGTTTGATATTTTCCATGGTATTTCAGTGCGGATGTAGGTATATGACCTAGAAAATGCAGGAACAGGCTCATAAGGAACTACTTTTACCACAGTAGATGTTTAGGTAGAAAAATTTCACACAATAAAAAGTAGGCGTCAGTGTGTCACGTGCCCGCTTACCAGTGCCAAGTTTAGCAAAAACCTGCATAGACTCATCAAAGCGCTTCTGGCAAAATAAGTTGAAGGCATAAAGGTTCTGAATGTGGTGGATCTGCTGCCGCTTCTCACCATCTGCATCATCTTTCATCCTCTGAAATTAAACACATTGCACTCAGCTATAGATCTGAAATATCTATTTTGTACACTTTAATCGAACACATGCATGGCGCAAATATAAATGAGAAAACTGGCTATTAGAGTTTCAGCAGAACGGTAAAACAAGAAAATGCATGAAACGGGCACATTGGCATGCTAAATGAATGAAATGAAATGTAATCTACAGCTGGGAATCTAGATTTTTAGAAGGGAATGGACAGGACTTGCATTTCATTTACGTAGGATGTGCAAGCACCTACAGATACAGCAACGCCCTGTAAACCTAAAAGGATTTGGAAAGAGGAAGTTGTGGCAATTCACTGGCAGGGCTATCAGAGATACCGCCATCTAAGCAGCTACAGTGCCAGCAAGGGTGCAGTGATTTAACTGGAGAATGTCACCCTATCAAAGAAAGAGCCTACTCAATGCTTCTCCTGGTAGTATTAACAGGCATTTACATAACGTTCCAAGGGGTACACAGAGCCCAGTTTTCTTGGTATGTGTAACCTACAGCACATATGTGATTTTATGTTTTGACCATAGTACTACTTTAAAGTAGACCTGATGATTGCCATCATATAGGGAACATCTAGAAATGTTAATAGTACCAAAGTTGTACCCTGAAAATGTTCCCTTTAATTCCTCCTCAAAAACAGTAGTGCACTTACTGTGCCTAGGCAATTCTGTGACTTGAATCTTATATGATATAAGATGTATATCTGTAGATCTACAATATGAGATTCTAAGGCAACCTCCCTGATTGTTGGTCCTATAAGATTCTGAGATATGGTGATGTTATTCACTTGGTGATTGCTATTCTCCTTGCTGTAAAGACATCTGCAGTGCATATATCTCCCTGATTCTGCTTCATTCGTTTTCTGGATCTGTATTTTCAGAAACTCGACTGCTAATCCTTAATTATATCATATCTATCAATCTTCAGATTGGTAGTCATCAGCGGGTCAGCTCGGACATGAAGAAACAAAGTCCTGCCTCTACCAACATGGCCCCTTCACAGACACAGGCACGGTAAGGCAATCTTGGAGAAAAGATCAGCTGCAGGGAGCCTATGGGCAATGCTCTCTGCCTGCCTTCCGCAGTTCAGGTCCTCTAAAACTACTTACTGCTAGCTGCAGGGCGAGCTCAAACTGCTTATCCTGGAGCAGCTGCTGTATTTGCGTAGCAATTGAAACAGGGACCAATCTCCAGACAAAGTGGTTGCTGGCGACATATACAATGTTTGATCTAAGGAGAGAAAATATTTAAATTTGGAAAATAAATAACTTGCAAGTAAACATTTCATATAGAGACAGCATGCGTGTCTCCCTGTATCTCCCTGATCATCAATAAAATAAATGTTTTTACTATAAAAGATTAAAAAACATGATAGCACTCAATGCCTACTCTCAATCTCCGACACATACTGCTGTTTACCTGAAACAATCTAATCTTAGAATGAAGACCAATCTGGTGTTTACTTAGGAGTATATTGAAGGCCTATTTACATTTCTTGTGTCAAGGCAGCCAACTGAAAATAATGGGCTGCCGATGCACCAGAATGTTCTCAAAAACAGACATGTCACAAAATGTGTAACACAACTTATGGGGTGTTGCAGCACAGTGCAATGCAGTATGAATGGCAAATCAAGACAGCCAAGCATGTAACGTGCATTGTTGCATGTTACTGTAACCCACGGCAATGCACATTACATGTGTGGCAGCATTGAGTTCCTTTTCAAAGGCAATTCACATGCATTGCAGTGTCCCTCAACACATGGCAATGCAAAATAATGTGTTGTGGTGTGTTAGAAATTGTGTCACAAGTCTGATTTTCAGGATGTTTTCTTTTTCAATAGGCGGCCTCAGCACAGTGCATATAAATGCGAGTTAATGCACCACAAAAAAGTAGATGGGCCCTTTAAGAGTAGCATTACGGCCACAATAAACATGCTGGAAGAACCCAATCATGTGTCCTGTCAAAATAAGACTGGCTGTCCTCCAATTACAGAGCTCTCTCTGCCGTGGAAAGAGAACTACGTGAGGCAACAAAGGCTGCTCACCAAGGCCCACATTTTGCGAATGGGTGAGCCGCAATATGCAGTAATACTGCAAAGTATACCGGAGAGTAGATAGCGGTATAATAAAAGGCCCTTCTGTTTGGCAAATTAGGACTGCCGCTATGGTAGACTATAAGACCGTTGAAGTAAATAAAATTAGTGAATACTTCAATGACCTTTCCTTCTCTGCTAAGAAGCACTCAAAAGAAGCTAAACCAGAAAGTGAGCCCTTACTACAGTTTTAAAATTTGTAACTGGGTGTCGCTTACGTTTCTATAGAAATAACACTGCTGCCTGGTAAAAGGATAAAATACAGACATAATAAAGAGCAAACTAAAAAATAAAGACGCATGTGTTTTGTTTTTTTTTTTACAAAAGATTGTTGCACTGAAAATATTTAAAATAAATGGGCATTCTTTTAAAGAACTGACATTTGGTCTCTGTTACACATATCTAGGTCACCCGCGCCATTTGTCCTTTTGTCATAAGTACCTGTCTGTTCTAAATAAACATATCAATCACAAACTAGAAATCGGCGCAGGGAAAAACCTTTACTGATTAAATATTAGCCAGTGTTGAGTAATTCAACATTTTCCAGCACATGCAGATATCATTTTGAGATGTTTGGAGAGTACAGATATATTGCATAAATAATATCAAAAGCAAAGTGTAGTACCCACAGCAACCAGAAACCACCTTATAGCACTGACTTGACAAAAAAAAACTGACTGGCTGCTATAGGTTACTGAACTTTAATCTTATTGCCTTCTATTGGAAGTGGAACTAGTATTTAATAAGGCCGAAAATGTCTGCAGCAAGAACATCTGTAGAATTACACATGCGCTCACCCTCCAGATGAAATGAAGCGTGGTCGCTGAAGTTCAATACTTTGCACCAGCAGACGGGGTTCAAACGTCCGAACTTCCACATACCGCGGCAAGACAGCAATAATATATGGAGGCTGATGTTCTGTTATGAAGAAATATATTGGATGATATTACTCTTGAAAAAGAATTGATACAAGAATAGACTACTTCTATGAATTATAGGTCATAACAAAATTGAACAAGAAACGTCGCCAGTTACTTTAAGGGTGGATGATAATTCCTGGACGAGAGATTAACAGCTGCTAAAGCTTTATAAAATCTACATATGCCTAGTAAACGCTTGCTGTACCTAAAGTTTTTCAAAACTGGCGTTTACATGCGAATGCCTAACTAAACATAGCTGTAGTAGAAATCCCCATATAATCAAACCTTGCTCCATCTGGTGAAAAAACTGACAAAGTTCTACAAATCCTACTGGATTTGTAGAAAAACATTTAGGGCTGCAACAACTAATCGACTAATCGCTGTCAACATTTTCCTTCATCGATTAGTTCCCCTGCTCGCGGCTCCACGCGCGCCGCTTCTCCTCCCCGCCTCACTCAGCTCTCACTGACTCGCCGCTGCCAGACCTGCACACACCATCCATGATCACCACCATCGGCACAGGGAGACGGTGAGAAGACAAGCAAGGAGGCGTGGGGGGACGGCAGCTGCCGACAGACAAGCCCACGATCTCAGGGAAGAAAGTTGCTTGGAGACTGCTCATGTAAGACTGCCTGCACATTTCCCCCCACATGGTACATTGCGCTGTATTAATATATTGCTGGGATAGTGGGATCTGTAGTCCTCTATAGCTGATGGTATACAGCGTAATGTAATATCAGCTATAGAGTAATACTAATCCCAGCATCTATTGCTGGGATTTGTAGTCCTCTATAGCCGGTGCCATTCTGCATTCATTGCTGTATAATTTTACACTTTCCATTTCACGATCTTGCACACCACACTTTTGTTTTCTTGCTTGCTTCCGTGATGGACTACAATCTCAATACAAAGTAGTGGTCCATCACTGGAGCCATTTTTCTTTTCGGTTTTTAATTTGTAATACTTTTTAATCCGATTAATTGAACTTAATAATCGGCTAACTAATCAATTTTGAAAATAATCGTTACCTGCAGCCCTAAAAACATTTTTCGGGGAAAATCCTTTCTAGAGCTACTATATATGCTATATATATAAGGATTTTAGGAGACACTTAGCAGATCCTTCTCTACATAGACAGTCCAAGTGAATACACCGCCTGAAGTCTTTCTATATATCAGTGCCAAGAGGAAAATGTGGCTTTAGCTTTAATTCTGCTAATATTTTGAATGGTGCAGTAGCAACCCTTTGACACAACACTCTGCAAATATCCCTTGAAGATTTCTGGCAATGTCACAATCATCAGGCTGTGTGTGTAAATTGAGCTCATGAAGACTTCTAGAAGAGCCTGTAATTAATTGTCCAGGGGATAAGGATTCTAGGAAATCACGCATATAAATTTGATACTGTTGGCATGGTTGCAAAGATTACTTTTTGGCAGTTGTGGAAACCATTGTGGAGTGAAGAAACTGAAGGAAACAGACGGTTTGACCATGAATTACATAATGACTTGTAAAGTAGCAATATACTGTATGTCAAAATGGAACTGTAGTTGTCCTTGAATGTTGTGCCATTAAATCCTGAGAGGGAAATGTAATAGGTTGAAGAAATGGAACTTCCGGACAATGGCGTCCCGAGGCTGGGAGACACCCTGGGGCAGGGACCGGGTGACACCCCGCCGTGATGTCATCACGCATGTGCGTGATATTGCCGCGCGTGCGCGATGTCGTCATTGCGCATGCGCGGTGATCTTTTTGACGCCTGCCGGCGGCTATCTTGGTGATGGACGCCGGCAGAGAGAGGAGGGGACAATCACCCGGCGGGATAACGTATGACGCCTGGTCCCCTCCTCTCTTCTGACACTGTCGGGCTCTCTAAACTTCCTTTAACAGACCAAGCTGACCAGCAAAGGTGACAGATAGAGGGTTGAGATAAACCCTTTAACACGGACATGGGTGCTTACAATAATTACATTTTATACATTTATGTAAAACCTTTACCCCAAAAGGAAAAACAAAAAACTGATGCTTTAACTCCTTAAAAAAATGTTAGCTGGAGTTTCGGCTTTAGTTTGTTAGTCAAGTCCATCCCAACTTGCTGGTGCATCTGAGGGCTTGTTTACACCAAATGCAGACCAGACCTGCAAGTTTCTGCACATGCAGTGTGTTTTGGTGCATTTGTGACGTGTTCCGGGCTGTTTTTTTATTCCTAAAATGGGCTTTCAGTGGCGTTCCAGGGCATTTGCATGCGTTTATGTGTTTGCATGCCTTTTGGTGCGTTCCAGAGCAGAAAAAAAATAGGGCATACTGCAGTTTTTGTGCATGCTCTGGAATTGAACGCTCTATTGTGAACTAGAGCCCAAAATATCATTGGAATACATTGGGCGCAGTTCTGATCTGTTCTGTAACTGGTCTGCTGTTGGTATGAACTAGCCCCACACTCCTCGCTCCACAGGGTGACAATGCTGCAGTCCTAGAGTGGCTCCATTGCTCCTCCATAGACTGGAGCCACCCTAAAACTGGAAATGTGTTACTGGCTGGACCACTGGGCGAAAATAAAGGGGGAAAACAGCCCAAAAAAGAAAAAACGAATGCAGCCATCACATCAAGAACTGGTAACTTGCCATAATAGGATTTTAGTACTCACCGTAAAATCCTTTTCTCTCCGTTCATTGAAGGACACAGGGAACAGATCGGAGATCATGTACTGTAGGGTAATATCGCCACCTGCAGGAGAAGGACGCTAGGCACAAAAAAACTAAAGACCAATTACAGCCTAGGGGCGGCCCCTGCCGGTGGCCAAACCCCCCACCTACTGACAAGTCTCCAGTTTAGTAACAAGCAGTAAAGGAGTACACACCCACATAGAGGGGCGGGCCCTGTGTCCTTCAATGAACGGAGAGAAAAGGATTTTACGGTGAGTACCAAAATCCTATTTTCTCTCCCGTTCATTGAAGGACACAGGGAACAGATCGGAGATCATGTACTGTAGGGACGTCACAGAGCAGTACCAAAAAAGGAGGGTGGGCCAACAGAAACAACAAACCCAACTAAACAAAAAAATCCCCTCAAACGGCCGCCTGCAACACTTTGCGCCCCAAACCAGCATCCGCAGATGCCAAAACATCCACCTTATAAAACTTGGCAAAGGTGTGAACAGAAGACCAAGTCGCGGCCTTACAAACCTGAGAAACGGAGGCACTATGACGAAAAGATGCCCCAACAGCCCTTGTAGAATTGGCCGTAACATAAAAAGGAGGCTCACGCCTCTTAATAGCATACGCCTGAGAGACCGTGTCGCGAATCCATCGAGAGATGGTAGCCTCTTAATGATCTCATCCAAGGTAGCCCCGAATAGACGCTCCCCGTAAAGGGGAGCTCCGTCAGAACCTTCTTGGACGCCTGGTCAGCCGACCAGCATTTAAGCCAGAGGAGGCGCCGAAGAGTAACCGCCGACACAGATAGCCTGGAAACCAACGAGGCCGTATCCAGGGCCGAATTACACAAGTATTGCAGACCCTGCACCACCTGCTCCGTCAGATCGACATAAGCAGGAGACACGTTCTCCTCCGCAAGACCCTGACGCAGCATCTTCATCCACTCAGTCAAAGTCTGGGAGACCAGGGCCGAAGCCAACACGGGGCGCAGCAGAGCCCCGGAAACCGAGTACATAGTACGCGCCACCGCCTCCGCCTTCCTATCCGAGGGATCCCGAAAGGAAGGCGAATCCTCCACCGGGATGACCGTAGCCTTGTTCAGGCGAGAAACCGGCGGATCCACCGCGGGGGGAGTAGACCACTTAGACAGGAAGGACTCCTCAAAAGGATAGCGAACCGAGAAGCGTTTGGGAATTGTAAACGACTTGCTCGGGCGCTTCCACTCCTTGTAGACAAAATCATCAAAAAAAGGAACGTAAGGGAAAACCTTAGTAGAACGCCTACTCCTGTGCGTCCCAAAAGGAACCGGCGGGAGCGCCGAAGAGCTCGGAGCGTCTTCAATTTTTAGCGTTTCCCGCACAGCGCGAACCAAGGCCGTGACCAATTCACGCTCCTGGACCATAAGGGCGGACCCCGACTCGTCGTCACTACCAGACTCCGCCTGAGAGGAGTCCCCCTGGTCGGGCTGTGCGGCCGCAGTAGAAATTTCCCCCTCTTCCGCAGAATCCCCAGAAAAGACCGATGAGGGGGCCGGCAAAGCGCGCTTCCGTGGGGGGCGCTGCGTCAGCGCACGCTCCATACGGGACACAAAACCGTCCATGGTGGAGGAAAAGGCCTCCAAGGATAGCATTGCGCCAGCGGACCCCCCCAAAGACCCCGCAGACACCAAGGGAGACTGGGAGAGGGGCGCAGAAGTACAGGCTGCGCAAAGGGGGGATGTGGGAGAGGTCCCTGAGGAGAGGCCGCAGCCCTCACAGGGCACTGCAGTCAGCTTGTCCCCACAATCCATGTCCCCGGCAAATATATATGCCAAACCAGAGCCCCAGCACAGGAAAGAGACCCCAGCAGGCACCGCCCCCGTCCCTAGGCCTGTTGTCGCAGTTGCCCCTAGCAACCGACCCGCAGGCAGACGACCCTCCTACAGTACCCGAACTCCCGGTGTCCCAGTGCGTCCTCACCCGACCGCGTCCCGGCGTGAAAGACCGATCCGGCCGGGTGACGCGCAAGTAAAGGGACCCGGAAGCGGCGCACCGGAAGTGACGTCAGGCCGAGGGCGCACGCGCCCATACCAAAGATGGCGGCCGCGGCCTCCGAGAAGGCCGCAAACGAAGCCGGGGGCTCGATTAGCGGCCCCCGCGAACGGAACCGAGCGGCCAGCAGCGCCAGAGGCCCCAAGCCTCCGCCAGCACCAGGACCGCAGCCCGACCCCAAAACACACCCGGAACACCCGCAGGCCGCCCCCTGACGCCGAGGATCCAGGCAAGGACCCCCAGGGCCACACACCCCGACAGACAGGACGGAGGATGGGGGAGGAGGGGGGGGGGGGGTGGAGGAGGGGGGGAGCATGTGGAGCTAAAGCATCCAGGCCCATCTCATACATACCCAGGAGGATGCGGACCAGGCACCCCCCTCCAGACCGACAGCAGCGCAGGGGACATCAGGAAAAAACGCCACAGGTGCTGTGCGGAAAACTGGCGCCCCCGACCGCAGTCGCGGCGCCAGCAGCCTGAGGGAAGTGCTGTGACTGGGCGGCCGAGACCCCCAGTCATATGCACCCCCCTGGGACGAACCCACAGGCCACCCCGCCGGAGCGGGGCCGTCGTAGCCGACCCACCGTAGCGGGCCTGCATACGCTCGCTGGTCATCCAGGGGAGACTCCAAGGATCCGAGACATCCAGCCTGTCGCCCGGACAACACTTGCTAGAAGAATCCTCTGAAAAAAAAAAAATCAGGAAGAAGCAGGTAAGAATACCGAGAAAAAATTCTTAGCTCCTTACTCCTGACGCTAGGCAAAAAACTGGAGACTTGTCAGCAGGTGGGGGGTTTGGCCACCGGCAGGGGCCACCCCTAGGCTGTGATTGGTCTTTAGTTTTTTTGTGCCTAGCGTCCTTCTCCTGCAGGTGGAGATATTACCCTACAGTACATGATCTCCGATCTGTTCCCTGTGTCCTTCAATGAACGGGAGAGAAATTAAATTTTTGCTTTGAGGTTTAGAAAAGCTTTAAGCGTGAGGTCTTCACAGAATGCTTCTCGGATATGTTCCTGTGCATTAGATTGTTTTCATTGACTGTGCACTACAGAAAATCTAACTCACCCATTGCCATCGGGATATCTGTCCAGTTTAATGCGCACTTTGGTGTGCAAGTTCCCTCCTCATTCAGCACCACTGTGAGATCATCCTGACCCACCGCAACCTTTCCATCACCCAAAGGTACTGCCAATGGTTCAAGCTGCTTGCCTGTTGGGAAGAGTTCCTTAATTGAGCCTTTTCCATCTACCTGTGTGAGGTACAAAACAGAGGAAATATAAACTAATACATGAAAAAGAAAACACGTAATCACTAGCCAGCCCTGCAATTAACAGACCTTTTATTACTTCTAAATAACCATCATTTTCCTCCAGCTCATGATTGATTTCATTACCATTTGTAATAAACACATAACTTGCATGCATATAGTCTTCTTTTATTATTTGTTGAAGAAATCACAACTTACTCTGATTAAATAATAATCTCTCTTGAATCCCACACAGATGGAGTTTTCACACCATGCCATGGATTTGGGAACATCGGGAACACTGAAGTCTCCCTAAAAGAATAAAATTAAAAAAATTAAAAAAATAAAGACAAATATAGAACCTCTAAATGACCAAGAGATGTAAACCTATGCTTCAAATGTTCATTCATGTACATTATGCTTACTGTGACCGTGCTTGTTACCAACAGTCACGGTCACATTGAAGGTGAAGAAACCCAATACAATGACTTTCAGATGGTGACGGCTATCATTTGACAATAATAACAACATGGCAAATACAGGACTTTGGTATGAATATTCATTTCCCATGTCATGAGACCATGTCATGAGACCAGATGGAGAGAGATGAACCACCACTCTTCACGCAATTAATTTGCAGCCATCCGAATAAATGAAAGCCTCCTGCACAGAATCACTCCAGTGATGAAACCCCACAGAGCACCGATAGTCATGGAAGGGTTAAAACATAAAAAGACCCCTTATACACGGACGCCTTCCAACTTCCTGATTGGTTAGGAAGCCAGGCTGCCTAGCAACAAGTGAAGCTGGCTTTCTAGCCAATCACAATCAGGAAGCCGGGTGACACGCCATGACCCGCCCCCGGCTTCCTGATAGGAGCAAGTGAAGCTGGCTTCCTAGCCAATCACAATCAGGAAGCCGGGTGGCACGTCATGACCCGCTCCCGGCTTCCTGATAGGCTAGGAAGCCAGCTTCACTTGCTCCTACGGTAGGCAGCCGGGGGTGGGTCATGGCGTGCCACCCGGCTTCCTGATTGTGATAGGCTAGGAAGCCAGCTTCACTTGCTCCTAGGCAGCCTGGTGTCCTGACAAATCAGGAAGCCGGGAGGCATGTCATAACCCACTGCCCAGCTTCCTGGTTGGAAAGGAAGCCGGCTCCATGCTCCCTCGGCACTGCTGGTCAGGGGGAGATCTCCCTCTGATCGGAAGTTCCTGTATCAGAGTTAAGTATCGGAGCATTTGGATGAATACTCGGTATAGGCACAGACACTAGTATCCCGAATACACATTCTTTGTGCCTATACCGAGAATTTATCCAAATGCTCCGATACTTAACTCTGATACAGGAACAACCAGCCACATATTGCCGATCGTTTTTCTGGTGCAGGAGAAAAAAACATGTCTGTTTTGCTGTACTCAAAACTTGGAGAATGTGCTGAACATCAATGCTGTTTTACAAGAAAAATGACAAACACGGTCACCTGAAGTTCATGAAACGATCTGTCCATCCAGTAATACAGTTGCAATTTTCTACGGACGGCAACACACATCTTTAGAGTCTCTTCTCCAGATTTAGTGACCTACAAGAATGACAAATGGTTTTAGAAATGCATTTTGCATCATTAAAAATCCGGCACGGTCACTATCGGTCAATGAGGCACATCTGGCTGCTTTACCTCACTTTCCGTTCTCTTAAAGGCCAGTTTTTCAAGCAGCAATTTAGATAATGATTAAATAATGAAATAAAGTGTGTTTTAATTAACAGCACAAGGTATTGCTTGGAGACCATGTATCCATATTTAACCTATTGGAGGACCATCAGACGTTCATAAACATTCTGGTCCTGAAGTGGCTGCAGTAGCAGCCAGGATCTTGGTATAATTTTTTTCAGCAGACAGAGCTTGTTCCATACAGGTGATCTGGGCGGCTGTATAGCCACCCAGATCACTTGTAGCAGCCTTAAATAGTGCAGTCAAAACACACTTTCAGGGTCACCAGCTCGTCTAAGCACTGCTGTGCTTGATCCCCTGCATTAGAAGCCAGGGGAGACATCTGCGGTCTAAAAGCCCTCAGATGTCTCTATAAAGAGAACCTGTCACTTCCAAATGTTGTCACATAGGTGTTGTAGGCATGAAAGCAGTAAAATTAACATGAAAAAAAATTAAAAAATATAATAAGAATTAAAATAAATGAATAAATAAAAACCAACCCTGTCGCCCTTGCCATCTGCATTCAAATGAAAACGTGTGCGTAAGGCATGCATATGTCCGTCAACGCCAGTTGCACCACACGTTAGGTATCACCATGAATGTCGGAGTTAGAGCAATAATTCCAGGGCCATAATTCACTGTTAACTGATGAACAGTAAAAGCTTGGCATATGGACAGTTTTGAGTACCATAATTTTTGCCATTGCAGGGGCACACGCAATTTTAACACTTGACATGTTTGGTATCTATTTACTCAATGTAAGCCCCATCTTTTATATTTTACCCAAAAAAATGGGTATTTTGTTTCTTTGCACTAAAATTCATTTTAGTGTATTTTATCCTAATATTGCTTTAAACATTTGCACAAATATCGTGCAACATTTTTTTATTCTACAGGACCTCTGCTTTCAGTAAATATATAATTCTTTCGGGGTCTGAAGCCGTTTTCTTGCCAAACAAACATTCAGATTTTATCATGTGTGTGTGCGCGCAAAAATAAATTGCTCCTGACAGCAAGTAAACTAAAGCAGTAAAAGGGTACAAGAGACATGTTAAGCCGCACCAGGAGCTACTTGATAATTATTGTTTTTTCAAAAAGGCAAACTTAATAAAATTGATGTAACTCAGTCTAATATCACTAATATATGACATATCCCCTCCACCCTTCATATTTGGAATAAACCGAACACATTACACTACAGGGTATTGTTAAAAAATAAAAAAAGTTGCAAAGCCGTTGGTCCAGCAAAAATAAATGTACATTCGTTGTGTGTGACTGGAGGCAAAAACAAAATTCCATCAGGAGATAGATAGAGATATATATATATATATATATCAGGAAAATACTGCAATATGGCCACTAGATGGCACTGAGGTGCATAGGAAAGGAGCATTCATTTCTATGGTTTTGGCTCCGTCTAGTGGCCATAATGCAGTAGTTTCCTGATGCACTTGGAAAGAAAATATACAAATAACATACGTTTTTGCCTCCTTCGCTCAGAATAAATGTACATGCAGTTTCTTAGGACGAATGGCTCTACAAATTTTTTTATAAGTACAACCCCAAGTTTCATTTATGGTAAAAAAAAACAACTGATTTTGCAAATGTAGATCTCTGAATCAACAAAAAACTAATGCTGTCATTTTGTACACTTGGCATGTCTTTGCAGATGAATTATATTAGTGTTATGTACAAAAGTTTAGTATCACCCCATCCCCCTGTTTTGTGCAGTTTGAACAAATATACATGCCGCAACGTACAAAAATAAAAAGGACTATAGTTACCCTTTAAAATAAAGTGCAGAAAAATATTAAAACATGATTTTACTATAGAATATTTGGAATGGTCTGCAGTTTCTCTACCTGGAGGTCACATGATAGTAGTGAAGCACCCTTAGCTTTTGAAATTGTGGTCATAAGCTGGAAGGTGAGCAAATCATGGACACACACATTGTTATCTATGGTGCAAAGAGAAAACAGCAGATTAGAATATCACAAAGGCCTATTAGCAGGATGAGAACATGACTGGCCGTCCACAACTCACCAAGCAAACTGACCAGGATCTTAAACTGAGGAACAACATGGATCTGAAAGACAAAGATAACACCACTCTATTAAAATGGTTGCAGAGAAATGTGGAGAAGAATGTTAAAAAAAAACATTTTTGCTTTGTAAGTTTCCTGTCTAGAAGGAGCAAATGCGTCACTCAGAAACTTGTGGAAGATCTTACTGTGGTGTTCTATAGTCGTGATGGGAGATTTAGATATTTGCAATGTATTAACTGCAGGGACTAGTGGTCCCTCCTCCTGTGGGAGATGGGTTCCTGTACTATCCTTTTTGTTTTGTCCTCTCCGTTTATGGTCAGCTGTCCTGACTTCTTCAATCCCTCCCTTATCCTGCTGCGCTATGTATATATGTATCCATTTTTTGTTCTGTCCTCATCTTTGTTGGTTCTACTTAAAATTTTGGAAAATGATCAGGGGTTGCATTGGGAGTAGATTGTTAGTCCTTCCCCTGATTTTCTTTGATGTATATGATCTAATACAGGCCTCAAAATTTCCACTCCACGCTGCTTCACGTGTAGTGTGTCACAGGCTTAAGATTTCACTGTGATTATTTGTGTTCCATTTTCACATTCCTTGTCTGTACTGTTGGGATGTGTCAGCTATTTATTTGCATTGCTTATACCTCTGTATCATGTTATACCTTTGATGACTGACTCGAATTTCCCTATGGATCCTAGTTTTGTGTGAAAATAAAGAATATATAAATATGTCACCAAGAACCAGTGCCTGGAAACCTGGGTGACTGAAACCAAGAATGGGGAAGAAAGGCATTAGCAGAGGTAACCTACAGCAAACATTGCATGTATCTGCAACAAGATTGTCACCAATATAGGATCAACGCTCATAGTCTTTATTCGATGAATCTATTTTTTCTCATTCATCCCGCAGGTTGAACAACAACAAAAAAATAGAACCGTGTATATACCTGCCTCAGGATGGGAAAAGAAAAAAAACAGTTTTGGCTTTAGTTCCACTTGAGGGGGGATTAGTGAAATATACACTGGCGCAGAAAGACATCTCTCACCTGCTGAATTTTCTTAGCAAAGTGTTTGTTTGATTTCTCCAAAGTTACTTCAAACTGGTTACAACCTAGAAGACAAAACGTTTTTTTTTTAAAAACATAAAAACGTTCATAACTGACCTATCTCTGCAGTCTAAACATTTAAACTTCTTTCCCCATCTCCTTTATATTTGATACAAAGCTAAAAAAAAAAAAAAAGCAATAAGCAAACCCAATTACCCCTATACATGACAGAGAACAATAAAAGACCAGCAGTTATTGGAAACCATCAATGAGTAGAAGTCACTGACCACAATCTGCACAGAATACATACAGCAGAACTTCCGGTATCAGGAAGTCTGGCAGCAAGTCATTACACACTGCCTGGCTTTCCGGATTGGCTGGGAAGTCGGCTCCATGCTCCCTCGTCACTAGGTGACGAGGGAGCATGAAGCTGGCTTCCTGGCCAATCCGGAAGCCAGGCAGCGTGCAATGACTCGCCGCCCAGCTTCCTGATTGGTCGGGAAGCTGGCCAATCAGGAAGCCAGACGGCGAGTCATTACCCGCCCCGCGGCTTCCTGATTGGCTAGAAAGTCCGGCTTCATACCCCCTCGTTACCTGGTGATGAGGAAGCATGGAGACGGCTTCCCTGCTAATCAATATTAACCTCGCTGGCGGTATTCCCGAGTGTAGCTCAGGGTAAATTTTCAGTACCAAAAGCGGTAACCCCGAGCCACACTGTGTCCTTCGAAAGATGTCGGCATCCGTCTTCCGTCCCTTGCGAGCGCCCGCGTCGCAGGGGGGCGAACCGGCGGGAGATTTTAAAGTAAAAAATTGAAAAAGAAAAAAACTGAGATAATCAAACCGCCAGGGAGGTTAAATATCCGTACTCGTACTTGATACCTAAAAACCAGTATCAGTGTATCCCTATACAGCAGTAAAGGTTATGTCAGGGCTGGACAAATCCCAGGAGCCAGGTAGGCAATGATCCTTAAAAATGTCAGCTAGTGCCTAACTCAGGAGCTTTTCTCGAATTGTTAATGGAGCTGGCTCCTAGAGAAAATACCTACTGGCTCCTGGACTGCCCAGACTGGTTCCTGAACTCCAAATTGATTTGTCCACCCCTGGGGTTACGCTACAAATAGGACACTGAAGACTATTAATAAATCCTTCACTGGACTGTATTTTTCGGCATAAACAAACAGAGTGCAGATGGAGGAGAACTCACCTGTTTCTTTTTTGACTCTGTAGAGCAGCAAATGACCCTGCTTCGTTCCAACAAGAAGCCACTCCTCTGAAAAAGAAGAATGATTTACAATGTACCATCTACACACCCCTGATGAACTGCTGGCACATTTTATTTCATTTTAGAATGCAAGCTATAAAAGGCTTTATACCAGTACATATACTTCATTCAAGGTTCATTCATCTAGACTAGAGGTTCGAAAGCTGGTTGCTGTAAACTGGCCACTGCAATGAGAAAGTCCCTCATACAGGGAATCTATTCTAGACGTGGTCAAGTGGAGTGATCTCCTGACCACTGGTACCTGTACAGTCCTGGCCATGACACAATCACAACGAGTGGAGGTAAGTAACACTGAACACCAATGATGGGGCATTTATCACACCCACTGGACACTAAAGGGGGGATTTATTACACCCACTAAAACTATATATAAGGCATTTATTACACCCACTGGACACTGAAGGGGGGCATTTATTACACCCCTTGGACACTGAAAGGGGGCATTTATTACACCCACTGGACACTGAAGGGGGGCATTTATTACACCCACTGGACACTGAAGGGGGGCATTTATTACACCCACTGGACACTGAAGGGGGGCATTTATTACACCCACTGGACACTGAAGATCCCTACCCCAACCTGTCAAGCTATCTCCCACTCTTTCTGCCTTTAGGCAATCTCTAAAGACTAATCTCTACAGGGAAGCCTATCCCGCCTCAACCTAACCACTGAACCATCACTTTCTCAAACAACTGATACCCACACAGCTACCTCCTCTTGCATCACTTGCCACTTCTTTCTGATCGTAAGCTCTCAGGGGCAGGTGATAACCCGCTGTCCAGCTTTCTGATTGGCCGGGAAGCCGGCCCCATGCTGATTGGCCCACCTGCTTCCCTATTTATAATGGTCTGAGGAAGATTCCAATGCTGCAGCAGGGAGGAGAAAGGCTGGAGGGAGTGCAGTGACAGCTTGGAGTGAGTATAACTTTTCCTGGAGTTCTTCTTTAAAGCATGTCAGAATAACTGCGGGTCAATTTTAATGCAATCGACATAGGCACAATGCTCATCCACACAGACCCTGAAGGGCTCGTTCACACCACATCAGTTGAGCTGCATTGATCTGCACAGAGAACCACAGGCCATGGTAAACTGATAACAATTGTTTTCTATGTGCCCTGCTACCTCCGTGACATGAGGTGGGTTGTGGTTCATGGAAATGCTGCATTTTTTCACAGTGCATTACACTTTATGTTCCGTGCATACTACATGGCCGTACGCCCCCCTACGCTCACCTTAAGTGCAGGTCCGTATGGGTGCGCGTTTCCTGGCTCGGACGCAGACAGGATCCATCCCGTCAGCATAAGAGTACGCTCACCCGCAATGACGTGCAGGGCGGGTGAGCATATGGCCGTGTACTCCCATAGAGAAGGACGGGGGCTGCGTACTAATCACACGCAGCACCTGTCCTTCCTGGGAGCTGCCAGATACGGCCGTGCACGCAGCCCGGAGCTGTACGTGACGGCCGATTCCTGTGTGAATGGGGCCTTGTGTCATGACAACACCTGATACTCTGTACTCTGCGTGGCAGCCAGGCCTCTAGCATTTTCTGATGGAATCAGCAATGGCAGCTCTTAGTCTTTCAATAGTCTCACTGTAACAGAATAAACCCCAGTCCAGGTCTTGTGAACAGAAACACAATGAGGGGAGTGGATAGAATCTGGAGCAGACTTCAATAGTAACCAATCAGCTTTTATCATCAGTTAAGCTTGGAACATAAAAGATAGGATGATTGTTTGCCATGGGCAACTGCTCCAGTTTTGATCATTTCCCCCCTGAGTGTTTTGTCTGAACTACTGGATGAGGAGATTTTAAACAATTTGCCCTTCATTATATTAGATTTGCAGGGGTGTACAACTCTGACCCTCCAGCTGTCTTTCACTACAAATCCCAACATGCTTCTGTCTCTCAGTTATGCATCTGGCTGTCAAGAGTCCAATGCCTCATGGGACTTGTAGTTCCACAACAGCTGGAGGGCCAGAGTTGCCCACCGCTGTACTAGAGTGTGACAGGTTCACTTTAAGTGAGCTATATACTCACATAGGGTGTCCTCTTCATATAACATGGGCCTATACTGCACTATACTACTTGTCATAGCAGACACAGACAACACAGCCGGGCCATACACTTACCCCAGGCTGCCAGACACTCTATTTGGAGCGGCAGCTTCTCCAGGATCAGAACCGGCTCAAAGGCGTCATGCATGACTGCTGCGGCCTACCACCCCGCCAGACCGCGGCCTCTCCTGCACTCAGTGCACAGCCAGGTGCCGGAGGAGAACAGACTGACGGCCGCTACCCGGCAGCACAGAAGTCCCAGAGTGCCGTACGGCTCAGACAACAGCTGATTCTTCCTGATGGCAGGCCCCTCCCCTTCTATGAGGAGGCCTCTCCGTCAGAGCATTCAATCTGCATTGAGTTGAGCCTCATGATGATGTCTGACTTCATGGGAACTGAGTGTTCCAGTCACACCATGGACTTTCCATTTCAGGGGTGCCCGGCATTGTTCTGAACTCCAGCCTGATGGGGCAGAACCTGAACATTATTACCAAATACTGCAAATGGCTAAATATAAAGTGTCACGTGTGAGATCTGGTGTAAAAGGAGAATGTGTGTCTCCAGGCAACAACCTGCCTCATGTTTACATACAGGGTTAGGGGGCTCACTCACACGGCGCTGAGGTCTGTGTACCGTATACACCGATCGCATCTCTGGGACCAGGAGCTGCAGGTGTTCAATCAATGGCAGACTGCAGCTGTATGCTGGTGATCAATGCTCTGAGTCAGTATATACCTGCGTACAGGTATGGATGTACGTCCCTGGAACCTATACGGATGTACACGCTCAGAGCAGTGTTCACCAGTGTCCAGCCGCAGCCTGTCATTGATTTGTACGGGGGGCTGTACGCAACACTTGTGGCTCCCTAGAGCAGAGATCCAACCAGTATTTAAAGTGCACAGACCAAGTCCAGGCCCATGTGAAGGACCCCTTAAATAACAGGTTTTGGGCTCAGTAGTGAATGGTTAGAATAAGGGATGCACTGATACTGTTATCAGTACTGATTCTGGCCATTTTCACAAGTATTCATACTCATGAAAATGCCTGCATACTAAACGCAGATGCCGACACTTTACATTTTTTAAACGGAAGCTGCTGCTTGAGGTCCCTTGCTTGCCGGGGACCTCGGCAGCCTTCCTGTGAACCACGGCAGCCTGTAAACAGAAAATCTTTCCAAGACCAGGGCTAGGTGAAATCCCCTCTTAGACATTTACCACTGAAACGTGCCCCCGATCGTGGATCATTGTCATGGCAGAAGAGAGATGGGTGCATGGCTTGGTGTGTTGAAAGAAGCTTTAACCTCCCTGGCGTTATTCCCGAGTCTGGCTCGGAGTTCATTTTCAGCACCAAGAGCGGTAACCCCAAGCCAGACTCGGGATTGCACAGAAAAGTGCCACTTACCTTGTCCCCGCGAGCCCGCGGTGTCCTCTGCTGTACGCGGCCGGCCGATATCTGAGTTTTAGGGGGTGATTTACTAACCTAAACGCACGCACCAGGTGCGTGTGATTTTTACACAGCAAAGCGTATTTATCAACCAAAAAGTCTCTAAAAGCATATTTCCACTAATGCCATATATGGAAAAATCATGCACATGATGCATATATAATGCTGCTTCACAGTTTAGACAAAAATGGTTAGCTCATGCATTTACATTCCTGCATTCATCAACGCAAGCAACACAACATAGAGCTAATTTACACAACATCACCTTGCAATTCAGGGCAGGGCTTTGCACAACACACCTGCTGGGTGTGTACACACTACAAAGGTGTTTAGATTCCACCCATAGATCATGCTGGGAGGGAACACACTACAGAGGTGTATACATGTTTGTGGTGTGTTTATAAGGTTAGTAAATCAACCCCCTAGTTTCTTTTTCGGCGTCACAGCGGGGGGCGGAGCCGGCGGGAAATTCAAAAGTGAAAACATGACATTTACACAGAATACAATGTAATCTGCTATAATGACATATATTTATCAAACTATTTCACTTCAATTTTGTCCCTAGAGCTTTGTCCACTGCCCTGCCCGCACTTTTACTGTTCTTTCTGCCGGCATCCAAAAAGCATCCCTTTAGGTCAAAAGCAGTTTTAGACCAGGTAGAAAACAGCGATTAGTAAATTAGAATCACTTGCAGAATTGAGCGATAGCGATTTGTTGGGAAATTCGCCATCAGACACTGTTTTAGGTGAGTTATTCCTATTATTTACTAAGAATTACAGGCCTACAATATAAAACAACAAATTTCCATGAAAAACAATGTACCGCTTTGGGATGCTAAAATCCTGAATAATCAGACCGCCAGGGAGGTTAAATGACAAAAGTGCATAAAGTCAATTACAATAAAGCTTAACTAGGCAACGCGTTTTGGAGCACATCCCCTTTCTCAAGCCAGGCAAGAGAAAGAGGTTGTGCCCTGCTCCCAATGACTGAAAGTAAACGTTTTCCACACGGCCATTCCAGTCACTGTGGACTGGTGGTCAGATGTGCTCTATGATCTTCGAGTGGGTCCGCAGCGTGGATGCTGTGATCTCACTACGGAATCATGTTGCCGGTTTCGGCCTGCCAGGCTTTTCTGTGCCACTGCATCCCATGTAGAAGACGTGACTGACTGTTGTTAACTTTGAGCCCGTTCACACTATAGAGCCAGCCGAGCCCCTCCCCATCTGTAGGTCTAGTCAGCACTTGCACAGCAGACGGGGGGGGGGAATCAATTGCAGGTGCACTGGCACTGACTGACCATAAGCAGTGAGCAGCATAGTAGTGATATCCCCAAATCTCAGTCTAAACCCCACGGTGGGAGTTGAGCGGTGTAAGAACATCGCCTCCAAGGAAGACAGCACTGTACACATGGACTAGTAAGTTTGGTTTTTATTTTATTTTCATGCAGGGGCAAATCTCAGAGATTAGAATGTTTTATTTTCGGCTAGGTAGGGTGAAGTTCCTCTCTAAGATCTTGTTGAGTTTGAGCAACAGTTGTTACCTACAGCCATGGTTCTCAACTGGTGGGTCATGACCCAAAAGTGGGTCCCCCCTCCCAATGTTCAGTGGGTTGCTGCATGCCTGCTAGTGCACTAGGTGAGAGGCTCCTCAGCCTCCCCCATAGCGCAGCAGTGTCAGTTCTTGTGCCAAGCAGCCATTCAAAACATGCTGCCTGGCACCAAGTGTCAGTTTGAGGTGGGGTGGGCTGGAGGTATGGCCGCGAGGGAGCTCTATCCATACATGCATTGCTTACGGCTCCCTTGCGTCACGTGGCTAGAGTGACATCACTTTCTGGCTCCCGGCACCTCTACAGGACACGCAAGGGAGCTGTACAAGCAGTGCACCCAGGGGCGTCCCGAGGCTGGGTGACACCTGGAGCGGTAACCGAGTGTCACCACGAGCGAGTGCGATGACGTCATCGCGCATGCGCGGCAGTATTCTGATACCTGCCGGCGGCCATCTTGGTGATGGACGCCGGCAGAGAGAGGAGGGGACAGTCACCCGGCGGGATAAGGTATGCCGCCGGGTCCCCTCCTCTCTCCTGATACTGTCGGGCGTTCCGTCCATGACCGAGCGCCCGACTTTTCAGTCATTTTGGTGTCACCCCTCCAATGGTGTCACCCGGGTGCGGGCCGCACCCCCCGCACCCCTCTTGTGACGCCACTGAATGCACCTATGGATGAAGCTCCGTCACAGCACAGCAGCCCACACTGAACCCCTACATTTTTTTGGGGAGTGTGAATGTCTTTGAGTGTGTGAGAATATGTCTGTCAGTGTTTTAACCACAAACTACCACATAATTGCACCTACTGTTGGTTCTGGTGCGGGAGGTGCATTGCGTTGCCATTCATTTGAATGCTGCCCTAAACACACTTCCCACCCACAGTTTGATTGCTTTCACTGGAACATGCAGTACCGCAATGCCGTGCGTTCCAGTGCGGTGCGGTTTGGGTCGCGCCCTAATGATGGACAAATGTGGGTCCTGAGGTTATACAGGTTGAGAACCACTGACCTACAGTATAAATAAGTCTGGATTTCAAATACATTAGGGAAATTAATCAAAACTGGAGCAAACAAAATCTGAAGCAGTTGCCCATAGTAACCAATCGGTTTCTATCTTTAATTTCCAATTCTTACTGAAAAGAGGAGCGGATTAGTTGCTATGGGCGTCTGCTCCAGTTTTGATAAATTCCCCCCATTGCACTTTAGTGTTCTACATTTGGGTTCTCTCTGATAAGTGTATTTCGATGGAATCGAAATGAATGCAAGCTGAATCTACAGAACAGCAAACATCAGGAACTGAAAGCTCAGGGAGGTGGAACTGAATCTATTGCTGGCCACCTGAGCTCTTGGCTGTTTCAAGTAAGAATACTTCTATAGTATTGCAGATTTACTGCCAAGTATGCTCTCCTCCAATAATGTGATGTTGCGCCATTCTCTTCCTCCACTTCTCTCTTCTGCCATTGATGATGTAACTCTTGCTTGCTGGAGTAGGGTTACCACCTTTTGTTCAAGTGAAACCCGAACACTCTAGCAAAGCATGCGGCAATTTTTTTTTATGAGAATATAGAGAAGAGAGTCAGGAGACCGTCTATAGAGGATTACAAATCCCAGCAATACAAAATAATATGATGCTGCATACTCTGTGTTGTTCCGGGGTAGCGCCCTGATGTCTCCAGGGTCTCAGGTGGCCTGTGCAGGCTCTCAAGATGGCTGTGCAGGCTAGGTTCACACCAAGGTGTGAATCGATCGTGCTGTGGGTGCCATTATTTTTGAATGGCACCCCAGTCGCACCGGGCGTATCGCACGGGATTCCGCCCATGCAAGTGAACACAATAAAAATAGCCGTGAGGCGTGTCACAAAAAAAGGTACTTGTACCTTTTTTTTAGCGATTGCTGCGCGGATGTCACACCATTGAAATCAATGGGGCCGCGCGACAATAGCTGTGTGCACCTGAACACGCGTCCCTGGTGCGCTGTAGTGCAGGTGTGAAGCCTCGGATGGCTGTGTGAGGTCTCATGTGGGCTATGCAGGCTGTCAGGATTGCTGTGCTGGAAGTGCAGAGGTCTCACCTGGGGCCCGGAGGGGGGTAGCGTGCTGTCAGTATGGAGCTGGAGATGTGCGGGCCGGTGCCTGTTTAGACGCACCTGCGGCACACAGGAAGATACGGCCAGGGCCCGGCCTTAGGGGTGTGCGAGCAGTGCGGCCGCACAGGGCGCCTAAAGGCCTAAGGCCGGCCCTGGATACGACTGCCTGAGGTCCTGCGCTTGCTGGGGACCTCGGCAGCAGCATCTGTCCAAAAATTTTAATTGCTGGTATCAGCACTTAGTGTCTTGAGTTTAGGTGTCAGTTGGCTTGAAACCCAGGCACAAGAATCAAAAACCGGACGGTCCGGGCGAATCCCAGACAGGTGGCAACCCTGAGTTACATTCTGCAGGCTCCATTCTCGCTACCTTATAGATGCCAGGAACGGGCCAAGAGTGTACACTGCGCTACATGCATCGCAGGCTGTGTAGACAAAGAAAAAATATTGACAGCAGAGAGGTAATGTAGTTCTACCAAAAACCTAACTTTTTTTATTCTTAGCCTTTTGTTCCGTTTTAAGAATGTGCACTGTGAGATTCAGCTCAAACTACAACCACTGCAATGTCATGCAGATGCCCGAAGCTTTTAAGGACCCTTTCACACCGTATGCCTTGGGCAGCCTTGCCCAAATCTATCCTAATGCACAGGCAAGGCAGATTGACTTATGTCAGTTCACTGAAAAAAGTAGGACATGCTGTACGTGTTTCAATGTGCTGCGGTGAATAAACATTAGACAAATATAATCCGTGCAATGTGGCATTTACATCGCACTGGCACTGTTCACTGCAAACACCAGCCGCTGATGTGAACAAACCCATAGGCAAGGGGTAGGCAAACTCTGGCCCTCCAGCAGCTATGGCACTACAAGTCCCATGAGGCATTGCAAGACTCGGACAGCCACCAGCATGACTCCCAGAGGCAGATACATGATGGGATTTGTAGTTTCACCACAGCTGGAGAGCTGGAAGTTGCCTACCCCAGTACCCTCCTGGTGCTAAGCTCTACCCCCTAGTAGAGTCATTTGCATTGAACTTTTGAATGGCAGGGGTAAGGCTTATAGCAAACCTGTACCCATGCAAAAGGTTCACCTTAAGCACATATTCACCTGTCCTTTGCTCACCTGCCACCCTGTTCTAGAAATGCCAGTTACCTGACTGTGTTTGGCTTTAATACTTTTAAGTCACAAACCTGGAAAAGCATGCTGTGAGTATCAAACATTGGAATTCCTTATGCCTATACATGGTCAGTAAATTAGAAAGCATCACAACTGTGAATTCATTTCTCATTTTCTTTTTCTTACACCCATATATTTGTTTACTTCCAACCAACATGCATTTGTGCTTACGGTTTATTAGGGATGTCCCGGTACAGATACTAGTATCCGTACCGATACAGGGCGTTTCCATGAGTACTTGTACTCGTGAAAATGCCCAGATACCAGCCCTTTACATTTTTAAACCGTATGGGCTGCCTAAGTTCCCACACTTGTGGGGACCTGGCAGCAGCGGTCTTGGACAGTGCCTGCCCGGTCTCACATCTCCTCCTCGGCACAGGCACAGCTCGAGGCAGCCCCACAACACACATACAGCCCTGGAGCCGGCACCTGCCCTGTTCAGCTCACCACCTGCCCGCAGATCCCTGGAGAGACCCACATGCAGCCCTGGTGACATCTTGTACGCAGCTCTGGTGACATCTTGTACGCAGCTCTGTTGAGAAACTTCCCCTAAAATCATTAGTCTGTATTGTTTTAGAAAAAAAGTACCAGTAATTGGTATTGGCGAGTACCTGAGGGGAAGTACTTGGTCTTAAAAAAATTGTATCGGGACATCCCTACTGTTTATTAATGTTAAACAGAGCTCTTCAATGGCTTATTAAACTGTACCTTATTAACAATTTCCACAAAGCACCAAGGTATTTCTAGTGATCATTTTATTGCAGTTTTTCTAGTTCATGCATTAAAATCAAACAGGTGATACTTGTTAATACCGTTTCCAAGTACGTCTGTGAATGTTCTCATTCATCCAGGTCATGGTATATCCGTAAAAAAGAAATCAAGGCAGCTGGACTTGCTGTATTTTTCTTGAACATTTTGCTGGTCATCTGACCCGCTTTCTGAATTCAGAATGAGTTGTACAATGTAGAAAAAAAAATCTCTGGGAATAAATATGGTGAATGTTCCTCCATTCAACAAAATCTGTTTCTATCATTATCAGCATGGGATCAGAGACCTCACAGAGGTAAGGTATTTCTACAGTAAGTAGTTTAAACAATTTAAAAAACATTAAGTATTTTATAAAACATCAATGTTAACTTGGATAATAGGGTAATACATTGCAACTATTTGGAGACAAGTTGCACATTAAAATGGAACTGAAGTTGAGGTATAAAACAATTGATAGCAGGTATAGCTTTGTTCTGCCATAAAACCTCTTCTCTTCCTGCTTTCAGTTTTTAATACCCAGATAGTGCCCTATGCCCAGTTCAGAGTTCGGTAGATGCTGGGTTGAGTCAGGTCATTCATGAATGGACAGTGGAGAACACTGGCTAAAGACAAAAGGCTACAAAACCAGAAGATCGGGAAGAAATGGCACCAGTGGTGACTGAGCGACAAGGGGAGCGCAGTTCTTGCATTGCTGGAGGAGGGCACTGCAGCAGCACTGTTCCACTTTAAAGTATATCAGGGTTTTTCGCAAGAGGGTGAAGAGTTTGGAGAAGGTGGGAGAAGTGAACAATCTAGGCCAAAATAGCCGACTTGGATAAATTCTCCAATTCAGCTCACTTTCCAGTTCTGCTATGTTGTTCACTTCTCCTGTCTTCTCCAAACTCTTCACCCTTTTGTGAATAACCCTGTATATCTCCAAAACATCTAGTCCTCGGGTGACAATGCTTCTCCTCCATACATACTGTAAGGTAAGTGAGCGTCTGCACCCCAGGACAGGAAGAGTGTTGCTGACAGTATCAGTAGGTGAAAATAAAAGCAAGAAAGGCCTGAAAAAAGAAAACTAATGTAGCCTCCACATCGAAGGACTGGTAAACTAATAGATCAAAGTGTATATATCCAAAATCAAACATGTAAAGTTTGTGTATAGAATCCCTGATTAGCAGTAGCAGAGTTCTGCATGCAACATTGCCTAGGCACCCTCCTTTTTTCTAGCCCCCTACAGGAGCCTGTCAGGAGTTTAACATCAGAGACATATCACAAATGACTCCTGCCTATAATCACTGGATCACATCAATGGCATCATTGGAAGGCTAATTCTAGGAACAGGAAGTTAGCTGTCCAACTGCACCAAAATGTGGGAAACCTTGCAGCCGCACAGCACTGCTGACAACAGCAGAATACCTGGTGCTGTATAATTCACAAATGATTTGTCTTGCGTTGTTTTAAAAGACAAAGTTGCCTGTGTCTATGTCCAAAGTGGAAGATGAGGTGATAACCCGCCATGTTTCTGTACAATGGCAGCTGGCAGTGGTGTCATAAAATAACAGATCCATGTACTCCAGCAGTCTCCTTTTATGTAAAAAAAAAATACATAAATTTCATTCCCTGGAGACATCCGTGATCATATTAACAGTTGAGGGCCCAGTCACACCATATCTAGTACGTCCCAGTGCAGTTCGTGGTTGGAACACACTGCATTGCATGGTACAGGAGTACCCTCCGTTCCAGTGCAGTGCAATCTGAAAAAATAGTGCATGCAGCATTCTTTCAGATTGTACTGCACTGGAACGAAGGGCACTCCTATTCCTCACGTTCTGGTGCGGGCGGGGGGCTTGTCTGCGATTCAATTGACATGAATAGCACCGACACACCCCCTCCCGTCCCAGAACGCACCCGGCTTCATGTATGCGATCCAGTGTGTGAACTGCACTAGGACGCACAGGATATGGTGCGACTGGGCCCTAAAACCATAAATGACTAAAAGGAAACCGTAGCTAGAGACAACAAATTACTCTTTCCTGACCCAACTAATTTTGGCTACAGGTGACCCAGGTGTACCACCAGAGCACACCAGACCCCCCCAATCAAGTGACAAACCATAATGGATAATTTGTGAGAAGTGCCGCACATCCCGCCAAACAGTGGTTCCAAAAGTATCATGGCTCCCTTCCCCTGTATAGACAAGGCTGCACACTTGGGTCTCTAGGTCTATAGCCTTTGGGCTATAGGTGAATAAATGTAAATCTGATTTTTTAAAAATAATTAAGCACCAAGACACATTTCAAGTTGTTTATTCTTATAAAAAGGACAAATACATCTTACTTAAAAAGCACAAACATGTCAATCAACCAGCAAATGAAAAAAAAAAAAGTAATTGAGTGCATTGAAACTGCTGAACAGTCAATCACACCTTATAAATAAAACCTTTAGATTGAGCACAATTAACTGATTACTATATGCGGTCCAGTGTATGGCACTTGCTTGTCGAGTTTTCAATTTTGGACTCTGAACGCTGCCAGTTTTACAATGCAAATCACTAGGAGGGAATTTATTAACGTGATTGCGACAATTTGTCACAAAGACCAAAATGTCATGCTAACTAACCGCAACGTTTTATCTGTTTTGTGCCATATTCATCTTTGCTCAATCGATAGCAGAAATCACCAGCACTCAAATGTATGCGTGAAGTGTGAACGCTTTTATTCACTTGTGTCACAAAGCCAATGTTTCGGGGCCATGCAGGGTCCCTTCCTCAGGGCGACATAGTGACCATGATCGTCACTATGTCACCCTGAGGAAGGGGACACTGCATAGCCCCCAAACTATGGCTTAATGACCCAAGTAACGAGTGAAAAGCGTTTACACTTCACGCATACATTTGAGTGCTGAGGTCTGTACGCTGTATGGGAGTGCAGGGGATACAATAGAATTTGATATTTATCTTTGTGACTCACTGCACATTTTGCATAATTTCCCAACTGCATTTTCGACAAAAAAAACCCTCCAAACTGGCACACATTCTAGAAATCCCCCTGAGCCCTTCCTAAATATCGCAAAGTTAACTCAGCTTCATACACAAGTCAGCTAAGCACTCCAGGGCTATTCAGCAGTCACACAGGAAGTGCCCTGCAAGCATGTGACAGTTTAGAGTAGGGGACAATTTCGAGACAACTCTTCGTACTTAGGCATTTAAGAATGAATCAGCTATTCTTCAACTCCTGAGCTGCAAAATAGTTTCAGAACAGGAACGTCCCTCATAGTGAATCTTCATATGTTCAGTCTCACTGCCTTGAACTACTGTGGCCTGGAAGTCATAAAACGGCTTATCACGCAGTTTGGCTTTGTGATGGGTGCACTTTGAAAATCTTGCTATACAGAAGAACTCTGCTCCTATGTAGAACATATCTGACTGAAGAACAATCTTTGTATCCCCTCAACCAACCAAGTCTCATTTTCCCTTCGCTAGGGAAGATTCTTCAAACAAGAAATGTGCGGTTGACAGGTTTCTAGGCGATTACCTGTTCTTCGTAAATGCAACCATACAATGACCTTGAAACATTGCTTCCTGTTGGTAACGATGCGTCCTGTCTTTTCATCTGAACACGGTGTACTGGTGATATTTTGATTTGGTACATGTTCTTCATACATGAGGCCCAATGTGTTCCCATGAGTAAATCACAAATCCAAGTTCTGGATTTTACTACTGGGTAAGCAGTCAATATGCATTTGTTGTCTCCTCCAAAAGTGTACAAAGAGCAGAAGTGGGGAAGCTTCTTTATCATAGGAGATTAGTTTTTTTTCCTTCTTCTGACCTCTGACCTAGCTATGATAGGCTCAGGAGGAGGAATGGCTATATATAGAAATGAGTTACACCCCAGCAATTGATACCAGTCACTGACAGGAGGGCACACCATACACATAAGTGTGTTTTTACAGAGAGGGTTATAGGGTTTTTGTTGTTGTTGTGGAATTAGGTTATAAAAGCCATTTTAGGAAGAACAGATTCACTGATGTGCATGTTTATCAAGGTAAGGGGAATATGCACACTGCTGCAATACATGACATCCAAACAGCAACCCTTTTGTATTAGTCTATCTGCTCAAACGCTGAATTTTGATTGGGTACTGCACACCACTGCTCTCCGTCCTGTCTTTTTAACCTTAAAGAGCATGGTATGCTTTACATATTAGTGTTTAAAGCGGTAAACCTTTTGTTCTGAAGACCAGAACCGCAGATTTAATACCAATGAGGCAATATATCTTCTGCCACACCCGCTAAACCACATACATAACAGACTGCTGCCTCAGAGTTCACAATGGCAGCACTGTCCTAATATGCACATTCTCTTTAATTATCGTGCTTACAGTTTCCCATTACAAAAAATATCTTTGTAAACTGAATCAGTGTTATTGGCTTTACTGATAACCTGGACAGCAGCTCCATCAGCCTGTAAATTGCATTTCAGCTTCATAAAAAAACAGGGGAAAAAAGGGAACTTAGAACAAACGTTTAAGCTTGGGTTTGTAAACGGAATTTCCCAGAATAAAGCACAAGTAAAATACTATTAGCCCACATAAATGTCACCCCAATCAGTCAACCACCTATATGTAGAGACAACAACGCATGTCTCATTGATTTTCATTAAATTACATAAATAAAACTAAAGTGCAGGACTGCCCATAACCATTTGCAGACCAGAAGGGCTCAGATCACTCTTACTGGAGTTTGATGCCAAACCTATGTAAAAATTTCCGAAATAGTAGGGCACAGAGTGAAATGCTTATTTTAATGTCCTGCATGAAGGGTAATATATGATTTTGGGGCATGTTCTTGACCTTTCTCATATAAGGTAAGTGGATTCATGTGGAGGGAAGGCTTTGCCTTTGATAGCAACCTCTTTACTTTCCAATAGCAGGCCATTGATCGGAAACATTCAGCATTCTTCACTCAAATTTAGTTCACCCGTTTCTTCGACCTCTTCATCTTCTTCACTCCATTTTGGATCTTTCAAAATGTGTTATCATTCGTTCCTGTTAACAGAAATAAATATAATCATGTAATTTAACCACTTGCTGACCAGGTGTTTGCACCCCCTTCCCATCCAGGCCATTTTTCAGTATTCAGCGCTGCGGTATTTTGACTGACATTTATTGCGTCATGCAACGCTGTACTGAAGTGAATTTTATAACATTTTTGGGGACACAGAGCTTTCTTTTGGTGGTATTTAATCACCACTGGGGTTATTTTTTATATTTATTTATTACTATATTTACGATAAAGGAAAAATTACTGAAACTTTTGAAAAAAAAAAAAAAGTTTGGAGTTGCTCCAGATTTTGTCTGCTCCAGTTTTGATAAATTCCCCTCAGTATGTGTGTGTAAAGATGCACAAACCATTGTGGATCATTAATTCTAGTTAACTGAAATGCAAACTTGCTCATTTCTTCCACTGGCAGTACAATCTAAACAGTCTCTCCGATGTGCTACAAGTGTCAGTATTGCTTTCCCGGCTAGTTATTTATAGCGTGTTATTCCTAAATGTCATATTGGTGTTATTTATCATATGATCAGTTAGGAAACAAATACGCTGACTGCTGTCTGCAGCTAACCATAGGGGTTACAGTATATGACGATAATCAGCATACAATAAAACATCTAAAACAAGACTGATGCTTATTCTGAAAGGCTGTTCACTGTGCAAATGAAGCTGCACTTTGCAGGGAACGTTTCCCCTTCATTTAGTAAATGAGATGAAGTTCTGCGACTTCCATCACCCAATCATGTGCAAGCAAAAATATTTATTTCTATTACTTTCCTTGCACATGATTGGGTATTCCATGCAAAATGTATCTAAGGCAAAATTCCCCTGCAAAGTGATCAGCCTGTTTGCCTTTAGAAAACCAACCATGTAGGCTCTAAGATTACAGTATCAGTTGGCATTCTGTGTTGCAATGCATTAAAAGAAAAACACCATACAAATTGCTTAAAAAACGTATGTTGATTGGATTTCCTGCCTCAGTTTATGAAATCTGATTTGTGCGTCTTTACATGTGCTGGACTGTTAGATGACTCAGTAATGGCTGAGCACATGACAGTCATGAGTTCTGCTTTCATAGCCAGAAATATAACTGACAGATACTGACCTCGTCTGAATCCAGTAATGTTGGGAGAGCTCTGAAATACAAAAACCAGAACATTACAGTCATTTTGTGCAGAATTTAAAAGATAGAAAATGTAAGGAATTTCAAGGGGCGGCTCCCTAATTTTAGAGAAAGTTGGTCTTTAGGGGCTGTGTAGAAAAACAAATGTCCATCTTGTGCAGTGATTGCCAATATAGTCTTTGATTTTTCAGCTTCTGTTTCTGCTTTTCTGGAAACACAACCTGAACATTTTGCACACCATTGTATTTGCCAAATAGAACAGTATGATTTTCTTACCTAATCATATAATACTTAGTTGTTCCATACACCCAATTTTGTAAATTGCCCAGTCTGTGTGAAATGGTTAACTCCCCCCACCACCACTAGGGATACACCGACTTCGGTATAGAGTACTGATATTTTTTTTTACCGAGTACCGAAGTCCCATTCAGAAAGCCAGGCGGCGTGTAATGACTCGCCACCTGACTTCCTGATTAGCCGGGAAGCCAGGCAGCGTGTAAAGACTTGCCACCCGGCTTCCCGATTAGCAGAGAAGCCGTATCCATGCTTCTCATCACTAGGTGACGAGAAAGCATGGAGCGGGCTTTCTGGCCAATCAGGAAGCCGGGCGCTGTGTAATGATGCGGTGCCTGGTTTCCTGATTGGCCGGGAAGCCGGCTCCACTTCATGACGAGGGAGCATGAAGCCGGATTCCCGAGCAATTAGAAAGCCAGCGCCGCGTCATTACATGCTGCCCAGCTTCCTGATTGGCCGGGAAGCTGTCTCCATGCTCTCTTGTCATAAGCTGGCTTCCTGATACCGGAAGTATGGGGCTAGGCATCGGAGCATTTGAACGAGTACTCACCCAAATACTCGGAATCGGCACCGATACCACCACACACACAGACACACACACCACCACAAAAACAAAGGTTTAATACCTATATCTACAGATGTACCAAACTCCTTTATATGCAAGATCATTTTTGTTCATGCACAGGAATATTACAATCAATGTTAAGCTTCATACAAGGTATGTGTGGATGGCAAGCTGCAGCCCTCTAGGACCCATTCACACTATTGTGATAATGTGCAGTGAAGTGAATGTTTTATTTCCCGCTTGCTCCTACCAGATGTCACTCCACACCATAACACAACATTGCACGATCTGCATTCCTTCTTGGGTGGTGGGTTACATAGCAATTTGCAGTTACCCTGGATTTACATGCTCTCTACTCACGTTTCCCAAGTTTTATACTCTACTGCTATGTACATTTAATTGTTCTCATTGCCTATTTTCTTACTTGCATTATTTATTTGTATGACTGATCTGTGTATAACCCATATATATATATATATGGGGCCAGATTATTATGACCACACCATCAGTACTTCGTTGGGTCACCTTTTGCCTTCAATACTGCGGCGATTCTTCTTGGCATTTACTCCACGAGATGTTGAAAGGTGATGCGAGGAATCTGACACCATGCCTGATGAATAGCACTGTCCAGTTCTGTGAGATTTGATGGTTGTGGAACCAGCTGCCTGATGGCTCTTTCAACTTTGTCCAACAAATGCTCAATTGGATTGAGATCTGGTGATTGTGGGGGCCACCTAAGCAAGGTAAATTCTCCCTCATGTTCTTGAAACCACTCCTGCACAATACGAGCACCGTGGCATGGAGCATTGTCTTGTTGGAAGAAGCCATCTCCATTGGGATACGCCATCAACATGATAGGATGAACTTGATCAGCAACGATACTTTGGTATGTTGTGCTATTCAGACGTTGTTCCACACGAATTAAAGGGCCCAAATCATGCCAGGAAAACATGCCCCAAACCATAACACTGCCCCCACCAGCTTGAAGGGTTGTACTCATGCATGTGGGGTGCATGCTTTCATGCTGTTCCCGCCAAATTCTCACTCTGCCATCTGCATAATGGGTGGGAATGCGTAGCATAGACGATAACCTCAAGGATGCGACAGGGCGTCCACTGCCACTGCACTGTCTGCTGCATTCAGGGGAAAAAAGTGGCCTAATTTTGCATTGCCCCATGCGGTAAACCCCACTTCTGAGTTAGGAGGTCGAAGACTTCCTGATCCAAGCTCTATTCGTCCTGGAGAACTTGAAACCGACTCAGATAGTCTGCCAGAGTATTCTGCGTTCCCTTTAGGTGCACTGCCCAAAGGGAACCCAGATTCACTTCTGCCCAAATTAAGATTTATTTCGCTATCGCCTGAAGGTAAGAACTCCTGGTTCCCCCGTTTGTTTAGGTAACACACAGTGGCTATATTGTCCGAGAGCACTAGCAGACATTGATGCCTTATCTATTGAACGCTAGTACCACGTTCAATACCGCTCTCAGCTCCCTCCTATTGGAGCACATTCTTGCCTCCCGCTGGGACCACTGTCCCTAAGTCATCTGTTCCTGCAGGTGTGCTCCCCATCCCCAGGCACTTGCATCCGTGGTCAACCTTATGATAGTGGGAAAAGACCATTGAAGACCCCCTGACAGGGAACTTCGGTTCCTCCACCACCATAAGCCCCTCCTCACGGAAGGAGGAACAATAACCGCAGCATCCAAGGTATCCTGTGAATGGTCCCACCTTCTCAACAGGAACCCCTGCAGACCCCTCTGGTGGAATCTTGCCCACTGAACAGCCGGTAGACAGGTTTTCATCAGACCCAACACAGACATGATCTCCCTTTAAGGATCTGGGACAATTTGTTTGTAAGTGGCTTACCGCATTTCCCACTTTAAGAATTTTTTTCTTCCGGAAGGAAGGTCCTCTGCTCCACAGTATCCAGGATATACCCTAGAAACACCATAACTTGAGAGGGGACAAGATTGGACCTTTGTAAATTCACTACCCATCCCAGTTCCTGCAACCAAACCTGCGTAACTTCCAGGTCTCTGGTGCATTGAGCCGCTGAGTTGGCGGACAGTAGAATGTCGTCCAAATAAGGGATGATGTAAATCCCCTGCATCCGTAAAGGAGCTATTGCCTCCCCCAAAGCTTTCGTAAAAATGCGAGGGGCCGAAGACAGCCCGAAAGGAAGTGCTCTAAACAGGTAATGTACCACCGTCTGACCTACTCTTACCGCTAGGCGTAAACATTTTTGGGACGTCCTGTGAATTGGGATGTGGAGATAGGCATCTCTTAAATCTAGAGTCGCGAAAAAGGAACACTTTTGCAACAGGTGCCGGACCGAAAAGATGGGAGTGCATGGGAACCTCTTGTACCTGATCACTAAATTCAAGAGTTTGAGATTTAGGATCAACCTGTACTTCCCTGACGGCTTTTGCACAACAAATACGTGAGAGTACAGGCCCTGACCCTTCTCCTGATCCGGAACCTGAATAAGCACTTTTTGATCCACCAACTCTCAGAAGGCAAAGAGCGTTTGCTCGAGATGCGTTCCTCGGGAGATTTGTGATAAAAAAACGATGGGGTGGGGGGCTGCAGAATTCCAACCTGTACCCCTCTTGGATGAGATTGAGGATATAATGATTGGAAGTAATCTCCCTCCAACGAGGAAGAAACCCCGCTAGCCTTCCCCCCACCCTCACACAGAAGTCACTGCTGTTTTGGAGCTTGTGAGGGAGGGTTAGTAGAAATACTCCCCTTTCCCTTGCCTTTCTGCCCTGTCCAATGTTTCTTGGGCTGTTCCCCCTTCGTATTCTGACCCTTGTTCCTGGGCCCCTTAAAGAATCTACGAAAGAGCTTCTTTTTCTCTGGAAAATACTTATCAGATGTACGTTCTAGTATGGCCTCCAATTCAGGCCCAAAAAGAAGATCGCCACTAAACGGAGATTGCCAAGCCTCAATTTTGAGGCCGCATCCCCCTCACAGGCCTTTAAACAAATCGCCCTGCGAGAAGAATTGACCAAGGCTCCCGTCCTAGCCATTCTGACTGAATCAGCTGAAGCATCTGCCATAAAAGCAATGGCCTTGAACAGCATTGGAAGGGAATTTATGATCTGTTCTCTCGGCGTACCCGCAAGCGATTTTTCAACTGGGTAAGCCAGTATTCTAGGTTTATGGAAACACAAGTTGTTGCCAAGGCAGACCTGAGACTTGTGCGAGTCCCACGCCCCTTTAAGCAGTACCTCAGCCTTTCGGTCCATTGGGTCTCTAAGTACCCCCATATCCTCAAAGGCTAGGTCTGATTTCCTCGAGACCTTTGACAATGATGCATCAATTTTAGGAACCTTGTTCCACGGCTCTTTAGGCTGTTGAAAAAAAAGAGGTTTTCTCTCTGGTTCAGCCAATTCTTTACAGATAGTATCCGCATGTACTTTGTGCACCGGGAAAACTCTGGCTTTCGGCTGCTGGAGCCCCTGGTACATCAAATCGTGCCTAGACAGCAGCACTTTTTCCTCCTGAATATCCAGGGTATCATACACGGTACCCAACAATTCATCTACCTCTTCTAGAGACAATTTATACTTAGAGGTAGGAGGACTATCGTCCCTGTCACTGTCCTCTTCAGCAGAAGATCCCTGATGAGAGGATGCAGCGACGCTATACTCCCCTGGCTCCCTCTGACAGACCTCTCCTGACCTAGACCCTATCTGGAGAAGCTGAGCCTGAGCCGGAGATCTGGGCACCAAAACCTGTGTTGCAGTTGGTCTCAAATCTGCTATCAGGGATCTAAAAGAGGACAAAAGGTAGAAACTAGTTCTTCCCTAACAGTGGACAACAAGCCACCGCATGCTGAGGCAGATTCTTCCCTGCACACTCCTTCAATGCATTTTTGACAAAAGGGTTTCTACCAATCAGACCTCAGCTTCAAGGAGCAAAGTGCACATTTCTTTTTTGGGACCGCCTTGCCCTTAGAAACCTGGACCTGCAACACAGAATAAGCAGAATTGACTCTCTGCTAACCTCATGTAGATTACTCATAGTGCCCCCTCAACACCCTAAGCCCAACACCAATGAGCCCCAGGTGGAGGAAATAGCTATAGTCAGAACTACAGGGAGGGAATACATGGAAGTATCAACCTACCTGAGGAGAGCTGGTGCCTGAAGGACCTGTATCCATCTGTGCGGGCTGTAGAAGAAGATACCAGCCAGGCCCATCCCCCTTCCTCTGCGCCGGAAACGAGGCCTGGAACGCAAGTGGAAGCACCGGAGGTGACCTAGTCGGCCATCCGATCCGGCCGTGGAGAACCTCCCGGAATCCCCAGACCGCCGGCCCCTAACTGCTGAGCCACTCGGTCCAAGGATTCAGCCAAGGGGGTAACACAGGTTCCGGTACTGGCCCTCCCCGGGCACTGAAGAGGACGAAGGATCCGGTGGAGAATACCCTACTGTCAGAGGAGCGCACCGGCGGCCTACTAAGGTACTTCTGACGCTCACAAGGGTCCCACTGAGAGGGAACACTGGGGTACCTTTCCCATATCCCCCAACCGTTCCGGTGACATGTCTCCCCCTGACGGAGGAAACACAAAAAACTAGGAGCTAGGAGAGAGGCGGACCTTTTAAAACAACTAGGGGTGACGCGTTTCTTACTAAAAGGGGCGGAGCCTATCTCTCGTAAGCTGTTCTGGAAGACGAAGGGGAAAATGTTCGCTACAGTGCACCACAATGCAGAGATGTGCAATGACAACCCTTTAAAAAAGAATGGACTGCAACAAGTATGAATCAAGCCTAAAGGACAAATTCTCTTTTGTGAAACAAATGTGGTAGTATTACATTGTTGCTATAAAAAGCGCGAAAACTTACCTTTCCATGTCAACCTGCAGGCACCTAGGATTGTCAAAAACTGCCATGAACGTCACATGCCGTTTTATTGCTAAACAGGAGTATCCTGTATGCAACAGCATACACAAATCGCCCCCATATTAAATATTTCATACAAAAAGTGATTGGCAAACTATTCTCCCATAAGTCGGCAAACATGGAAATCAAATTACAGACATCTCCTGTAATAGGAGTTTTGAGTTTGTTCAGTACTTTCTAAGACTCTAGCCCAAAGGATGCAGGTAGTGTCATTTTTCCTATTCCCAGTCAGTATGAGAAAGGCCAACATTAGACAAAGAGAAATGTAAGACTCTGCACTAAAGTTTGCTGAAATATGTGCAACGTGTATGGTTTACACTGAGGGGGTTAACAAAACCAAATTCCACTTTATGGATAAAAGGAGTGCAACATCATTAAATCTGCTTTAATCAGCTGGAAATACTCACACGTCAGTGACAGAAGAAGGGATGTTCTCCTCCACCCATTTCAAATCCTCCTCCTGTCAAATACACATTTGTTTTTTTCATAGAAAAAGATTGCAGCCATTTAAATAACAGGTAACTGATGTATGCAATAGAAATAAAGAAGCTGCCATTAAGGATGACCTTTCTGGAAATGCTAGTTGAGTGAATGCTGTGCTGACCCACTGGCTTTGACAGTTTTGATCCTCTTTTTTTTCTAACTTAGAACTCATATGTAGATCAGTAAAGTCCAGGAACATTAAGAAGTTCCTATACTCGTGACATTATTTTATTCCACCCTTACTATTTATTTATTTATTTTTAGTGTATATGACTCATGTATCATGTCTAACATGATAACCAGCCAACTAGCATCTTCAGAAGGAATGGTTGCCAATGGTAGCCTTCATGTCTCAGGACAGGTGATGTGCCGTAAGCATCCATCAGGAGCTTGACTGGGTAAAGTTAAATCAAATTAAATATGCAATATTGTATATTGAGCTTTTTCATTTAGAAGCAAACACTTTTTTTTTTGGGGGGGATCTCAAAATAATGCTGAAAACGGTTTACAATTAAAGAGAATGCACCCTATACATCACCAGGCTGGTAAAAGCATATAAAGAGTCTTGCATTATGTTGTAACCATTAACAACCAATCAGGACCCTGAAATCTGCTCACTATCGTTATAGCCATTTACTCCTCACACAAAATTCATGTATATACTTACAGCTTTGGGTACTTTTGTATTTCCATTTGTTTCTGGTTTTGAAGTTCTCATTTTCATTCCCTCTGTGGAAAATACAAATAAAGTGTAATTACTCTGTAAAACTGGTGGATTATGGCATTATTTTCTCATAGCTATCTTCTATGTCATCTATTCATGAATGTATTTAATGTACTGCATATGCTGGGTGTTCTATATTGGAAAAACCATCAGACCTGTGTGTAGACGTATACATAATAGACAATGACCACACCAATTAGCCCGGCATGTTGGGCTCTACCACAAGTTTGACTCCAACTGTATCAGATTTGACATACTAGACCATGTACACGAGGACGGAAGGGGTGGGAATATTGAGTTGCTACAAGTGGAGACACGTTGGATTTTCTGGTTAAAGTCCAACGTGCCTCCAGGACTTAATGAAATGATTTGTTTTAAATCATTTCTGTAGGGGTATGCATGTGAAAATAGGATATATCCAATAAAGGGGTTATTGTAAATGTAAATAAACATGCTGTTATGTTAATTATTACCAATGGTTTCCAAGATTACGGATAAATCTTATATATGATAATATTTCATTAAAAAAATGTTAATTCAATTTTGTCATACAAAACATTTCTGGAATTGTGTCATCCTTGGATGTTCACTTTATGCGATTCAACCTGGAATCATGGGGACTGTCTGTGGGACCATATGGATGCAGATACCTGCGCTGTGGTTCCCCGTTTTTTTCCCTCCAGGTATGTGTCCCATGCAGCCCAGATCTTGCTCGTTCTCCGTCTTGGGGGGGGGGGAGGAGGAGAGGGAGGAATCTGTTTGTAGTCGTGTGGGGCAGATTGGACAAGAACTTGCCTGGCCTCCCTCACTGTCATGGATACGTCGGGGAGCAGCCCTAGGGTGGACATATGCGTAGTGTTGTGCTGCGTGTCATGGTCTCCCACGTGTCTGGACCCTGATTACGTTCCGGTCCTTGTGTGTACTCCCCCCTCCTCCTACCTGTCTTCTTATATGAGAAGTGCAGAAGTACCATGACATTTTTTTCAGTCATGCAACACTGTACTGAAATTAATTTTATAAAAAATGTTGGTGACAGATGGAGCTTTCTTTTGTATTTAATCACCACTGGGGTTTTAACACTTAATGTTATTGCTATCACATAGGGGGCTAACAACCCCCCTATGTGATAGCACAGGTACACTGACAGGTCGGCGTGAAGTAGGGGGGGCGCACACTGCAGGGCAGCACATATAAGTGATCGGAAGGCTATAGAGCCACCGATTGCTTGTATGTGTTAACAGCCGTTACAACTGACAGTGTGCTGCTCGGGGGCACGCGCGAGCAGAAAAAAAAAGCTGTATATTTATGGCGCCCCGCTGGAAGGTGCTTGCCGTCTTGTCTGTTTATTTACAATGTGCGGATGGGAAGTGGTTACTGGGAATCGGTCAGTATATAAATATAGGACTCACTGTTGCTGGGGTAGAGGATCAGAGGGCTACTGAAGCTAAACAGTTGATGGCTTGGGAATTTCAGGTGAGCCCTGACCCCAGCCTAAAAATGGAGTTGGGTACTGTAGGGAGAATGAGTGGTGACAACCTCCTAAAAAATTAAATGTGTTTTCAGACAGAGACCAGAAACGAGCACACATGGCAAATTATCAGCTTGCAACACACGTATAAACTACTAATTGGCAGTATTTTGCCTGAATCATAAGCAAACAGTTTTGTGCAAAACCACCAATCAACTCTGACAGTGTAATTGTAATTTCTTCTTATGTTCTACATTTAACTCCGCAATGCAGAAAAGTGGTCATACAAGGACAAAGTGTCATGTGTATTGTGGTAGTTACCAAAGCTTTCTTTTAACATTGGTTCCTTTTGTTCATCATCTTCATCTTCCTCAATAAGTGGCGAAAATGCAAACCTGCAGAAAGAAGATATCATTATGTTCACACATTGAGGATAGGCCAAGGACACAAAATAATGGGGTTGATTTAACTAAAGGAGTTCAGAATCTTAACTTCAATTGTAGCCGTGTTCACCTTGATTATCAAATCATGGAATAAGCAGAAGTTTGCTTTTCAGGCTGATTTGCTAAAGGAGTTAGTGACATTAAACCCTCAGCTTTTTTAACATAAAACAATACTGTAATGTGTGCCTTACTGTAATCCATGGTTGTTTCCCTTCTCTTTGCTGCTCTTCCTTTTAAATCCGTATCTCTTCTCATGTTGATCAGAACTTCTGTTTTGCAGCAGACTGCCTTGTCTCTGAAATGGATACATGGTGTCTGTGTGCAGGTTCACAACCTGAGCCAGCACTACAGGAAGAGGCACTCAGCTGCAAAAGGAAGTTCTCCCCCAGCATGAGAAGAGATACGGATTTAAAAGGAAGAGCAGCAAAGAGAAGGAAAACTACCATGGATTACAGTAAGGCACACATTACAGTATTGTTTTATGTTAAAAAATCTGAGGGTTTCATGTCACATTAAGTCTTCTCCCAAATTCAGGGATGATTCCTAACTCCAAAGATTCCTTTACTCCTTGTAACATCTCTCTAGTGCAATGCTGTGTGGAATATGCTTTGTGTCCTGCTAATATCTGTGGCACAGACCATTCATCTGCTGGAGGTGTAAACTAACAATCACAGGGCCAGAACCTTGCAGGATACAGAAATACACAAAAAAGCAAACAACAACAACGAAAAGCCGGTCTTGCACAGTATTTCGAGGAGATGCACGAGTAGGATTCCCTGCTAACCTGCAAGATCTTCACCAACCTCCGGGAACTTGATCACTCCAACAACACTGCGGATTAAGGGTTTGATCGATATCAATTTTTCGGAACCGATATCGATTATGGGCAAACCTTTCAGGCCGATAACCGATATCAGGAACAGATATTCTGTTTACATGTAGCTGGGCTTGCAGCTGAATGTAAACAGCAGGCAGTCACCTGATGTTTGCCAACCCCGACAATCTTCCACCCCTTACTGAAACCCTACTTACCAAAACAAGACAGTGAATGGACCTTCCTCTCAATATGGGTAGGATCACCCTATTAAAAAAAAGTGTTTCTTGCCAAAAAATCCTTTACAATCTAGCTAATTCTCTCTGTTCAATACCCTCTAAATATTTTAAACAGATTTATACTATTTGTCCCTCTTGTATGTGGAAACATCAAACCCTGAGAATCTCTCTTTAGACACTACAACTAATCTTAGGCTAATTTTTTTTATCTATAGTACCTACAATTTCAGTGGTCAATATACAAGACTGGATAGTCCCGGGCCAGAGGTAATGCTTGCACAGCCTCTGCAGCGGAGGTGGTCACATCATATGAATTCCATTCTGCCTTTCAAATACAGTATTTCCTCTTAAAATGGAAGAAAAACGTTCCCCTTAACCGTGGTAACTTGAAAAACTTTAACTGACCAAATTCTACCTCTGTACAGAATCAAATATATAAATAAGAGGCCGATCCACAACTTTGTGACTATATTTGGAGTCCCTGGTTGCATCTACCTCCTCAATCCCTGATGTAATAAAGATCATTAATACTCTTCAGAATTCATACTGACTTATGTTTTCTTAAAGAAAAAGAAAAAAAAAACCTCAGATAATTGTTCAAGCTTGCAAAAAAAAATAAAAATAAAACTCTAACTCTTCTAAACTTATTTTTTTAACCTTTGTAATTTACAGTGGCTTACAGTGATCGCTCACCTCTCTCCCCACCGTTTCTGGAATGTCCGTCAGCTTCCTTATGTCCCATGCAAGTCAATAGACTTGAATTAAACATGAGGACCATCAGAGGGGCTTAGACCAGCGGAGCCCAGGGAAAAAAGAAGCTGCAAGGACCGGTCTAGCAGCAAGGAGGGAATAAGGATCAGGTGAGAATATCTTTTTTAATTTTAGACCCTAGACCAAAACAAGCAGTTAACCCTTGCAGTGGGGGGTAGGGGCTACTGCAAGGATTAATATGTCATTTGCCCGGAGATCTTCTTTACTATATTTACCAAACACGAGTGACAAACTGAGAAGGCAGCCCCACTTGGACTACACTTTCCATTCACTACTATTCTCATGATTGAAATTACCCAGGGGTAAATTTAAGTGGCCGATAGTAAACAGGACCACAGTTCAGAGAGAGAAAAACATCACAGCAAAAA